>NC_069397.1:22461728-22763812 GCF_027475565.1 Acinonyx jubatus
TCATATTTGGTTGTAAATAATTATTAAGCAGTTTTTCTAGCCAACCCTTTTCTGTCCAGTTAATGAGATCTGAGGAGTTACCATAAAAGAAGAGCACATTGGTATATAAGTCTTTTCCACTGTAAGTTTTTTTCTCTGTTTTGTGCCCCCCACCCCTACCCTCCAAGTTTGTGAAATACGAACCTAATAACTTGTTAGGTACCAATATTAGGAACCTAATAATTTATTAGGTACCAATTTCAGTTGAGGGCAGTGTGATCTGCTAAGTTGTGTTAATTAAGTTTATTTACTTTTAATTTTTTTTTAAGTTGATTTATTTTGAGAGAAGGACAAAGCCTGAGTCCGGGAGGGACAGAGACAGAGGGGGTGAGAGAGAATCCCAGGCAGGCTCTGCACTTCTAGTGCAGAGCCTGATGCTGGGATTGAACTCACAAAACGTGAGATCATGATCTGAGCCGAAGTCAGATGCTTAAACAACTGAGCCACCCAAGCATCCCTAAGTTGTGTTCATTTGAATTGGGTGATGGGAGTTCTATTTCTGCTCCATCCCTGGTTCGAGACGTGCCTGAGCAAATTTCTTTTTAATACTGTTCCTTTCCCATTTCAACAATAGAGTTAATTAATACTGGGTTTTTTTGTGTGTTTTTTTTAACCTGTGCTGATAATTCAGTGAAGTAATGTGAAATATTTATGCTTCTAACTTTATTTTTATTAAATAAAAACATTTTTTATGTTAATTTTTGAGAGAGAGAGAGGCAGAGTGCAAGTGGGGAGGGAGCAGAGAGAGGGAGACACAGAATTCGAAACAGGCTCCAGGCTCTGAGCTGTTAGCACAGAGCCCGACGTGGGGCTCGAACTCAAGAACCATGAGATCCGAAGCCGGCCGAAGTCAGCCTCTCAATCGACTGAGCCACCCAGGTGCCTCTGTGCTTCTAACTTTAAATAAAATGGTGGTTAATTAGAAATATTATTACAGGAAAAGGAAATGAACCCTTGAATCCAAGGCTTCATTTCAAAGGTTTGTCTTCTCTGCTTTGGTAGTTATAGAGCAATCAGTTAAGAATACACACAGAAGTGTCCAGACTTTAATAATTACCCTGTATGGTATGTTCAAGAAAAATTAAGATGAAGACTTCTCTATGAGCTAGAGAACACCATCATCAAAATCACCTGTGCTGCTTGCTGGAAATGTAAATTCCTGGGCCTGATCCTGACATAATGAAAATTTCCGTGATGTGGCCCTAGAATCTGCCACTGAGTGACTTTCCTGGTATGTTATAATGTTGATGCATAGTACAGTTTACTGTTTTCGAGCATGCCTGGTAATTATTTTGGAAGCTCTTAAATTTTTAGAAATGTACTATTTTTCTGGGGCACCTGGGTGGCTCAGTCAGTTAAGCATCCAACTTTGGATCAGGTCATGATCTCACGGTTTATGAGTTTGAGTCCCGCATCAGGCTCTGTATTTACAGCTCAGAGCCTGGAGCCGGCTTCAGATTCTGTCTCCCTCTCTGCCCCTCCCCCACTCATGCTTTGTCTCTGTCTCTGTCTCTCAAAAATAAATAAACATTAAAAAAAAAACAAAACAGTCACACTCCTGTTAATAAAAAATGTGGTATTCACACATACATACTCACACACACATAGAATGTTACTCTGCCATGGGAAAGAAGGAAATCCTGTGGTTTGCAACAACATGGATGGACCCTACAGGCACTATGCTAAGGAAGATAAGTCAGGTAAAGAAAGCCAATGCTGTTGGTTTCACTTATACGTGCAACATAAAAATGCCAAATTCATAGAAACAGAGTAGGATGGTGGTTACCAGGAGCTGGGGGGTGATGGGGAATGGGGAGATAGTGGTCAAGGATACAAGCCTCCAGTTAGAAGATGGATAAGTTCTAGGGATCTAATGCTCATCATAATGATTATGGTTACTACTGTGTTATATACTTGAAAGTTGCTAAAAGAATAGATCCTAAATGTTCTCACTACAAGAAAGAAATGGTAATTAAGTGACATGGTGAATATATTAGTTAATGCTACACCAGTAATTATTTTGCAATATATAAGCATACCAAACAACACATTGTATATCTGAAATTTAAACAATGTTATATGTCAGTTTTATCTCAATAAAGATGACTAAAAAAAAAAAAAAAAAAGAAATGTACTATTTTCCCAGATCCTGGCCAGGAACTAGGGGGGCTAACAGAAAAGCAGATCCAAAACCAAATTTTCCGAATCACCAAACATGGAATGGCACCTTAAAATCATAAAAAGTTTCAATTTTTATGTCACATGTTTTGACTGGGCCTGATTTTTTGTGGCCTCCATATAAATAGTGAGGCAGTGTTGACCAGCTTACAGTAAGCCTAACAAATCAGCCCTCAGAATAGCGACGTTCGAACAGTGAAGATCCTTGCCTGTTCTTTAGCTTCAGGCTTTGGAAAATTTGCACTCATTTCTCACAGGACCATATTTTTAAAGTGTGTGTCTGTAAAGATTTACGGTGCATATACCCTTTAATCCAGGGATTCTATATGTAGCATTTTGCCTTATTGCCGTGTTTTGAATTTGTGGAGTATAGGGGGACTCCAAACTTCTATCATCGATGTACATAGTTTTGTGAATCCCCACAGGAATTAATTAATTAATTAATTAATTAATTTTGCATTTGGTTAAGTATGTACATAATGGAAAAGAGAAATAATTTGAAGTAAAAAGTAGTCAGTTTTCATCCATACATTATTAAATTGTATTATAGTTTAATACCTCAACAATATTACTAATCTATGAAGACAGAAGACTGAATTTTCCTGGGCAAGTGATGTGCAGTATTCATTTTAATTATGTATAATAAAAAGCATAATTAGTATACAAATTTTAAATGGTGTGCTTTGGGGATTGAATATATAAATTAAGATTTAACTTTTATGTATCAACAAAAGCTGGGGTGGGGATTGCTTTCCTGACCTGATACGTCAAAAAACTGGTAGTCTATTCTTTTAAAAAATCAACTTGTTTTGGGTGCCTGGGTGGCTCAGTCAGTTAAAGCGTCAGACTTCAGCTCAAGTCATGATGTCACAGTTCGGTTCCTGCGTTCAAGCCTCACATCAGGCTCTCTGCTGTCATTGGGGAGCCTGCTTTGGATCTTCTATTTCTCTGCCCCTCCCCAGCTCATGCGCGTGTGGGCACTCTCTCTTAAAAATAAACATTAAAAAAAGTCAACTTATGTTTTGTGATGTTCAAACTTTGTTTCCAAGTAAAATAAGTAAGATTTCAGCCTATTTATAAACCAATTACCGGACTTCTCAAAAACAAAACAACTTATGTAAATTGAATATTATCACTGTTTCCCTTTTTTAACCCTGGCATTTCAAACACTACAAACATTTTTATATGCTATGTAACACAACCTATGAATGTGATCAAGATTCTTTTGAGTTATATTTACCATTTTGATATTCTGTTAACTAACTTGCCGTATTGCAGTGTTCCTTATGCTTTTTAAAATTTTTATTTGTTTGAGAGTGAGTGGGCGGGGGAGGGGCAGAGAGAGGGAGACACAGAATCTGAAGCAGGCTCCAGGCTCTGAGCTATTAGCACAGAGGCCATTGTGGGGCTCAAACTCAAGAACCATGAGATCATGACCTGACCCAAAGTCGGACGCTTAACCAGCTGAGCCACCCAGGGGCGCACCCTTATGCTTTCTTGTTTTTAACCAGTGGTCCACTGTGGGCACAAATTAAACAATACATGACTAAGAAAAACCATAGGAAACCATGTAGTCAAAACCATCGGGGTCATTGCTAGTGTTTATTAAGCTGGGTGTTAAGTGCCTTAAGTGGCCAACTCATGAATCAGTTTATCTGCTTACTTAGAAACTCACATGGAAGCCCTCAAATTGGCCTACTTTTGAAGAAAATATTTTTGTATGTGTATTTTAAATACAGATACTGAAACAGCGACTTACTGTTGTGGCACTAAAACAGCTGGAATGCCATCATATAGACATACTCTGAGAGGTAGATACCAGGATATTTATCGCTACTTTGTGATGTTCACATAAATGAATGCATGAATGGCAGGAAGGAGGGAGAAAGAGGCAACAACCTAAATGTCCATTGATAGGGCACTAGTAAATAATGTTGCAGTGCTGTATATACTGGGGAAGTTTGCAGGTGTATATGCCAGTGTGGAAAATACCTTGCAGAGGAGTATATATAATGTGAAATTGGTTTTATATAAAATGGATATATGTATGCTTAGGAGCTCTCTGGAAGGACACATAACCACACTGTTAAAATGGCTATCCTGGGGATGTAAAGTGGGGAAGGGTTGGATGTTTGGGGGAGATTTAAAATTTTTATTTATTTTTATTAAAATATATACATATGTTTAAAGATTTTGTCCTTAACACACAAAAAAATTATTTTTTTAAAGATTTTGTCCTTAACACACAAAAAAATTATTTTTTTAAAGATTTTGTTTTTACACACCTAGTGTGGGGCTTGAATGCACAACCCCGTCATCAAGAGTCATGTGCTCTACCAACTGAGTCAGTCAGGTGCCCCAGAGACTTATTTTTATATTACAAACTTTTTTTTTTTTTTTTTTTTGAGAGAGCAAGCATGAGTAGGGGAAAGGGGCAGAGGGAGAGAGAGAGAGAGAGAGAGAGAGAGAGAGAGAATCCCAAGCAGGCTTCATACCTCGTGGGGAGCCTGACAGGGGGTTCAATCCCATGATCCTGGGATTATGACCTGAGCAGAAATCGAGAGTCAGACGCTCAACTGGCAGCTACCCAGGCACTCCGATATGTTACAAACTTCTAATTGTGATATAGCACTGATTAATTTTTTTTTAGCCATGAGTATGAATAAAAATTATTTTAAAACTACCACAGAAAAAACAAGACCACTAAATTAAAAGGTCACCCCTTGGGGAAATGTTTAGTTCCACGCTCTCCTTAACAGTCATTTATTATTTTAGATAGTAGTACCTCTCATACTATATTGTAATAATTAGTATTCTGGACTTGTTAAAGTCAGGCACTATGTGTCTTATCTCTTTATTTCCAGGGCCTAGCCAGTGTCTCCATAGGAGATACTTAATAAATATTTGAATGAAGAAAGAAGGTATGGGTGAAATATTTTTAAAATCTATTTCATGAATAATCCTGCTGATGTTTATAGCAGTTAAGAAACATTTTTGGGGGAGGCACCCGAGTGGCTCAGTCGGTTAAGTGTCCCAACTTTGGCTCAGGTCATGATATCATGGTTCGTGAGTTCGAGCCCTGCATCAGGCTCTGTGCTGACAGCTCAGAACCTGGAGCCTGCTTCGGGTTCTGTGTCTCCCTCCCCCTCTATCTCTGCCCCTCCCCTGCTCACACACATGTACCCTTGCTCACTCTCTCAAAAATAAACATTAAAAATTTTTTTTTTAAAGAATTATTTTGATGTTCCAAGGCTGTCTCAAGGAGTTAATTTCTATCAAATTAAACTTTTATTTTCCATTTCCCATCTTCCCTTGAAATTTAGTCTTAGAACTAACCCATCTCGATTTATATTTAAATTCTTTGGAACATTAGAGATTACAGAATTATGACTGTATTAAAACTGTGTTGAGTTTAAATATCTTGTGTTGAGTTTAAATATCTTAACAGCCAACTTTATAAACCACTACAGCATTGCCTTAATATAAATCTAACAGGTTGGGTTTCTGTATGGAGAAAACTTCCATTTAAACCTTCTTGCCCTTGCCTTTCATTAGGATTCTGATAATCCTGACCTTCGAGACCGGGGCTATATTTATTGGCGCCTTCTCTCAACGGACCCTGTCACAGCCAAAGAAGTAGTCTTGTCTGAGAAGCCACTGATCTCTGAGGAGACAGATCTTATTGAGCCAACTCTGCTGGATGAGCTAATATGCCACATTGGATCTTTGGCCTCGGTATACCATAAGCCTCCCAATGCTTTTGTGGAAGGAAGTCATGGAATCCATCGCAAACACTTGCCAATACATCATGGGAGGTAAGCAGGTGAACTAGGTTTTGAGTGAGAAGTAACTCTTTTAGACAGAGTTGGTCTTCCTCCTGTTGTTATAGCCTAGAAAAGAATTTGGTATGCATTTTGCAAACTTACTATAATGCCCTGGGGGTCTCCATCTGAATACCAGTGACCACATACATAATAGGTGAAGGGCTCTTCTGTGTTCTAATTTGGGAAGTAGGTAAGATAACAGCTTTAGAAAATGATGAAGACTTTTTTTTTTTAACTTTTTAGTTTATTTATTTTGAGAGAGAGACATGAGTGGGAGACATAAGCATGAGTGGGAGAGGGTAGAGACAGAGGGAGAAAGAGAGAGAGAGAATCCCAAGCAGGTTCCGCACTGTCAGCAGAGAGTCCAATGTGGGGTCCGAACTCACGAAAAACTGCGAGATATGACCTGAGCCCAAGTCAAGAGGTGGGCTCTTAACCAGCTGAGCCACCCAGGGTCCCCATTGGTGAAGACCTTCTAAACTGATAAATTTGAAAGTTGTTTATGTCCCCAGATGAGGCTAGAAATCTTTTCAGGGCTGAAAATTTGGAAAAAAAGACTATACGTACCTTTAGCTATCTTATTGCTTTAGTGTAACTTTGGTAGAAGCTTATGGATAAAGTTAGCAGATACTGCTTTTGTGCTATAAAGCTATTAGTGAAATAATATTTACAGGATTGTTTTATAAGAGCAGCCTAGATTCCTTCCTTCTACTGGCTTTGGGCTCTGTTCTTTATCTGGCTCCTTAAGGTATAAGGTTAGGTTTGGGATTTTTCTTGCTTCTTGGGGTAGGCCTATACAGCTATAATCTTCCCTGTTAGAACAGCTTTTGCTGCATCCGCAAGATTTTGGTATGCAAAATGAAAACAACTGTGTTTTCATTTTCATTTGTCACCTTGTTTTTGATTTCCTTTTTGATTACTTGGTTAACCCATTCATTGTTTAGGAGCATGTTATTTAGCCTCCATGTATTTATGTTCTTTTCCAGCTTTTTTTCTTGTGATTCATTTCTAGTTTCATACCATTGTGGTCAGAAAAGATGCATATGATTTCAGTTTTTTTGAATTTAGGCCTAACGTGATGTATTCTGGAGAACACTTGACAAAAATGCGTATTCTGCTGTTTTGGTATATTCTGAATGGAATGTTCTGCATATATCTGTTAAAAAGCATTCCGTCTAAAAAAGAGGTTAGAGTGGGAGAGAGCCAAAGCATAAGAGACTCTTAAAAACTGAGAACAAACTGAGGGTTGATGGGGGGTGGGAGGTAATGGGTATTGATGAGGGCATCTTTTGGGATGAGCGCTGGGTGTTGTATAGAAACCAATTTGACAATAAATTTCGTATACTAAAAAAAAAAGCATTCGGTCCTATGTGTCATTCAAAGCTCCTGATTGATTTTCTACCTGGATGATATATCCACTGATGTAAGCAGGGTGTTGTTCCTTGCTGTTATTGAACTACTGTCAGTTTCTTCCTTAATGTGTGTTAATAGTTGCTTTATGTATTTAGGTGCTGCCACGTTGGGTGCATAAATATTTACAATCGTAATATCCTCTTGTTGGATAGTTTCCTTTATCATTAGCCAGTGCCCATTTTTGTCTCTTGTCATGATCTTTGTTTTAATGTCTATTTTGTCCATTGTAAGTATTGCTACCCCATCTTTATTTTTGCTTCCATTTGCATGGTAAATGTTTTTGCATCCTTTCATTTTCAGGCTGCACATCTTTAGGTCTGAAGTGAGTCCCTTATGGGCAGCATATAGGTGGCTCTTGCTTTTTTTGTCCTTTCAGTCACCCTGTGTTGTTTTGATTAGAGCATTTAGACAGAGTTGGATGCAGCAGTGCTGTTCTAAGAGGGAAAATTATAGCAATACCTTCCTGAGACTTAACTCAGGAAGCAAGTAAAATCTCTACCTAACCTTACACCTAAATGAGCTAGGAAAAAAAAAAAAAAGCACAAAGCTGGTAGAAGGAAGGAAATAGTAAAGATTAGAGCAAAAAGAAATAGAGACTTAAAAAAAAAACAACCAAAAAAGAATCGATCCAGGAAACCAGGAGATGGTTGTTTGAAAAAATCAATAAAATCGATAAACCTTCAGTCAGACTCATCAAGAAAAGGAAGAGAAAGGACTCAAATCAGGAATGAAGGAGAAATAACTGACACCACAGAAATAAAAAGCATTAGAATAGTATGAAAAATTATATGCCAACAAATTAGACAATCTAGAAGAAATGTATTAGTTCCTAGAAACCTGTAACCTTCCAAAACTGAATGAGGAAGAAATAAAAAATTTAAACAGACCCCTTACTAGCAATGAAATTGAAACAGTAATCAAAAAATTCCCAACAAACAAAAATTCAGAACCAGATGGATTCACAGGTGAATTCTGCCAAATAGTTACTACTTATTCTTCTTAAACTATTCCAAAAAATAGAAGAAAAAGGAAAGTTTCCAAATTTGTTCTATAAAGCTAGCATTACCCTGATACCAAAACCAGAAGAAGACACTGCAAAAAAAGAAAACTACAGGCCAGTGTCTCTGATGAACATAGATGTAGACATCCTCAACAACCTACTAACAAACTGAATCCAACAATACATTAAAAAATGATTCATCTTGATCAAGCGGGAATTTTTCCAGGGATGCAAGGATAGTTCAGTATTTGTGAATACTGAATACAAATGAATTAACATAATGCATCACATTAACAAGAAAAAGGATAAAAACCATATGATCACCTCAGTAGATACAGAAGAAGCATTTGACAAGATACAATATCCATTCCTGATAAAAACTCTCAACAAAGTAGGTTTAGAGGGAACATACTTCAACATAAAGGCCGTATATGAAAAACCTGTGGCTAACATCATACTCAGTGGTGAAAAACAAAGCTTTTCCTCTAAGATTAGGAACAAGACAAGGATATCCATTCTCTCCACTTTCCTGGGTACAGCAGTCAGACAAGAAAAAGAAATGAAAGGCATCCAAGTTAGGAAGAAGTAAAACTTTGAGTGTTTGCAACTGACATACTATATATAGAAAACACTAAAGACTCCACCAAAAAACTACCAGAATAAATGGACTCAGTAAAATTGTAGGATATAAAATTAATATATAGAAATCTGTTTCGTTTCTATACACTAATAAGTAAGTGGCAGAAAGTTAAATTAAGACGATATCATTTACAATTGTACCACACCATAATATACCTAGGCATAAACTGAACCAAGGAGGTGAAATACCTGTACTCTGGAAACTATAAAATGCTGATGAAAGAAATTAAGGACAGCAAAAACATGGGAAGATATTCCATGCCTTTGGATTGGAAGAACCCATATTATTAAAATGTCCATACCACCCAAAGCAATCTACAGATTTAATGTAATCCCTATCAGAATACCAACTGCATTTTTCACAGAACTAGAACAAACAATCCTAAAATATGTATGGAACCACCAAAGACCCTGAATAGCCAAAGCAGTCTTGAAAAATAAGAACAAAGTTGGAGGTACACAATCCCATATTTCCAAATATACTACACAGCTGTAGCAATTAGATAGTGTGGCACTGGCGCAAAAATAGGCACATAGATCAATGGAACTGATTACATGGTCCAAAATAAACCCATGGTTTTGTGTTGGAAAACTGTATAGCTACATGCAAAAGAATGAAACGACCTCTTTCTTATACAAAAATAAACCCAAAATGGATTAAAGACCTAAATATGAGACCTGAAACCATAAAATTCCTAGAAGAAAACATAGGCAGTAATTTCTGTGACCGAAGGAAACATTTTTCTAGATCTGTCTCCTCAGGTGAGGGAAACAAAAGCAAAATTAAACCATGGGGACTACACCAAAATAAAAGTATTCCGGACAGCAAAGGAAACCATCAACAAAACAAAAAGGGAACCTACTAAATGCGAGAAGATATTTGCAAATGATATATCCAATAAGGGGTTAATATCCAAAGTATATAAAGAACTTACACAACTCAACAGCAAAAAACACAATCCAATTTAAAAATGGACACAGGACTTAAATAGACATTTCTACAAAGAAAGGATGGCCAACAAACACATGAAAAGATGCTCAACTTCACTAATTAGAGAAATGTGAATTAAAACCACAGTGAGAGGGGCACCCGGGTGGCTCAGTCAGTTAAACTTCCTGCTCTTGATTTCGGCTCAGGCCGTTATCTCACAGTTTGTGAGATTGAGCCCCACATTGAGCTCCATGCTAACAGCATGGAGCCTACTTGGGATTCTCTCTGTCTCTCTCTCTCTCTCTCTCTCTCTCTCTCAAAATAATATTAAAAAAAATAAAACTACAATGAGATATTACTATATACCTTTCAGAATGGCTAAAATCAAAAACGTGTAAGAAATAACAAGTGTTGGTAGGATGTGGAGAAAAAGGAAATCTTGTGCATTGTTGGTGGGGATGCACACTGGTGCAGCCACTGTGGAAAACAGTGTGGAGGCTCCCCAGAAAGTTAATAGAATTACCATATGATCCATTAATTCCCTATTGGGTATTTACCAAAAGAAAACGAAAACAGTAATTCGAAAAGACACATGCACCCCTATGTTTATTGCAGCATTATTTACAATAGCCATGATATGGAAGCAACCTAAGTGTCCATCTATAGATGAATGGATAAAGAAGATGTGGTATATATACACTATGGAATAATATTCAGCCATAAAAAAGAATGAAATCTTGCAATTTGCAACAATATGGATGGACCTAGAAGGTATAATGCTAAGTAAAATAAATCACTCAGAGAAAGACAAATACCAATGATTTCACTCATATATGGAATTTAAGGAGCCAAACAAATGAACAAACCAAAAAGAAACAAGGAACAGACTTTTTTTTTTTTTTTTAACATTTATTTATTTTTGGGAGACTGAGAAAGAGAGCATGAGCAGGGGAGAGGCAGAGAGAGAGGGAGACACAGAATCTGAAGCAGGCTCCAGGCTCTGAGTTGTCAGCACAGAGCCCAACACGGGGCTCAAACCCACAAACCATGAGACCATGACCTGAGCCAAAGTCCGATTCTTAACCAACTGAGACACTCAGGTGCCCAGAACAGACTCTTAAATATAGAGAATAATCTGGTGATTGCCAGAGGGGTGGTGGGTGGGGGGTGGGCAAAATAAAAATATACTTGATGAGCAATGGATTAATGTATAGAGTTGTTGAATCATTATATTGTACACCTAAAACTAATACAACACTGTATGTTAATTATGCTTGAATTAAAAGAATAATAATAGCCTAGATTCAGTGTAGACAGTTTCTCAGTTACCTGTACTCTTTTTTGCCAAATTGATCATAATATCAAGGGAATTCTATTATGAACAGGTTCTCTGGTAGCATGGAACTCTTTCTTGCTTTTTACTGATCTCAAAATTTTAATTTTAATTTAATAAATTTAATAAACTCTTAGAATGGGTATCTTGGAATTTTTTCAGAATCTCTTTCCTTCCTTAATCATAATAAACCTTAAACCTAAGTTTGATCCCAGATTGACTAAAGTGATTAATGTGTGTCTTGTACCATTTTCTAATACATATTGTTGTTTAAGTGGTTCAGAGTAGCCAGAGTGTAGGATTTATTGTTTTACAAATTAGCGTAGTCAACATTTTCAGCTCTGTTTAAACAGACTGTGCGCACAGATAAACAAAAAGGAAAGGTCAACATCCAAGCAAATCTTTAATTAATATTCATTAGTCTTTACTTGAGTTGACTCTTTGGTTTTAGGGCAGGTGCTATGATTTTCACCCAGAGGAGCTGTAGCTTCCTAAGGATTAGGCCTTGTAACAGTAGGGTGTTTTGCCTGTAGGCAAATATATTTAACCTTCTCTAGATGTGATCATTTGAATTTTAAGTTCATCCATCTCATCCGTCTCCTAGTCTGTTCTTTAATTTTGGGTAATAAATAGGGATTTTGTTTTTACCTTGCCTCTATAACCATATTTATATGCCATTTAAATTACCTGTCTCCTGATAACTTAAAAAAAATTTTTTTTTAATGTTTTTATTTATTTTTGAAGGAGAGAGACAGCATGAGCAGGGGAGGAGCAGAGAGAGAAGGAGACACAGAATCCGAAGCAGTCTCCAGCTCTGAGCTGTCAGCACAGAACCTGATGCGGGGCTCTACCTCATGAACTCATGAACTGTGAGATCATGACCTGAGCCAAAGTCGGATGCTTAACCGAATGAGCCACCCAGGGGCCCCTCTCCTGATAACTTTTGACCCTTGGATGGGGAAAGTGAAACAAATCAAGAAATAAAAACAACCCTTTCTAGAACACAAGAACCAATATTTAAACCATAAAAAGGAACACAATCTCTTACATAAGGTCTTTATCTGATTAATAGTCTTTAATTTGTTACCTTCACAATTCCTTATGTGGTTGCTTTTTAGGTAATTTTTTTTGTCCATTTGTGCTTGTATTGTTTTTTTTTAAAGGAAACACAAATGCATAAAAATCCCTTTTGAAATAAATAGGGATGATAATAGGGCGCCTGGGTGGTTTAGTTGGTTGAGCGTCTTTGGCTCAGGTCATGATCTCACGGTTCTTGAGTTTGAGCCCTGCATCGGGCTCTGTGCTGACAGCTCAGGGCCTGGAGCCTGCTTCAAGTCCCATTTCTCCCTCTCTCTGCCCCTCCCCCTCCCTCCCTCACACTTCACCTGTCTCTCTCTCTTTCAAAAATAAATAAACATTAAAAACATTTTTTTAAATAGGGATGATATATTGCTGCAAATGGCATATCCATAATAGTACTGACATTACCTAGCTCTCTTCTGCATCACGCAGTTAAGAAGTGATATGCCTCTGACGTGAAATACAGCTACACTGTAAAACCTTATCCTGCCTCTTCTAGAGATCTAAAAATGGTTACTAAACTAAATCTTTTAAAACCACTTGGAAAAGGGAAAAGTGCTTTTGAGTTGGGTATTGCTTATTAAACTTGGCTTCTCAGGGCTGTGGGAGAGATGTGAGATGGTAAATAGTAGTCTAATTTAGAAAAATCTCACCTTAAAAAATATTGCTTTGGTGACAGTTAAGCAGTTATTTCCCAGGAGTTCATGATGGGAAACATTTTCACGTTTATTTTCTTGTGTTTGTCATTTAGAATGCATAATGATTTACCATTTTCTTGTAGAAACCATAGGAATGTTTACTTCTTTTCATCTAACGCACTTTACCTTCTCATGGAAGGAATTTATGTGCATTGTTACCTATTCTGCCTTCTATTTAGAAGTACTGATAATATGACAGAACACTTCTTAAATGGCACATGTCATAAGATGATAGAATTTCATGTTCAGAAATATATTTTATAGAGATTTCATATATTTCTTGGCAGGTGTATATGAAATCGCTTCCCTTTTTGACTTCCTTATTAATTTTTGGCTATTTTTGCCTCTCTTCCCCCAGTCTAGATACTTTTTATCTTGGCTTCCTTGACACTTTTTGCTCCTAAGTCATCTTTCTTAGATTGGTTTTCTGTATTTTATCTTTGCCATTCTGTGTTCATTCTTTTCTCTGATTATTAATCTTGATGGTGTTGCAAGACTCATTCTGAACCTTCTCTGTTTGTGCTTCTCTTTATTCCTTTAGGAAACTGATCTAAACATAGGTACCGCTGATCTATTACAAGGCTTTACGGTTTACACCATGTTTTCATTTCATCCTCCCTAAAATAGATCCTTGTGTTTTGATGACATTGTTATCATTTTATTGATGAGGAAAGTTTGTCTCAGAGAAGTTGTCACTTGCCCAAGATCGCACAGCTGGTAATTATTGGAGCCAATACCTGATCTTCGTCTTCTTAATCTAGACCGTCTACTCTTTACACCACACCCCGTGGTACTCTCTTACAGTCTCTTCTCCTAAGCTGTCTGTTAGACTTCTTGACTTATTTTTCTTACTTGAAACGTAACAATGGAACCACATTTGTATTTCCCATCATCCCTTCAGATTTCTCTGTAATTATGAGGAACATCACTAGTTTTTTGCTTCTTAGTTTTTGTTTATTCTCCAAATTTGATTATTCACTCTTCTTTCGTGTATGTTCAAGAAAATATTGTTAAAGGAATTTTTACGGTGTTTTTTTTTCCTTTGTATTATGTAAATCTTAGAAAACATGCAAGGTAGGGTGGTATAGCAAACTCATGTCTCCTTGTCCCTCAGCCTCCACAGTTACCACTGTATTGCCAATCTTGTTTCATGCATTACCCCCACAATTTTTTATTTTTTGAGGGAGCTGGAGTATTTTAAGTCAAATTCCAGACCTCCTATCATTTCACCCATAAGTACATTACTGGTAGCTCCAATAGATAAGGATTTTTTTTTAATGACAATAAATTATCAAGCCTCACAAAGTACAATTAATATTGAATAAGCAGTCTGAACTACTTTCAGACTTTCTTAATTGTAATTCTCTATTTTCTTTTAAAATTTATCTAGGATTGACTTTATTGTTCCCTTAAATGTTTGGAAGAATTCACAGTGAAACCATCTCAGCCTAGAATTTTCTTCCTGGGATTTTCCCCACTTTTTAAATAGATAAATCATTTATAGTAATCTTAAAAAAAATTTTTTTTTAATGTTTGAGAGAGAGAGAGAGAGAGAGCGAGCATGCAGTTGGGGGAGGGGCAGAGAGAGAGGGAGACACAGAATCCAAAACAGTTTCCAGGCTCTGAGCTGTCAACACAGAGCCTGATGCAGGTTCGAACTCATGAACCATGAGATCATGACCTGAGCTGAAGTTGGGCACTTTACCAACTGAGCCACTCGGGCACCCCTCATTTATAGTAATTTTAATGCTGTGCTAACCTTTAGTGTATAGCTCAACACATTTTTACATTTGTATATAATCATAACCACCACCCTGATCAGATATTTCCAGCATCTTAGAAGATTTCTCATGCCCCTTTGCCATTAATACCCACTCTCCAGAGATAACCATTGTTTTAACTTATATCACTACAGTTTTGCTTCTTTTTTTTTTTTTAGGTTTATTTACTTTGAGAGCGAGAGACAGAGCAGGGCACAGAGAGCATCCCAAGCAGGCTCTGTGGTGTCAGTGTGGAGTCCGACACAGGACTCAAACTCATGAACCATGAGATCATGACATGAGCCGAAATCAAGAGTCGGATGCTTAACTGACTGAGCCACCCTGGAGCCCTTGCTTATTCTTGAACATGATATAAGTCAGTTGTATGTATGTTGGGGCTCTTATGGATAACGCTGCTATGAACATTCTTATGTATGTCTTGATAGACTTATGTACTTACTTCTCCTGTATATACACCTAGGAATGGAATTGCTGGGTCATAGAAGATGACCCAGTGGCTATACGAGATACTGCCAGTTTTCCTGAGTGATCAGGAAATACACTCCTTCTAGCAGTGTATAAGAGTTCTGGGTGATCCACATCCTCAGAAGCACTTGGGATTGTCAGTTATTTTAATTTTTGCCATTCTGGCAGATGTGTGGCAAGGCCTTGTTTTAGTTTTCATTTGCATTTTCCTGTTGAGTAGAGATGGCTTAAGTCCCTCTTCATGTTTATAGACATGATCCGCTTTTGGTAGAGGACCCTCTACTTTAGGTAGTAGATCCTCTTTTGTGACATGTCTGATCTTATTTTTTAATGAGTTCTCTTTGTAGGAATTCTTTATGTAATGATTGAATGACTTGTAGGAATCTTTTATGTGATTTGAATACATGTCTTTTGTCAGACACATGTATTGCAAACATCTTTCTGTAGTCTGTGAGACAAAGACTCGTTTTTTGTAAATGGTGTTGTTTGAAGAAAAGATGCTCTCAATTTTAATGAAGTCCAGGTCATCACTTTTTTTTTTCCTTTTTATACTTAGTGTTTTCTGTAGAAACATTTGTCCACTTCAAGGCCATCAAGGTCCTCTCCTCGGTTTTGCGCTTCACATTTATGTTTGCTATGTCTCTTTAATTTTTATTTTGTGAGATAATAGGAGTCAAGGCTCATTTTTTCTCACACAGCTATCCAGTTGACCCAACATCACCTAGTCTCGGCACTCGCCACTTTTTATTTTCGTGCGTGGTGGCTGTAGCAGTTTAGATTACTCTTCGCTGATCCCCATGCTCATTCTCCCATCTTCGGTCCATTTTCCATACAGCTGTTAGTGTTTCTATGATATTTTTAGTTCTTTGTTCAACAAATCAAAGTGATTCTGTATTGCCTATCACAAAAAATTAACTTCCCAGGCTAGTTTCCAAAGTTTTATCTCCCTCATTTTCTCTTTCCCAAAATCTTAATCCCAATCTCTTATCCTGCCAGTACAATTTTTTCACCACCTCTGTTGTCAGATTGCTCATTTCTGTGCCTTTGCACTAACCATTCCTTCCGTTTGGGAAGGTCTCTCTCTAGTAGTTCCCCATAACTGTTCTGTTCTTCAAAAGCCAGTCATAACATCATTCTCAGAAGCTTTTAGAATCAGCTGCACCTGGTTTTGTCTCTCTATCCTGTCAGTATGCAGGCACTCCTATGGTACTCGGTTTTACCTGTTACACAGTAAGTGTGCTTTTCAGTCATTTTGTAAATGCTGCTTTTTGTTGTTGTTTGAGTATAAGTTATTTGTGGGCAGGAAATATATTTTCCTGTTTTAAACATACTGCCCTGGAGGGCACCTGGGTGACTCAGTCGGTTGAGTGTCTGACTCTTGATTTCGGCCCACATCATAATCGTATAGTTCATGGGTTCAATCCCCACATTGAGCTCTGTGCGCTGGCAACACAGAGCCTGCTTGGAACTCTTAGTCTCCCTCTTTCTCTGCCCCATCCCTGCTCGTGCTCTCTCTCTCAAATAAGCAAACTTAAAAAAAAATGGGAAAACCCTGGGGTTCTCATTACGGTGCTATATCTTAGAGTAGGTGCTCAATTAAAATTGACTGATGAGGTTCTGTAGTATACATTTAGTTTCATTTTAGCAGCTATATTTTGATAAAAAGTAAGAATTGCTGTCATCTTTTCATGTGTATTAACGAATTATTATAAAATAAGAGGTTTTTTTCCCCCCTTTTGTGTTTTATAGATTTCACGTTCATTCGTTGCCTTGTTATTATGTCCCAGGTGAAACTGACTTTTCTCTTTCCTCCTCTTTGTGTGTGTGACTGCAGCACTGATGCGGGTGACAGCCCTGTTGGCACCACCACTGCCACCAACCTGGAACAGCCTCAGGTTATCCCCTCTCAAGGTGACCTTCTAGGAGACCTTTTAAACCTTGACCTCGGTCCCCCCGTCAATGTGCCACAGGTGTCCTCAATGCAGATGGGAGCAGTGGATCTCTTGGGAGGAGGTCTAGATAGTCTGGTGAGTATCTTTCTTCTGTCTTTCTTTTGGTTATTTTTAATTCTTGATGTGCTAAAAAGCTTTAGGACTTTTCAGCTTTTTAGAACTAGACCTTTCCTTGATGAGCAGAGCAACGTCCTTTGATAAAGGACAGAATTATTTGTCTTCAGAGAATTAATTGATACTAATTAATTGGTATGGGGCACATTTACAAATGCACAGGATGGTTTTGTTGCCCTGCCTCTAAATAGAACTTGTGATGTTTAGCCAACCTGTTGTTCAGCAATCTTAATATTTAGTATCCTTTCCAGAGCTTATTACTGTTC
Organism: Acinonyx jubatus; assembly: GCF_027475565.1. Lineage (NCBI taxonomy): Eukaryota > Metazoa > Chordata > Mammalia > Carnivora > Felidae > Acinonyx > Acinonyx jubatus. The sequence goes on from NC_069397.1 coordinate 22,479,442, forward strand.
CTGCTTCTTAACTCTGGATAGCCCCTATAATTCCTTTTTCCCTGAACAGCATATAAACGATCTCAGAGAGATTATCTTATCTTGAGTCTTTCAAACCTTTGGCTTTTTTATATTTTATTGGCTTATGCCCTAATTCTGAAAGGCTTTGAGGCAGCCATTTGAGCCATTTGTGTAAAAAAACGTACCTTGATTACAGTTGGGAAGTACTGCTTGATTGGTTCTTTTTGCCCACCCCGCCCTTCCTCCCACCCATACTTCCAATTTAATTAGCTTCCAGGATTCTAATAATAAAAGGCTCCAATGTCCAGAGTATCTGTGACTATGTGCTACCAGTGGGAACTAAAATTAGTTTTTCTTGCTGTACAAGATAAATGAGAAATATTAAGGATAACCTTCCGTCTGTGTAGCAAAGACTAGAAAAATAACAGGTCACATCACATGGCTCCCTGGAAACTAGGTTTTTAACTGAGGTAGAATTAGAGGGACTCTTTTAGCCAGACATTTGCACATTTGTATGTAAAGACATCCAAACAAACTTATTTCCCATCATGAGAAATTGGAAGACATGCCATAGATAGGAAAATACATGTTCTCAGAGATTGCATAATGCATTATGTCTGGGATTTATGCCAGCCAGTACAGGTGCATTTAATTTTTGGCTGGCAGAGGATCTGAGAAAATAGGGTTACGGTCCTATCTCTGTGGATTGTGCATTTTACTAATGGACAGTCACTGCTTTCAGAGTCTGTACACTGACCAAGCTCTGGACTCCAGCTCATAGGGATGCAAGTAGCACTCCTTATTGTCTTTCTTGGCAAAGTAAGCATTTGCTTTTCATAATTCATATTTTTAATGAGGAGAGTTGACTGATTATGTAAAAATAGCTTCTTCGTGTGATCATTCTACATGGCTGTATAGCCTCCCTGTAGACTCAGAAGAGTCTATGGAGTCTCATGAGACTGAACAGTGAATACTGAAATAATAACGGAGACTTCCAGGAATCCCACATAAACATTGAAATAGCTCTTCCTGTTCTGTTGACAAATCACCCACAGGTTATGTGTTATGTCCTTCTTAAGTGTATGCCTTACAGCCCTACTTATTAATTTACCTGATGGGTGACAACATAATGGACTCATTGAACCTAAGAATGACAAATTAAGCTTGAAGGATGGAGGGGAGAAAGAAGCCCTATATTTTAATGTTGTCTGGCTCTGGCTCAGGATTTTCTGTTCTTCTTGACCCACTTTAGTGGAGAAAGAAACAGACATGTTATGTGCTTATATATAAGCCACAGACATGTGGCTTATATTAGCAGTTGCTGGCCCTTAATGCCAGTGAGTTTTCTCCTTATATTTTGCTTAGCTATCCACAAGTATTACTTCAAATAGAAAAAATGTTGCATTTTTTAGGTTGTAGTAGCTGAAGTCACACATGGGCCTTTTTTTTTTTTTTCTTGGTAAAGGATGTTCTTTTGGGGGTGGGGAGTATGTTTCTCCATTTGGATTTGTAAATCCATAGCCTTTGCTATGTAGGCCCAGTCATGTTCCTGTGTAACTCTATTATTTTACCTCTTGCTGACTTCAATATTCAAAATGGTATATACTTGGTGTTATAGCCCTAGAAAGTCATGTGGTTTTCAACTTATTCTGTAATATAAATTTATCTCAGAAATTAAGGAGTAAAAGTTTTGCTTTGTATGGGGTTAATATGTATTCACTTAGAGAATTAATATCCTTTTAAGAGACTATCACAAAGAAGGCCTAAACCCAGCTGTGTGGAAGATGAATTTCCAAGACAGCCTATGCCATGATATTTTTTAAATGCTTTATTGTTCTTGTGTAAATTATCTAATTTAAAGGGAAAATAGTCCTCAGAGTTTTTACTTAATCTGTATAGATCTGTTTCTTGAATGAATCTTTTCCTTATGGTAATGCTTCTCAAACTATAATGTAAATCTGTATAAATCTTATAAATCTCCTAGAGATCTTGTATAAGGTAGATTCCGATTTAGTTGGTCTGGGGTAAGACCTAGAAGTCTGCATTTGTAACACACTCCCTGGTCCATGAGTCAGATTTTAAATAGTGAAGCCATAGAATTTCTGTAACCACTTTGAACCACTTCAGTTTGGTGCTTGAACCACAGCTGTTGGTAAACCCAGATGCCTCTTGCTCTTGACTTTATTAGTAAACACACTCCTGGAAAGAGGGCTTCTCGAGAACTCTGCCCCAAATTGAGGGAGAGAAACTCTTGAAATTAACTTCTTAAAGGACCTTCTTTTACTGTGTCGGACAAATAGTGTTGCTAGGAGTGGTAGAATTTGACCCAGTGTAAAATTAGGCCTAGGTTAGAGTTATGTGTTCACATGGCAAGCAGCTCTTGTTACCTTAGTCAGCAAGGCCTCTACAGTGTTTCTGCCGCTTTTATCATTGCTGACTAATAGAACCCTACCCATAGGGGTCAGTGCTGTGCTGCTTATGAAGCATGACAGTTACTAACCTTTCATTTAGCTTTGGGGTTCTCAACTCCACCTGCATTAATCCCACATTAGTACCATATTAAAAAAATACTATCAGTCTTTGGGCTCAATTCTAGAGTAATTAAGGAGAATTTCTGGGAGTTAGGACCTAGACATTGGTAATTTTGGAAACATGCCCAAGTTATTTTAATTTTGTATCCAAGGTTCAGAACATTGAGCCAAAGGAAGTTGCAAATGGAGTTAGGTAGAGATGTTAAAATTGATCTCTAAGCCAAGACAGTGGTTTTGATAGAAGATTTATATTCTGGTGGGCCTCTTCAGTACCTCCTACAAAAACAGACCTCTCTGACTTTACCTCTGTTCCTTCCCCCCATGACATTTTTCTGTTGTGATTTGCAATTAGGTGGTCAAGCCTACCAGAAATTGGCCAGGAGTTGAATTTGATTAATTTAGATTTAGTTATTCACTCCCAACATTCTTTTTACTTTTACTCACTTTGCATAATTGGAGACTGGAAATTGTTTTTGTATTTTGGATTGTCTCCCATTTTTCTGTCCTTCTGTCTTATAACTTGATATTCACTAGAGAATGTTCTTCTCTTTTCATATTCTTGTGATCCTCCCATTAGATCTTGTTTTACCTTCTTTCATTATCGTGTTTATAAAATTTTGAGATTTAGGGAATAGAGGCTTTTTCTAGAATTGTTGTTAAGGAAATATTTATCTGTTTATCATTGTTGTTATTCTTATTTGCCATAACACCTGAAGACTTCAGCCTTCTTCCATCAATAACAGTGACTTCTAACAGCTGTGATTTTTAAACTGAAAAAAGAGTGAGTGGGGATATTGTTCTGATGTAGAGAAAATACACAGGGGTGCCAGGGTGTCGGTTGAGCATCCAACTTCAGCTTAGGTCATGATCTTGCAATTCATGAGTTCAGGCCCCACGTTGGGCTCGCTGCTGTCAGCGCAGAGCTCACTTTGGATCCTTTGTCCCCCCCACAGCCACCCCCGCCCTTCCCCAGCTTGCCCTCGCTCTCTCTCTCAAAAAGAAACATTCAAAACACACACACACCCCATGTCTCCTAGTTGATATTTATTTATTTATTTATTTACTTACTTACTTATTTAGGAGGCAGGCATCTTTGAAAATCATTGATTTAGGCAGAGCTGCAGATTTAAAAAATGGAATGCTTTTTCATCATCGGACTCGAGTCAAAGTGGATTTCCTCCATACTCTTTTCTGTCTCCTTACTGAAATAACCCCATTTTAGTTTCTGCCTGCCTTAGCATATTCTCTTTTGCTTGAACTCTGCAGATAGTTTCCTCCTTCCGTTAATATCAACTTAACTATCACCTTGGTGTTGGATGAATTGTATTGAAACTTCCATAGTTGATGTAAAGCAGGATAGTATACTATCTAAATGTAGGCTTACAAAAGTAGTTACTTGAGTCTTTGTTTCTTAGTTTCAGAAATCGTGTATGGGTCTTTTGGTGCCTCTAATACAAAACCTAAGAAAGTGCTCATTCTGGGTAGTGTGATTTTTCTGACAGTCCAAATCTTGGTTTGGTGTAGTGTGGGAGGTGACCTGACGCCCATGCTCATAACTCCTGCATACGTGTTATAAACGTACAGCATTCGCTGATAGGTCTGACATCTATGAGATCACTAAAGTAATAATAATTGAATCTTGATTTTTGTTGTTGTTGCCTTTACTTTCAGGCTGTCAGCATAGACCTTGGCTAAATTATAGCCTTTTATTCATCCAAGGTGCCGTGCACTATTCTATTTAGATAAATAGCGCTATTGTACATGAAGAACGGAAAGGAAGCATTATCCAGAGTGCCCTTTCTCTTTGCTGACAAAGGTTTTCCTGCCAGAGAAATGTCCTTTCAGTGTGCCCAGCTGGAGTATTGTGGGATAGAGGAGAAATGGCCTTTTCCTAACTCCAGTGTATGTTTTTCAAATCCTCCCACTCTATGTTGTTGTTTTTTTTCCAGTATAATTAACATGCAGCGTTATATCAGTGTCAGGTGTACAATAGAGTGACTCAGCAATTCTCTACATTCCTCGGTGCTCACCATGATAAGTGTGCCCTCCCACCCTTTCTTTTATTTTTACCTTTCAGAAATTTTAAGTCGGGAACTATTTTAGTGATAATTTTAGGTTTTTTTTAGCCCACAGGACTAAACCACTACATACTAGCTTTGCATCTTCCTATTTCTTCCTCTGGAAAATATTTGCAGTGATTAAAGAGCTTAAGTTTTAGAGTTGGTGCTGTTGTGGAGAGAGGTTTTTGAATTATAGCCCAGTTTTGCCTGGTAAATCTTCAGTGTGGCTTCTGTAACCCCATTGTCTTTTTTTTTTTTTTTTAATATTTATTTATTTTGGGGAGACAGAGAGACAGAGTGCAAGCAGGGGAGGGTCAGAGAGAGAGGTCGACACAGAATCTATCTGAAGCAGGCTCCAGGCTCAGAGCTGTCAGCACAGAGTCCGACACGGGGCTTGAACCCACAAAGTAAGGGATCATGCCCTGGGCTGAAGTCGGACACCTAACCAACTGAGCCACCCAGGCGCCCCAACCCCACTGTCTTTTTATCAATGTGTAGATTTGACCAAGGCTGGCCTCAGGCAATTTGGGGGAATAATTACTCAATACTGAGTTCCTATTTCTGTTCTGGTTTCCTGTGCTGCAACTCTTATAATTTCTAAACCTCAGAATAACTCTGCAAGGAAATTGGTATTGAACCCCATTTTATAGAAAACTGAAGGTGTCATAGCAAGTAAGTCTCAGAGTCAAGATTTGAACCCAAGACTATCCTGTGATTCTTCTAGTTTGTTGTCATCTTCTAAAATAGAGTGGTCTCATCTAACTTTGGTACTTTTCAAACTGGAGTACACGGTCTATGGAGTACTCAGCAGAGTGCAGATGCATTTATAGCTGCAGAATAAACTTGGCTCATCGTCTTGCAGTGTCATTCTTATTTGATGGTAAGGAGTATAAACACAGACTAAACACCGCTGTGTAAAGGCTTAGACTGTAAAATTGCATGAATGTTTAAGATAAAACACAAGGCTTGTTTGCCCTATGCCTCTTCTCGCTGTACATCCCAGGTGTTGAGTTTGGGCTAGCGTGCCACTAGGAGGCACATGAAAGCTTGAGAAAGACTGTAGAAGTGTATTCATTTGTGAAAACAGGGACCAAATAAGTTCATACATCTGTTTTGCAGCAAAAGGAACAAGATTGTTCATCTTACCCTCTTTGTAAGCAGAGCCACAAAATGCTGTCTTATCATCTCTTTGCCAGTGAACTGTGATATAAACCACTAGTGCTATCAAAGCAAATAAATGATGCACAGGGCATTCTGCTGAAAACTTGCTGTCAGAACTGCTCCGACAATAATACACTTCCTCTCTAGAAAGGACTTTGGCCTTAGGATGGGGACTGGGTCCTTTTTTTCCCTAATTGGTTCTGTTCCTGTGTGTCAGAAATGTCGATGCCGATAGGATGCTCTAGGACAGTTGATGAAACAATTTTGTCAGGCTTCTGTCCATTTTGTGATAATTTTCTCCAATAAAATGATTCATTTCAAAATTGTCCTCCCAAGAAGTAATATTGCTAGTATTCCTGTTTATATGGTTAGTAGAACATTCATTCCCTGAATAAATATTTGAGTGCTGATTCTGTATCAGACTTCATTCTATGTACTGGGAACATAGTTGTGTCTAGCCCTTGCAAGCATACGTTCCGGTGTGGGGAAGAGAGATGACAAACAACTCTATAGGCAGGTAGTAAGGACGGCAAAGGAAAATGAGACAGGAGGAAGAGCTTTCCTGTGGAGTTTTACTATACTCCTCATTGGGTTCTGTTGGAGCTAAGAGACTGCTAGTGACACATTCTGTTCCTTGTCCCACCTCAGGAAGTGTTCTGTTACATCCCCCTACTTTGCTGTTGATAATCAAAGCCCTTTTTTTCTGTCAAGCTAAAGAGTCATCTGATGATTTTGTGGGATCTCAACTAATTTTCACTATTTCACATTTGGTCCATTCTTAGCTGTCAGTTTGTTTAATAGCTTTTGCATGGTTACGGATCCTTTTCACCAGTTTTAGTTGTATTTTATGATACTTTTCTGAATAGCTTTTTGAAGATCAAATTAATATTTGCAGCCAAACAGCTGAAAATTACACTTTTACCTACTTTTACCTAGGAGATGTTGTGTGCCTTCTAAAATCTAAAACCCTAATAGGAAAAACATAGACTAATGTTTTTAACACCAATAGGATTTTGGTACAAATTTTATTATTTGTGATGGAAATCACTGTATGCTATTTTTACATCATTCTATTTTGACTCCTTAATAATAACAGAGCTATCAGTAAGCATTCCTTTAGACTCCCTTTAATTAAATCAGTTCTGAAAAGCATTAAATGAAAAAGGTAATAATAACTCTAGACAGAAGCAAAGAAATTTGTGAGCTTAAGATCTGCACTTCTAATTAAGAGAATGTCTCGAGACGCTCAGCACCACAGGTTTAGAAGAGGTCAGTATATTTTGGACTGGCCAGATACACGTACCTGAAAGGAGCTAACCAAGATTGGCCATTGTGATCATTATTTGTGGAACTTTTTCTTTCTTTCTTTCTTTCTTTCTTTCTTTCTTTCTTTCTTTCTTTCTTTCTTTCTTTCTTTCTTTCTTTTGTCTACTTGGTGGCCATCTCAGCTGATAACCTTTTTTTTTTTTTTTAATATTTATTTATTTTTGAGAGACAGAGACAAAGTATGAGCAGGGAAGGGGCAGAGAGAGAGGGAGACAGAATCAGAAGCAGGCTCCAGGCTCCTAGTTGTTAGCACAGAGCCCGATGCGGGGCTTGAACCCATGAACCATGAGATCATGACCTGAGCCAAAGTCAGACACTCAAGTCACCCAGGGGCCCCTGATAACCCTTTTATAAAAAGACTTCTTTTCTTTTCTTGGAGTCGGGTAGACTTGTTGCCTTTAGAACCTTAGTCCTGAGTTCTCCCTCTGTATTTCTGCTATTTAGCATTTTGCCATTGGATGAGGGTGTTTTCTTTTGGTATCTAGCTGAACTAGAGTTGTGGGCAGACTCAGCTAAAACTTTTGGTCAACCTGGTTCTGTTGCAGAGATCATGTAACAATGCTGAAATCCCTTTAACCCATAAGTTACAGTAAATCACCATGAACTCATTGCTTTCCATCCAGTTAACATTGCAAGGATACATTATTATATAGTTCAGCATGAACTGAGCCCAGTTCAGCACTACTTCAGGGATGGTAAAGTGGCCAGTATTAGCAGTGGCCAAATGTTAATATTATTTTCAGTGCCATTTAATGACTACTGCCAACTATGATTTAGATGGGGGACGGGGGGAACCAAACCACTGTGGCTTGGTTCACTAACCATACCACCATTTGGACTTGGGTATCAGCTTCAGACCTTTCAGAAAATTCTCACTTTTCAACATTTGAAATATTGTTTTGCCAACATTGGCACTTCTCCTTTCTTCATCTTCATCTATCCTGGTTTAGCTGGCATTATTTCCTTCATGGAGAAAATGGCAGCTGTAGTAAGACAATTCTGGGAACTGTGGGAAGTGGTTAGCTCCAAGAGACACTTAAAACACAGTATCTAGACACCTGAGATGGGGATTAAAGCCATGCCCTGCACACCTAACCCTTTTCACTCAGCTCCCACCAGCTCACTGGATAACAGATATTACTAAATTTTTACAAGTCCTAGTTTGGCTGATTTTGTACCCTACCTGATAAGTATAGCTGGACTAAGATGAATCTAGTCTGGCTCCAGATAATACCAACAACTGAACTGAAATAGTTGATGGCTAGTTGAGGCCAACATGAGAACTTTTCTGAGTTTTATTCAGTTTTCCAGCTTCTTTTTCTTAATATTTGCAATCATCCTGCTTGTCACTGTAGACGAGAGGCCACTCACTGGGTAATTGGCTCCCATCCTTGCTGACATCTCTTTATTAGTCACTCCTGACCATGACTGTGCTATCACCTTTGTCATGTTTTCCAAGAAGAGGATGATAACCTCCCCTAGGAACTTTTTCAGTCAAAAGGAAAGATGCTGAATAAAGTCTGAGTAGGTTACAGTTTTGCTAGTCAGAAAACGTATTGAAGTGGGGCGCCTGGGTGGCTCAGTCGGTTAAGCGTCCGACTTCAGCTCAGGTCATGATCTCACAGTCTGTGAGTTCGAGCCCCGCGTCGGGCTCTGTGCTGACAGCTCAGAGCCTGGAGCCCATTTCAGATTCTGTGTCTCCCTCTCTCCCCTGTTCATGCTCTGTCTCTCTCTCTCAAAAATAAATAAACATTAAAAAAAAAAAAAAAAAGAAAATGTATTGAAGCTATCCTTTCCCTTTGCTCTCTGGACATAACAGTACTGTTAGGTGAACCTTTACATATTTGGCTATGTGTCTCTTGATACCCTTTGGGTCCTGTCTCTTAAGATCAGATTTCCTGATTCTGGGTTGAAGCTGTGTTGTATCTGATATATTGAACATAAACATGGGAGTATTGGAATTGCTTTTCAGTTTCTTTAATGGTTTTGAATAAAACTGACAAGCAGTGTGGTGGGGAGAGTACATTCAGATCTTATCTGGCTAAGATAATGTTCATATAACACTCAAAGATAATAAGAATGAAATCTAAGAAAATAAGGGCTGTAAATGGGCTTTATTTCCTTTGGAAATAATACCACCAGTGAGTGCCTTTTATCAATGTCTTTTATTGAATTTAGCATATTGGATAAAACCACTGTTTCTCTTCCAGTGTGTGGTTTCTTCCTTGCCAAGTGCCAACCAGGTCCGTAAAGAATTCGCTCTTTTAAGCTTGGATTGTACACCTGGCCAGAGGGGAGGAGAATGGTTGAGGGGAAGAAGGGATAATAAGCCCATCAGAAAGTCAAACCAGATCAAAGCAGCAGGACAAATGAGACATTGTACATCCATCCCATCCTTATTAAGAGTTTTTTTCCTTTCTGCTCAAGGTGTAACTTTCTTTTTATTCAGGAGTTAGCTCCAAAGTAATTTTGAACGGATCAATCTTTTCTGATTCCAAATATTAGTTAATTCTTTAAGGCATTGGTTTTCAACCTTGTCTATACATTAGAATCACTAGGAGAGCCTTTCAAAATTCTGATGCCCAGGCTCCACCCCAGCACAATTAAATCACTACCTTGGGGGGTGAAACTCGGGCATGGTGTTTTTTTAAATGCCTCCCCACTATATACACACAGGTGGTTGACTGAATTGTGTATCTAAGGTTGAAAGCCATAGTTGATAGAACCCAATTGAAGTACTCTTGAAAAAGTTTATATCTTATTCCATAAACCTCCTGTAATCAGCCTGCCTTTGCAAACTTATTTTCTGTGGCTGTTTTTTTGTTTTGTTTTGTTTTGTTTTGTTTTTTCATATACACATATCTACCTTGTGCTCAGTCTAATTGGACTACTCATTCTTTTTGATCCTACTATTATTCATGCTCTTTCAGCCTTTGTTCATGCTATTTGGGAAATAACCTCCCCCATTTTTGCTTTTCATAATCCCACATTACCACCTCTTTGAAGCTTTTCATTATCCTTCAGCCAAAAGGAGGCTCTTCCCTTCAGTACTTATCTTTTTTGCTTTAGTATATTCCGTATGGTTTTGCATTCATGTTCTATTTCTCCTGCCAGTTTGCAACGTCTGGGTTTTATTCATCTATGTATTCCCCTCACTGCCTGGCATCTTTACATTCCCATAGTGCCTTGTATCCGGTTGACATTATAGGAGTGTTTGTTTGAATAAAAGGTGGTTTTCAGATGTCATGCTACAGATGTGTGCTATTCCAGAACCAGGGAGAAAGCAGGTGTGTAATATCTTTTCTCTTTACTTTAGACTTTCCCAGTTATTTGAATTCTTAGTTGTGGTGGCCTTTTTATTTATTTACACATGTTAATTTTTGGCTTGTATTCAACCATTAAGTAATTTTCAGGAACCAGGTTCTAGAAATGGCTCTTTGAGGTTTGGAGTGCTCTGTAACTTAGTGCAGAGGATGCTTAGTAATGCTAGTTCTGAAGCACCTGCCTTTTCTGTCACGGTAGAAACAGAATTTTGTCGTATGTCTCCATGTTTTTGAATGTAGAGTATTTTTTAGATTTTGGCAACACTGTTTCATGTATTTTTTCACTGCGAAGATAAATACTCTTTCTCAAATCCTGAAAACCAGTACAGTTTTGTTTTTTAACATAACCACACACAAAGATTTCCAAGTTTCTACCACTAAATGACAGATAATAAAGGAAACAGTGTTTTGTAGAGTAGACAAGGCATTTGGTGATTCAGAGAAGAACTTCAAATGTACAATGAGAACTAGGGAAGAGGCAAATGTGGAACCGTAGCCAAAAAAGGTGGTGTTTGCTTTTTAAACAGCGCTGGTGTGTGTGCGTGTGTGTGCGTGTGTGTTTCTTCATGCCAGCTATTTTCAGCTTCTGTTCTTCTTTAATGCTTTTGTCGTGGAAGACTGACTTCAGGGTGAATTATATCAGAGCCCTGAGGGGAGAAAAGGCCAGATTAAGACCATGTGGAATTATTTTCCTGTCACCTAGCTAATTAAGTCCATCTAATTCTCCAATAGTTAGCATCCTTTTAAATGATCTCCAAATAACTCACAGCATTTCTCCTTAGTAGTGTCAACTGTGAAAGAGATTTGAAGCATTGCATGCCTTCCTACTTCCTCCCCAGATAGGATATCTTCCTCTCCCAGCTGTTTTCTTTCTTAGGAAAGTTCTAAACTCTAAAAATCACTCTTGTTCCACCTATAATTTTTGAAGCTTGAAATTGCTCAATACTGGTTTGGTTCCCACTTTCTCAGTGGAACAGCAGGTTTTATAGATCAAAGCACATTTTAGTTTTTCTTTGCTTTTCTTTTTTTTTCTCCCTTAAATTTCCTTTTAAGGAAAAAATAAAACACATTCAAAACATTACTCCTTGGAGATAGAGCTTCTTGGAATATGTAAATTCTTTAAGTCCTGTTTCGGTTTGTGCCTATGTACCCCAGTGGGAAGATTGGATCTGAAACATCGCTGAGATGTCCCAGCTCCATCTTCTTTCCAAGTTTTCTCAGAACTCCCACACACTGTCAATGCCACTACTCGGTTCCCCTAGGACATATTTTCTTTGCAATCTAGAATTTCTTTAGGCTTTGGGAGTCAAGTTGAATAGCATGTATTCCTAGCAACTTGGTAGAACTATTTACAGATTCTAAATGGGCATCTAGTACTTAGCTAAATGAACTCTACCTCTCTCTCCTCTCTCTCCTTCTCTCTTTCAGCTTGGCAGTGACCTTGGCGGGGGCATTGGAGGAAGTCCGGCAGTAAGTGCCATCCGTTTTTTTCACCATGGGATGCGCTGCCCCCTGTTTGATGCCTTTCCTATGCACACATTCTCAGGCCAGCCACCGTTGCTATCTAGCATTGTACACCAGAACCTCTGTAGAAGCATATGAAGAGTAGAAAGTGGCATAGGGTTACTTGGAATCTTCGGAGGTGTACACCACATGTGGTGTAGGGACATCTTTAGGGATTGGCGCTCTGGTGTCTACAGAGGTCTTTGTCTTCCTGACATTAAAGAGCTAAAGGAAATGGAACCTGCCATCTTGACTAGAGAATGTTCTTACTCTTTAGCGTCATCTACAAAGAACTTGAGAGAGTCAGCTGGACTCAGAGGGAGACTCTCCTCGTAAGTGACTGAGTTTGGGGGTATGAATATCCATCTCCCCCCCAGGAGAGTTTCCTACCAGATATTTATGCCTAAATGGGAAAGTAAGACTTGTCTGCACCCAAGTGGAACTAGAACTGCTTTCTAAGTTGAATGCTTCTTCTTTCTATAGAAATAGCCTCCCCCTTCGTTAGGGTGCCTGTAGGCCTTTTGCACAGAATCATGGAAGCTAAAATTGGAAACAAACAGAAAAGATCTTGGATCACTCTGTTCCTGATCCTACTGTTTTAGTCTCTCTTGATAGAACTTCTAAAGAGTGTTTGTATATCATCAGTGATGAAAAAATAACTGTGATGATTAAAAGGATAAAGAATATACTAATTCAGCTCCTAAGAATATTATAATTATGATGTATTCTTATTGTTTTATCAATACTACTAAAATATAGAGCAACAGGTTAAGGGCTATTAATGTGTTCTTCCTGGTCCCCCCTGCCCCATCCCTTTTTCCCTGCAGGTGGGACAGTCGTTCATCCCATCATCAGTGCCTGCAACCTTCGCTCCTTCACCTACTCCTGCTGTGGTCAGCAGTGGTTTGAATGACCTGTTTGAACTCTCCACAGGGATAGGCATGGCACCTGGTGGATATGTGGCTCCTAAGGCTGTAAGTAAAGCAATACTTTCGTAATGAACAAGACCTGAATAACTTGGCATTTTTTGTTACTTCCACTGATAATAAATCCGAAGTTTGGGCCCTTGTCCTAGAGGATTTAAGAGGAAGATAAAAAGTGGTCTAAAATTTGGCAATAAGAAGCACTGTAGCATCCTCATTAACCATTTTTGTAATTAGACTTAAAATTAGAAGTATTGAATATTTGTGTTTTGTTCTTGTATAGAAATGTTGTCTGGTTTGTCAACGCTGATGTCAGTCTAGTATAAATCCAGTTAACAATGCAACAGCAGGGTCAGGGAGGGTAGAATACACTAGAGGGGTACATATACACTAGAGGGGTAACGTTTTTACTTGTCATCCTTTCCATTCCCTGTTTCAGTTGGTATTACAGATGGATTCTACTACACTTTTGTTGCTCACATGCAGCCTTCCTGGGTTTTAGTGTACCTTTTTAGAGTGCTGATTTGGGTTTCTGTCATTGGTGCTTTTCTAGTCTCAGCCTTGCTTAATGTCATGCTCAGACTGAAATTCAAAAAGAGAAACTCACTGTAAGTGAAGCTTACTTCACCCTTTGGTGAAGTACCATCCAGCTAGGCTCAGTCTCTTGTAATTGCCTTTCTGAGGGACAACCTGCCTGTCTGTTTCCTAAATTCTCTACCTGCTCACCTGACTTGTGGAGGATCCCTGCTACAGAAATATAGACCAGTTGTCCATTCCAGGGGTCATAACTTGATCTACACAGCAGCTGAAGAGAGAAGCCAAAAATAGGATTTAAAACTGAACCGTAATGTTTTGGCACAATACAGTAGCTTTGTTGTGAGGTTTCTGTGTTGGATATTATCCCATAGACTTTTCATTGTTGATTAAAAGATTATCTAATGCATTTTTTTACTAATATTAAAGTAATACATACAAATGACAAATGTAAATAATGCGGAAATAACAGATGGAAAATTAAGTCTTTCTGCCCCCACTTTCTCGTAGATAGCCCCTATTAACTTTTGTGTGTTCTATAAGAACATATACCTATGTCTGTGTCCTTTAACAGTACTAATGTCAATGGAATATACTGTTTTCCATCTTGTTTTTTCTCTGCTGTATTCTTTTGAATGTCTGTATCCACTGTATTGATGTACCACAACTTATTTAATCATTCCCCTGTTGATGGACATACAGGTTATTCCCTTAGTCCCACCACACTCCTCCCTCTTTCTTTGTCATTATAGCACTGCAGCAAACATCTTTGTGTATGTATAGTGTGGTATATATATAACTATTAAAATAGACATTCTCTGGGGTGCCTGGTTGGCTCAGTCAATTGAGCATCTGACTCTTGATTTCAGCTTAGGTCATGATCTCACAGTTTGTGGGGATGAGCCCTGTCCAGCTCTGTTTTGACAGTGGAGCTTGCTTAGGATTCTCTCTCGCCCTCTCTCTCTCTCTCTGCCCCACCCCACTTGCACTCTCTCCTCTCTCTCAAAAAATAAATAAACATTAAAAAATAAAATAAGTATTCTCAACTTACCTTCTAAAAGCAGACTTCAAATCACATTCCCAGCAGCACAATGCAAAGTGCCAGGTTGCTTATATTCTCCATTAAGGGTTATTGACTTTTAGGATTTTTGACCCTCTGATAGATGAAAAATATCTTATGGTTGTTTTGTTTTATTTTCTCCTTCTCCTTTATTTCTTTAGTGTGGCCAAATATGTTCCCAAGTTTATTCACTACCCACTGATGCTTTGGTATTTAGTCTTTGGTGGTCAGAACAATTCATGAATTTTCTGATTTTTTTTTTTTTTTTTCTTAATTAACTCTTACAGTCCAGGGGTTTCTGGGGCCAGGGGTGGGTTATGGATGAATTATATAGAAAGGATAGACATTCAAATTATTTAAACAACATCTAAGTACTATTTACCAGAAGCTATAGCAAGAGTTAAAAATCTACGTAAGACATGGTCTTTGTCCTTAAGATTACTGATAATAGTTTTGGTGATGATTAAAAGAAAAGTCTTCAAAGATACAGACATACTGTTTTCATTAGTAGATTCAGTTTCTTCACTCTTAAGCCTGTTACCAAAAGTGCCAATAAAAAAAACCAAACACATTATACTCATTGGAGTTTTTCTTTTCCTTGTCTATACAGTTGGTAGCAGTACTCAAGCAGTAAAATGTCCAAGTTGAACAGAAATGGAGAAGTAGCCAGGGTTACTCATATACTGTGTGTGTGTGTTTGGTTTGGTTCTTTAATTGAGGATCTCAAAATTCAGAAAATATGACATTATCCGGAGCCTTTTGGATCTAACTTGATATTTATGGTATAAAAATCACCATAATTTCCTAAAGAAGCGAAATCTTAATTTAATCTTTATATATTCAAAACAAGGAGCATGAAGATAAATCTTGTGTGGTTCCATTGAGCTTTATACTGTCTTTTAGGTCTGGCTGCCTGCAGTAAAAGCTAAAGGGTTGGAGATTTCTGGAACATTTACTCACCGCCAAGGACATATCTATATGGAAATGAACTTCACCAACAAAGCTCTGCAGCATATGACAGATTTTGCAATCCAGTTTAACAAGAATAGGTAAGAAGTCTGAGTCCTTGGCTCAATCACTAAACAGCATTGTGCCTTGTGTCCAACAAGAGAATGTTCCATTTAACAATACGTTAGATATGCATGTCAGAAGGGCGCCTGGGTGGCTCAGTTGGTTAAGCAGCTGACTGCCAGCTCAGGTCATGATCTCATGGTTCATGGGTTCAAGCACCACATCAGGCTTTGTGCTGACAGCTTGGAGCCTGGAGCCTGCTTTGGATTCTATATCTCACTCTTTTTGCCCCTTCCCTGCTCGTACTCACTCTCTCTCTCTCTCTCTCTCTCTCAAAAATAAATAAACATTAAAAAAAAAAACTCTCATGTAGGCAAATGTTGAGTATAGAGTGAGTGCTGGCTCTTGTGTGTCTGTTCACTTGTCACCTTCAACTCTGGAAGCCCTGAGGAATTTTCTTGAGAAATTTATTCATATGGAATAAGGAAATCAGAACTTACTGTCTTCTTAAAGGATTCTAGGACTAGAATGTTTTTAATAAACCATTTACCAAAAAAAAAAAAAAAAAAAAAAAAAATTCTAATTGAAATCCATTTATTCATTCAACAAATAATTGTTTAGCATCTATGTGCCAGACATTCCTAGGTGCTGGTGCTAAAGTAGTGAACAAAACAAATGTCTGTCCAAATCCCACATTTTGGTGGGAAAAATGAACATACTTTGATTTATGTAAGATATTTGAAAGATAGTATACCTGTTAGCTGAATATATAGGCTGACAATCTGCTTTGCCTTAATAAGGAAGAGAACATGAAAATGTCAATCTGCTTTGCCTTAATAAGGAAGAGAACATGAAAATGTAAAATATTGATGTCCTGTAGTTCTGAAGCATCACTGTTCATTATTAAATATTGTGGTTCAGGAAACTGCCTGCTAGACTTTGATGGCAGATTCATAAATACAAGATATTTAAACTTGTTTCTAACAAAGTAGTAATTGGACCCCGTAAAGCAGATTTAATAAAATTTGTTAATGACAGCTTGCATCGGCGACTGTCTTACTTACTTCTAAGCATTTGGAAATAACTTCTATACCCTAGATTTGAAAGTTGGCACATTAGAAATCACTTAAGTGTCTAGAGAGAAGACTTTCTCAGGTTAGTTCTGTTTCCAGCTATTTTCAGGGAGCTGGCCAGGTTAAAAGCCAAGGCTGATGGACAGATTTGTTGTAATAATGGCAGTCTGCATAGCCTATCTTCATACTCATATCTATTTGTGTTTGCTTTTTTTTTAAGTCTGATATTGAGAAAACCTTATATCTTTGTTGATGGTTCTGCTTTTTTTTTTTTTTTATAAAATTCCGTTAGTCCCTGTTTTCTGTGAAGATAGTCTCTTGATTTCCTACTGTAACTTGTATCTATTCTGCCCCCCACATTGCCTAATGTCAATAGTACTATCTCTCTTTGGATTTACTTTTGTACCTGAAGTATACTTAAAATTCTACTACTTGATTTGTCATCTTTGAAGTCCATTTATGACAGATGAGAGATGAGGCCAAGAGCTTATTTTTCTTTTTTCTACACACTTACCCCCCCCCCCTTTTTTTTTGTTTTAACCTTTATCCCCATCTTTGTTTTGGCTTGGATTTGTGCTTACTGCCAGTCCTTTTATTTAAGTTGTCCTTTCTTGAGGACATGTCCTTTCTTGAGGTATGTTCCTCAAAGGGGGCTCATGTAAACAGCAGTCCTGTGAATTAGACAGTCTTTTGTGGTTAAAACTATGACCTTTACCCTTGAAAGTCCTTGACTCAAATTCTTTGTTTCACTCCCTTGTCTTTTGTCGTTGAATGTTCCTGTGGAAAAGTCTATGGCCAGCCTCATTTTTCCCCATGTTAGTGTGTAAGTGATGACATCATTTTGTCTGGCTGCCCAAAATTTTGAGGTCCAATAATTTTATTAGGATATTCCCAATATTAACCAATCTTTGTCAGTTTTTCCTGGAATAAGGTGTGCCTATTCCATGTGTACATCCAAGTCCTTTACTTCAAGAAAATTTTTAGGGTTATATGTTTAAATTTGTATACTGTTCCATTGTTTAGATTTTCCTTTTTGGAGAACTATGTTTTTATTAACTCTTTTTTGTCTATCTTTTATAAATGCTTTTTTCCTAATTTTTTCTTCTGTATAAATATTATATATATATATATATATATATATATATATATATATATATATATTTCATGACTTTTTTTTATTCATAACCCGAATGCTATTATCGTACCAAAATTTTCTTTATATCATTAAATTCTTTAATATTATTAAACATCCAATCAGTGGGTTTTTATGGTGGTGTAATGTTCTTGCACAGTTTGCTTTGTCTGAACAGGGTTCCTAATAAGGTCCCCATACATGCCAATTGGTTGATTGTGTCTTGTCTCTGCAGACCTATAGGTTTCTCTTCTTTTTTTCTTGAATCTATTTGTAGAAGAAATTGCATATTTTTATGTATGGAGTTTTCCACAATCTAGGTTTTGCTGATACATCTGTAAATTGGAGGCAGATATATAGGCTTGATTAGATTTAGACTTGATCTTCTGGCAAGATTGCTACATGGATGGCAGTGATTTTATTCTTTATGTCTCTTACTGTGTTTACCATGGTGTCTGTTGTTCTTTGTAACTCTCCCTAGCACTGTAATTGTATTTTTTCTGTAATTTTTTATAAGTGATGAAGTCATCTCCATCTGGTTTCTTTTGCTTAGGATAATGCTTTGTGATGTATCAGTAGTCTGTCCATTTTATTGCTGAGTGGTATCCATTGAGTGTACCACAATTTGTTTACCTTTTACCAGTTGGTGGAATTTAGGGTTGTTTCCAGTTTTATATTTTATGATTAAAGTTGCTTTGACTATTTCATATACAAGACTTTGATGGATATATGTTTTCAGTTTTCCTGGGGAATTACCTAGCAGTGGTATTGCAGGGTCATATGGTAAGTGTGAGAATTTTAGCTATTCTATATCCTTACCAATTTTAGCCATTCTTACGGATTTATAGTAACTTGCATATAATTTATTTCTCATTTTAATTTTCATTCTCCTGGTCCCATCGATTGAGTGTCTGACTCTTGATCTCAGTTCAGGTCTTGATCTCAGTGTCGTGAGTTCAAGCCCCATGTTGCGCTCTGTGCTGGGCATGAAGCCTACTTTAAAAAAAAATTTTTTTTTTTCATTCCCCTAATGACTAATGATATTGAGCAGTTTTTTTCATCAGCGTATTGACCATTCTTCTTTAGTGAAATATCTGCTCAGATCTTTCTTTTTTAATTGTTTTATTATCAAGTAGTATAAGTTCTTTGTATATTCTAGATACAAGTCCTTTATCAGATATATGTCTTGCATATACTTTTTGTGGCTTTATTTTCTTAACTGTCTTTCAAAAAGCAAAAGTTTTTTATTGCTTATACTCTTTGTGTTTTTAAGAAATCTTTGTCTGATCCATGGTTACAAAGGTGGTTTCTTTCTGTGTTTGTTTTTTTTTTTCATAGAAATGTTCTAGATTTAGCTTCTACATTAACTTCTGTTATCCATTTTGAGATAATTTTTAATGGTGTAAAAGTAAAAGTCAAAGTAAATTTTGTTTTCCATAATAACCCTTGAAATCAGATACTATAAACTCTTTGTTCTTTTTCAAAACCGTTTTGGCTATTCTAGGTCCTTTGCCTGCTGGGATTTTGATTGAGAGTGCAGTAAATATGCAGATCAATTTGGCAGAAAATTGACTTCAAACAGTATTGAGTTCTAATCCATCATCTTGCTTTATGTATTTACTTAGATCGTCTTTAATGTCTGTCTGCACTGTTTATAATTTCTCATGTATACCTCTTGCACATCTGTTGTCAGATTTAAGTATTTCATGGTTTTGATGTCGTAAATAGCATTCTTTTCATCTTAATATTTGTTTCTTACTGGTATATAGAAGTAGAATTGATTTTTGTATATTGAAGTCATATCTTGCAACTTTGTTATACTTTTTTTTATTCTTTTCTGAGTTTTATTGACTCTCCTTTACCTTCTCCTGCTGTCTGGCCATCTCTTCCCCAGGTGCTTCCTTCACTGTTGTGTCCTCCTTTGGTAGCTGCAGTTGCTTTATTAAGTGTATTTTCCCCTTAACTTCCTGTATAAATGTTTCATAATTTCCATTGTTTTTACGGCAAATCCTTTTCAAGTATGTTTTGTTTGTCAATAAGGAAGTTTGTACTGCTGTTTTTCCACTTTTATGTAATAGTGTCTTTGAATGTGTGCTGTGCTTACACCATTTTGATACTCCTTTTTTAATGAGTTGGAACTTGTAAGACTAGCTTAGCAGGAGACTCCTGTAGATGAGGAAGATAAGCCAGGGTCATTTTTTAGGCTTTGCTGCTCAGAGACTCTCCCTCTTTACTGCCGTGTGGCTACAACTCCTTTACTTCTCAGAACCTGACTTTATTAAAGAATACTTTTTATTTCAATCCTGAGCTCTACAGATTTCCTTATTGGTCTCTACCTCTGTCTTCTAAGGTAT
Organism: Acinonyx jubatus; assembly: GCF_027475565.1. Classification (NCBI taxonomy): domain Eukaryota; kingdom Metazoa; phylum Chordata; class Mammalia; order Carnivora; family Felidae; genus Acinonyx; species Acinonyx jubatus. The sequence continues at coordinate 22,499,433 of NC_069397.1, forward strand.
CTGTTTCCCCTTTAGAAGGTAGTGTGTTTTTTTTTTTTTTTTTTTTTTTTTAATGTTTATTCATTTTTGAGGAAGAGAGCATGAGCAGGGAAGGGGGAGAGAGAGAGAAAGGGACAGAGGATCTGAAGCAGGCTCTGCCCTGACAGCAGCAAGCCCAGTGTGGGACTCGAACTCACGAACCTGGAGATCATGACCTGAGCCAAAGTAGGAAGCTCAACCAGCTGAGCCACCCAAGTGCCCCTGAAGGTGTTGCTCAAAAAAGAGCTCTATCACCTCCAGGCCCCACTGGGGATATTCCACCTTCTTTCTTCATCTCACCTCTGTGTTGTTTCCTGTTTGATCTTTGGCCTACTCACAGCACTTGGCACCAGAATGGGGGTGGGGGGGTTCTCTTCTGAGAATGGGTATTTCCCATCAGTATGTGAGGCCTGCTACCTACCACTAGTTGCCTCTGAACTCGTTGTGCGTTTGCACTGCACCTTTCTCTCTCTCACTGGTTCTGCTCATCTTGTGTGCTTTGGCCACACTTTAGTATAATTGGGAATTTGTAGGTTTTCTCTAGCTTCTAATTTTGCAGAAGATGAAGCTGTAGATTAGTAAGGAATTTTTCCCTCCTTTGTTTCTTCTATGTCATTTCTAAGAAGAGCATTTAGAAGATTAGGCTGATGGCGTGTTTCTATCCTGATACTGCTTTCTTGACAGAGTTTGCTGACCATGAGAGCAAGATCATAAGAGCAGAATGGCTTTTTGATCTACAAATGTTACACCAAAATGAGTGATGTGTATTCTCAGGATCACTTTATTATTACATTTTGATATTCTAAAGCACAGTTTAGGAAAAACAGAGTGTTTCTTCTGCCATCCTGTGACTCTTGAAAGATGTTAGCTATGTAAGCTCTGTATTTATTTTATATAATCTTAAGTGTTCTTTCCCCTAAGAATTATCTAAGAAAAAATATTTAAAAAAAAAAAGAGAAACAGAGACTTATTAAATCTGTCCCTCTAGTTGTGTGAAAACATAAGAAACTAACAAAGTAATTCTGTACTTATGTTTTCTCCTTCCTCAAATCCATTTCATGGGAAACAAGGGTTATGTAATCAGTGTTATAGGAAATTAGAATTGAGCACCTTGGTTCCTGCTATTCCTTCCATTTAATTTTTTTTTTTTTTATTATGTTTTCAAGGCATCTGGGTGGCTCAGTTGGTTAAGTGTCTGACTGTTGGTTTTGTCTCAGGTCATGACCTCATAATTCATGAGATTGAGCCCCACATCAAGCTCTGTGCTGACAGCATGGAGCCTGCTTGGGATTCTCTCTGCCCCTCCCCTGCTGTCTCTCTCTCTCTCTCTCTCTCAAAACAAATAAATAAATAAACTTAAAAATTAAAAATATGTTTTCTTGATATGGAGTAAAGAGCCACTGGAACCCAAAGATGTGCCTAAATCCTGCCTCCTGGTTAACCTCTGGAATTTCTTCATTCTCTTTCCTAGCTTTGGTGTCATCCCCAGCACTCCTCTGGCCATCCATACACCACTGATGCCAAACCAGAGCATTGATGTCTCCCTGCCTCTCAACACCTTGGGCCCAGTCATGAAAATGGAGCCTCTGAATAACCTCCAGGTTAGAGTTTTACTTCACTCAGGGATGAACTTGATTATCTTCCCAATTTTATTTTATTTATATATAACACAACTCCTCTCTCTTCCTTATATTAGGTTTGGTCATGGAATATTCAGGTTTGAAATAACTATGGAGAAGAGTTTTATTTTTTATTTAAAAGAAAAACACGTCAGAGCAATGCCTGGCTGACTCAGTCAGTAGAACATGCAACTCTTGATCTTGGGGTCATGAGTTCAAGCTCCACATTGGGCATAGAGTTTATTTTGTTTTATTTTTTTTTAATTTTTTTTTTTTAACGTTTATTTATTTTTGAGACAGAGAGAGACAGAGCATGAATGGGGGAGGGTCAGAGAGAGGGAGACACAGAATCTGAAACAGGCTCCAGGCTCTGAGCTGTCAGCACAGAGCCCGACGCGGGGCTCGAACTCACGGACCGCGAGATCATGACCTGAGCCGAAGTCGGCCACGCAACTGACTGAGCCACTCAGGAGCCCCTGGAGTTTAAACATAAAAACAGATTTTTTTAAAAAGTCCTACATTGACATAGGAAGTTATTCATTATTTTGCTCAACAAACATTTAGAAACTTAAGATCTTATTTACAAACTTTTTTTCTTAAGACTTTTGTAGTGAATTTGTCATTTATATGAGAAAAAATTTCAGTAGAGATTTATATAGAGGTTATCTTTGAGCACACAACCCAAATATAGTTATCTGGATTTAAAGACACCCCCCCCCCCCATTAGCACATAACTATGCTAAGTAGCATCTTACAGAAGCTCAGAACTTTAGCAGGTCTACAAGAGCCTCTCAATCTTGAAAATATTGAATTTTTTAGAATGCTTAAGTACTAGCTGAGAGTTTCATTCAGTTTTCATCTGTTTTGAATTTCTCTTTGAAATATAAGCCTTCTGGAGTTAAGGAAACATGAAGGCACAGTAGTAAGCTTGTAAGCTAAAGTGTGGCACTGTTGAAGGGTTATTAATACAGATATAAGCCCTAGGTGTTGGGGATTTGTAAATGCCCACAAGGACAAGAGAGACAGTCTTGGTTGGGCCCACTGGAGATGGGGAACTCTAGCTGATCTCTGCACAGAGCTGATACCCTGGAAAGGGAACTCCCTCAGTGAAAGGGGACTGGGAAAAGTGTTTCCACTAAGGCAGGTGATGGAAAAGTATCTCTCTGACCAGCGTTCTGGGTGCCCTCTTACGACAAATCCATGGCCCAGTATTTTGCTACACATGGCGTAATATACAGGCGTGTAGTCCAAATATAAAAGCTATTTGGTGAAGTGTTCTCCAAACCAATAAATGAATGTAACATTGGCCCAGGACTGGTGAAACCCAGGGTACCTGGCAGAAGCAAATACAAAGCAATCATTTTGCAAGAGCTCTAAACTTCAGGGCCATCAGGACTCCCACCTGAAAAGAAACTGTGTTGACAATGAGTTCACAAATTGAACCATAAAAAGAGGGAAAGGTGTACTGTGAGAGACAGAAGTCACAACAAAGCAGAGGACAAGTATTCCTCTTCCACCAAGAACTTGAAATGAATAGTCTGGATGAGACTAAAAATATAAAATATGTTGGAAATGATGAAAGAAAAACATCAACCTTCCACTTCCCAGTCAGGACAGGTGAGATAGCATTGCTCAGTGTTTCTGGAAACACCAGTGTGAGACCTACTACTGAGACACCAGCAGCAGAATTACTTGGAGTTAAAACCCATGTTCTTCTGTAATTTAAATACCAGCGCACCAAGCCTGTTCGCAGGTTCACTACCTCAGTGCCACAGTTAGTTGATGCCTCTTTCTCAGCAAAGGGTATAATGATTCAGAGCAAAGATGAGTGAGTCATGATAGAACTTGGCTCAGACTGGAAGAACAAAACAAGACTTACTGTGCAGATGGAGCTGGCTGTTACTATGACGAGAGCAGTGTGTTAAGGGGCTTTTCCAGCACAGAATCCTGAAGTAAGGAACTAACCCAAATCTCCATCTGCTCCCTTTCCATTGAGACCTAACCTCCTGTTGGCCCATAGAGCCTCCAGCATAATATTTGAGGACAGTCGGCAAGAATGCTTTACTTTAGGAGTAGGATAGGGAATTTGGGTCATAGAAACCAGGGCAAATTTTCTGCTCTTAGAACAAAAAGGAAACAATAAAGAAATGAATGTCAGTTTACTTTCCTATTTGTATTTCCATTTTTCATTCAGTGAAATGAACATCTGGAATAACGAACCCTCATAAGAGCAGTTGATTCTTAGTCCAAATCCCTCCCTCAAAAGTGTTGATTAGGACTTATAAGTATTTGTTTTTGCAAACCTGAAGTTATAAGAAGCAAACATTTAAAAAGTTTCCATCTAAGTAGAGTATAACAAAGCATCTCAGCTTTCTCTAGGAGAAAAGAAAAAAACTTACATCTGTAGTCAAGTACTTATTGTTGGAGTTTTCTCCATGGTTCTCTTCCTTCACGGATGTCATAATTATCGCTGTTTTCTCATTAATTGGCATTTCCCAGTGGAGAAGATAAGTAAAAACTTAAAAGAGAAAAACTTTTTTCCCTATGAGCAGCTCTATTGTATGTCTGCTGGTGGGAGTTGAAAGTTATGGCTAGTTTTAAGGTGGGTGGGTTTCTGTAGATTTCAGCTTCCATTCTGCCCTTGTCCCAGTATGAACAAAAAGAATCCAGTATTAACTCCAACAAATTTAGATCATGAAGATCTAGGATAAAGCCAGATAAAAATTGATTGACATTTAAACATTATATTTGCATAAGTGTTTAAATTCAAGAACTCGTGTTGGAAAATTAGTACTTTTCTACACTTTAGACTATAAAATCGGAAAGAAAAAACGTTTGGGGTTGGAGGAAATGAAATTTTGAATGCAGTGTGGGTTTAACTATTTTGGCTGATTTGATATCAATATATAGGACAAATAAACCCAGCTGCCAGAACTTAATGTAGCACTTAGTACAAAAACTTTTCATTGTAATGCTCATCAGACTACTTACTTACAGCCTGTCTGAAACACTATTGAAAGGTTGAAAAGACACTGTTCCCTCCTAAAATGTAAAATAGATTATACCTTAGAGACAAGAATTAAATACCTAGTAGAGGTGTGAGCCTAGAAAATGTCTCCTACTGCACTGATGTTGTTAAAACCTTCATGAATCCAACTTATAAGTATTACACAAAGTAAAGTTTAGCTTGCCTCTGCTGGGATCTTTTGAGTTTACTTATATCATACAATTATATTCTTTGAAAAAGAGACTTGGGGCGCGTGGGTGGCTCAGTCGGTTGGGTGTCTGACTTCGGCTCTGGTCATGATCTCACGGTCTGTGGGTTCAAGCCCCGCATCAGCCTCTGTGCTGACAGCTCAGAGCCTAGAGCCTGTTTCCAATCCTGTGTCTCCCTCTCTCTCTGCCCCTCCCCCACTCTCACTTTGTCTCACTCTGTCTCTCAAAAATAAATAAATATATAAAAAAAATTAAAAAAAAAAAAGAAAAAGAGACTTGATTCCCTCTATTTAAATGAAACCAAAACACTAGCAAATGTCTAAATGAATTATTTCTAAATGAGTCTTCTCTGACATCCTTGACCTTCATTTCATCTGTGTTAGTTGCTTAGAAACATTTTCCCAATATACTTCTTCAAACTTGACACCCGGCAGGCTACTGCTTCAAGTCAGTGTCTGCAAAAAGACAATAGACTTACAGCGTCACATGTATTCATTCTGGTCTTTGCACAGATGCTGCAGAGTTCTCACAGCTGCTTGGCTTCCCTTCCCACTGGGCTATAAACTCTTATGGGATCATTGGTAGCACCATTCTTTCAAGTTTTAATTTTGTCAGGGTTATAAAAACAGTTTAAAGAGTCAACTGGTTCTATAGTTAATTAAGAAAAACCCAGTCTCCAGCCTTCTCGCCCCGACATGACCCCCAATTTCTCTTTCCACAGAGTCCATCCCTCTCGCCTCTTTCAGTTGATACCTTTTGCATTTACTTCTCTATGTCTGAATAACATGCTTGTATTGTGACTTCTGAATTTTTCCGTTTTAGGTGTTCCTGTACATCTTTCCCCACTCACTGACATTATCTTCATGCCAATTTCCTCTCCTTCTATTTTCCCTCCTATTCTGCTAGCTCAGAATTTGCTTTAATCAGAGCCCAGTGTTTACATTATTATTGCTGTACTTCAGAGCAGAGCTATAAAGGATAATTATTTTTTTCTCCATAAAACTTTTTATAAGTAGTTAGTTGCATGCTTACCTGTTAATACCTGTCTCTTCTTGTTTGCTTAATTTTTAAGTTTATGTATTTTGAGAGAGCCTGTGCATGAGCAGGGGAGGGGCAGAGAGAGAGGGGGAGAGAGAGAATCCCAAGTAGGCTCTGCGCAAAGCAGATTCCAGCGTGGGGCTTGATCCCACAAACCTCGAGATCATGACCTGAGCCAAAATCAGGAGTCAGATACTCAACTGACTGAGCCAACCAGGTGCCCCAGTTTTTTGTGTTTTTAACTATAATTCAGTCCCAACTTCCAATGAAGTCAGAGCCTTCAAACACAGTTTATCACTTTTCACTTTATTGAGGGTCCCCTCTGGAGTTTTCTGACTTGCTCCATTCTGGACTGGTTTTCTTTTATGTGTGAAACATGGCTGTGATCCTGGGAACTCCCTTCATCACTATTCCACAGTTCATTGCCTTCACCTCTCTTCTATGTTGGGTCTCCTTACTGTATTTTTCTTTTCTTTGTTTACTCCCTCATTTTGATGGAAAACATCCTCCAGTAGCTTCCGAGAATGGTACGTGGAGAATAAAGGTTTTAAAGTTTCACGTGTTTTACGGTGTTTTTATACTTTTTGACAATTACTGTATAACATTCTAGGTTACAAATCACTTTCCTCCTAGTGTGATGCCATTCTAATTCTGCGCTGTTGTTTCTTATTGACAACTTGTATTATTCTTTATCCGTCATGTTCTGAAAGTTAACAGTGATGTGCCTGAAGAGGTATGAGTCCCTTTTCACCCATTGTACCAGGTACTCATTGGACTTTTTCGAAGTGGAAACTTGAAGCCCAAATTCTGGGTGGTTTTTTGTTTGTTTGTTTGTTTGTTTTTTAACTTTTATAGATCTCCCATTATTTGCTTGCCATTTAGATGTTGACCCTTAAGGGAAAATCCCTGTTTTCTCCTCCTATTTTCCATCTCTTTCTCATTTTGCTTTACTTTCTAAAAACTTTTTATGGAAAATTGTTAACATTACAAAAAAGTAAACAGAATAGTGTAATGATATGTATGCCATACCTGTCATTCAGTAATTATCAATCCACAGTTAATATTGTTTCATCTATACCCCTATCCCCAGCCCTACTCCATATTATTTTGAGAAAATATCGACATAGCATTTCATCTGTAAATATTTCAGTATGTAACTTTAAAAAGAAGAGTCTCTTTTTAAAAAATATAACCACAGTAACTTGTTCACATTAAAAAATTAACAAGAATTCCTTAACGTCAAATACCCAGTGTTCAGGTTTCTAATTATCTCAGCACCTTAACCTTTTTGTTTTTCTCATTACTGTTTGTTTGAATCAGTAAAGTGCACATATTATGATGGCTTGATATCTCATAACTCTCTTTAATGTGTACTTATTTTGAGAGAGGGGGAGAGCAAACAGGGTAGGGGCAGAGAGTGAGGGAGACACAGAATCCGAAGCAGGCTCCAGGCTCTGAGCTGTCAGCACAGAGCCTGACACGGGGCTCCAACTTACAAGCCATGAGATCATGACTTGAGCCGAAGTTGGATGCTTAACCACCCAGTCCATCCCAAGCTACCCAGGCCCTCCTCTCATAAGTCTCTTTAGCTACAGTGTTCAGTAAGGTAGCCACTAGCCACATGTGGCTTTTTAAATTGAAATAAAATAAAATAAAATTTTCATTTCCTCAGATGGATTAGCCACATTTCAACCATTACGTACCTAAGTGTTTTCCTTATATTTATCTGGTTAGGGGTTAATTGATTGTCTTGGGTCTGTAAGTTGATTGTTTCTCCCAAATTTGCCATCATTTCTTCAAAGTTTTCCTGCCCCATTGTGTGTCTCCTCCCTCTGGCACTCCAGCTATACAAATGTTAGACCACTTAATATCGTCCCTCAAATCATTGAGGCTGTTCTTTTTATCATTTTTCTCTGTTCTTCAGATTGAATAATTCCTATTGATCTGTTTTCAAGTCTACTGACTCTTTCTTCTGTAGGCTACAATCTTCTATTACTTCATGCAGTATAATTTTCTTCTCAGATAACATACTTTTTAATTCTAGGATTTCCATTTGGTTCTTGGCTAAAATTCCCCATTCGTCCACTCAGAAGTACAACTGGAGAAGCCTGTTTCACACCATACCCTCCTTCATCCCATCTCTACCCTTTGGCCATCCCTTGGGCCTAAGGGTATGCTTACTGACCCTCAGCAAAAGTGATAGAAGTCTCTCATACAGGCCCTGGAAACAGTGTTGGGTCTGTCTGCCAGGAAATTCTGTGTGTTCTATCTGCGCATATCTCTTTGGTCCTGAGAATTTTTCTATCCATTGGTTGCAGGGAGGCCACAGGAGGATCAGAGTATGGCTTTCTAAACCAGGAGATCCAGGCTGGACCACCAGTTTATTCATCACTGAGGGCAGCTGGAATCCTCTATGTCAGTACTTCCACATCTTTTTTCTTGGGCTGGCTTAATTCTTCCAGAAATTATCTTTGACTCTCTTGTCTAGAATATAAAGGCTTTCTGCCAGCATTCTGGAAGCTAAATTAGGAAAGATGGCTGAAGAGTCTCAGCATTCATTATACATAAATGCGCTGAATTCATCACCCCTATTAAAGAATTAATCTTTAGTTTTTCGCAAGGGTTGAGGGCCTAAGGTAGCTTAGAATGGTGGTGGGGATGTCAGACTCCCAACAGCACCTTAAGCCTGTTTCTTTTAACACCGTCTATCCACAGTCCCCTCCATACATTTCTAGAGGTGTTGCCAGTCCTGAGCCTTTGAGAATTCTGTGGTGGTGTTGCTAATGCATGTATTTTACACTACCGAGATTTTATTGCTCCCCAGTCTTTATAATTTATACCTTTAATTTTTTTTCTTTAATTATGACAGAATTTCTTCCAGGAGAAAGAAAATTTGTAATTTTCAGTCTGTTGTCTTTACCTGAAAGTCTGATAACACCTTTATAAAAATTCTTCTTTCTATAGTAGTTACAATTAGGAGCCTTGGAGGTAAACCTATATATGGTTTTTGTTATCAACCTATTGCTTTTAAACCCTACATGAGCATTGTTTGATAGCAGAATGAATACTAATTAGGGAAAATGTCTCTGGTTTTTTTTCTTTGAATGTCTCTTCTAAAACAACTTCTATCCATTTTACCCTTGGAGTGATTAGGGGAGAATGTGCTGAAGATCCTAGCTCCAGAGAACACAATCTTACAGTCCTATTTATTCATATCTTTAAGATCTTTGTCAGCCAAAAGGGTTGTTTTTTTGTTTTTTTTTTTGGTTTTTTTTTTTTTTGCGCCAGTGTATGGCCCTGAGAAAATTCTGTCCCTTGCTACTCCTACATTGCAGTTCCAGCCTGTGAGACAATCAGTTGCAGATGGTGCCTGTCCCTGATATTTCATGGCTTACATATGTCAGTTCACACTCAGAAAACCCATAGCTGTAGCTATTGTACCAAAAAAACTGGTAAATGCTTCCAAATGGAAGACCTTTTCAGCAGCTTCCATCAAATGAAGCTAACCAGCTTGGCATTTGCTGATTTTTCTTGACTATCGTGCAAGCCAAACAAGTTCAGTGTTAAAAAACTTCTTTGGTCTTCCAGGATCCACAATTGAGGACTCTGCACGCTGATTGCTTTTATGGGACTACATGCTGCTTGAATAGCTGTTGAGTCCTTGAAGTGGTGGATTTTATGGGAACTATAAGAGGTTCCCAGGCCGGACAGATAGATCCAATGCTGAAAATAACCTCTGTAGACAGGACGGAACCTGAAATGTTCCATTAACAATATGTAGGTCATGGAGTCTTGGTTATGAAAGATGAAAACATTTTACTACCAAAGAGAAGAGAAAATTACTTTCTGTGATTGCTGCTTCAATTTTTTTTTCTAATCTTTATTTATTTTTGAGAGAGACAGAGTGCAAGCAGGGGAGGAACAGAGAGAGAGGAAGACACAGAATCCGAAGCAGGCTCCAGGCTCTGAGCTGTCAGCACAGAGCCCAACACGGGTGTCAAACTCACAAACCGTGAGATCATGACCTGAGCCAAAGTCGGATGCTTAACTGACTGAGTCACCCAGGTGCCTCTTTGCTGCTTCAAATTTGATTCATTTTTCATGTCTCATCTGAGAAATTAGACTATCTTACATACTAGATATTGCTTTTTTACTAGGTTATCCTTACTGAGAATACTCCTTATCCTTTTCATCAAGATAATCATGTACCTTGGTCCATGTACCTTGACTCTACTAGGCAATATCTTTTGTCTTTCTATAATAATCAGCACTCAACAACTGGCTTATGGGACTCCCTTTTAGGATATACTTATTAATAGCAACTGCCCTGCTTGAATAACCACCCATAAGCAGTAGCCAGGAATTCTGTACCCAGATAAGCAGAGGTGGTCCAATGCATCATAAATCTGGCATAAGTGGCAGGACACGGTTGTTCCTGAAATTCAGAATTCAGTTCTGAAAACACCCAAGCTTGTGACCTAGTTCCTCATAAAGAAGGGTCTCTCAGATCAGATTACTCAAGTAGCTGAAGCCCATGCTGCAGATCTTCAGCAAAAAATGAATTTCATAAGGTAGTTCTAAAGTGGTAATAAAAATGATTTGTGGGTTTTCATCTATTAAAATCCCAGCCATCTTTATATCATGATGGTAAGTTAGGAGTTGATGATGAAAAATGGAATCAATTTTGTGGCTTTGGTTTGATAAATAATTAGAAAGTAGATTTAACAATGTGATCTTTATGCAGTAGGGGACTTTGAATTCTGAGTAAAAAGTAGGCACCTCTTTCTAGTCCCTATGTTCTCATTATGGCTGATAATTTATGCAAAGCCATACAGTACGTTGTGGGTTGGAATTAAAGAGAGTTTACTCTGATTTTTCTGAGCTGGATTGAAGCCCACTCAAGAGCCATATCCTGCCCTCATTCATATTTACTCTCTTATATTTTGCCGTAACATCATGTTCATTGAGATAAAAGAATTTGCTTTATTTACAATTTTTATGTAGGAGTTAAGCATTGGCTTCATGGTATTGAGGTCCATGTACCTTGAAAATAAAACTTCAAACTCTATTTCTGATGGAGTTTACCCTATATTAGCAGTAATGGTATCTCAACATCTACATGAATACTAGTAGTGATTTACTACCCTAGAATGGCCCATTCCATCTTAAGTTAGAAAGTTATTTATATTGACTAAAACATGTCTTCCTTTAAATTCTTTCTGTAGATCCTAGTTCTGCAGCTTGTGGTTTTATAGAACAAGTTTCTGTCTGAATCAAGGTTCATAGGGCCTGAAAATCTGTCAGTCTGAACTCATTTCCCTTTCAGTCCACTTGAGGAAAGCCTAAATTTATGGAAGGACATTTATTTGTGTGCACTGCAAGTAGATGCCAGTTTTATTCTTCTAATTTTAAGTAGAAAAAATTGGTTAGAAATAGAGACACTGGTGAATGTACTTAGAATCAGTTACAGTTTGGAGACCAAGGGAAATAGTATTTAACCATCTTTGGAAAGTGTGTGAATAAATGGTGGTCCTTGGTTTGGTAACATTCCTTTCCAGAAGCCATTAAAGGAGTTGGAAGGCTGAAAGCACAAAACTTCTCAATTCCATAGCTCATGCCTTCACAATAATTTCTGTCCTTCTATGTGTGACCTGTTTCCCCAGTAAAACTGCTCAGAGCCAGCATCTGTGCATGGCGGCCTGTCCATGTGTCCAGTCATCTTGAAAACTATATGCCCTCCTTTTGTCCATGTTAAGATTAGATAATATACCGGGCAGAACATATGCACACCTGTGAACCCCTTTGATTTCTGACTTGCTGCTAACTAATCTGAGACTGTATGTTTATTATCTAGAACCTAGTTTCATTCTAGATCACTTTTACCCCAAGATTTAAAACTGAGTAATGTTCGGGGCTCCTGCGTGGCTCAATGAGTTGAACATCCGACTTCAGCTCAGGTCATGATCTCACAATCCGTGGTTTAGAGCCCCACATGGGGCTCTGTGCTGACAGCTCAGAGCCTGGAGCCTGCTTTGAATTCTGTGTCTCCCTTTCTCTCTCTGCTCCTCCCCCACTCATTCTCTCTCTCTCTCTCTCTCTCTCTCTCAATAAAGTAGATAAACATTAAAAAAAAAATTTTTTTTAATGAGTAATGTTCATTCATTGAGGTCTGTGCATTTCCATTGGGTCTTCTGTCTTATGACATATCAGACTGGGGTGTGGAATATCTAATCACTTTAACTGGTGGTTTACTAGTCCTGTTTTCACCATTTTGTGATTCAGTACAATATGTATTAAATGTATTTTTTAAATTTAACAGTAAGCCCTACATAGCAAACAGTTCATGCTGTTACAGCAAATAGTATTCCGAGATGCGACAGCTACAACCAAGGTCACATCAGCTAGACCTAGCAAACAAAGGAGGGAGAGAGATGGGTGCCTAGAACCTATATAGATCTGGCAGAATCTGTTTAAGGTAAGACTTTAGGATTTGGGGAGCTGTCAGGCAGGCTGAAAGGCCTGTGAGAATGTTGCTAGCTGTTTCTGGCAACTGAAACTGTATAGAGTCATTCTGTTGTAGACTGCTGGAGGAAGAGAGAATTTGGGGTTTGTAATAGAGGTTTCTGGATAGTAACCAGATTGGTCAGTATGGTATGGCAGGTGAGTTCTGTGTTGGCAGGAAGAGATCACGTACACATTTGCTGTAAGTTTCTGATTTATTTTGCCTGACATCTAAAACTTCTTTAAAATAAGGAAGCTAGGGAGCACCTGGGTGGTTCAGTCGGTTGAATGTCCTGAATTCAACTCAGGTCATGATCTCATGGTTCGCCAAGTTCAAGCCCCGCATCAGTCTCTGCTGTCAGCATGGAGCCCTCTTTGGATCTTCTGTCCCCCTGTCTCTCTGTGCCTCCCTCCCCCCACCTCAAAAATAAATAAGCTTTAAAAAAAAAACGAGGAAGCTACCAGAGCTTCAGTGTATCTTAGCATTATTTTCCCTTATCCAGGTTCCTTGTGCACAGCTGCCCTCTCCAGTGACCTTCTCCATATAGGTGTGGTCCTATCAGAGTTTCAATAGCGGCTTAATTTTTGCTATACCATTGCCCTGTTCTGCTCAGGTATACATCGCCTGTCTGAAAGAACTTGTGTTGATATTTTTTTCTAAGCAGAAAAGCCAAAAGCCCAGCAGTTGTCTCTAGGGCCCTGTGTGATCTAGCCCTGCCTTTCCTCATTGACTGCATCTGGGACACCTTTCAGTTTTAATCAGAGGACTACGAGTACAAATTCATTTTCTTCCAAGTAGGCAAAGCAAACATTAGAAGCTATTGCTTCTTTACTCTGTTCATCAATATTTGAAAGGGCAAAATCACAGCACATTAATGGACCCCAATTCCAAGGTTGGAGATAACTAGGAAAATAGAACGTATTTCTATTCAAATATTTGGAGAACGTTTTCTGTTGCTAACCTATGTCTGTGTGCCACTTTAAAATAAATTGCCACTACGTGACTATTTATTAAACTGTTATCCTAATTGCCTAAGACTATTTTGGATAATATTTTCAGAGTAACTTTGGAGGCTCAAGGGTGCTCTGTAAGTGTCTTAGAGCCTCAGAGAAAACCAAAATCATTTGGATGCCTGGTAAGAATTAGAGCTGAGCAATTCCCTTTTTACTGTAAGACCAGAAAGAAGCCTGTCTTTTTCATAATTGTGATAGACACAAAGCTAGAAGGAGACAAATTTTAAGAGCGGAAAATGATTATCTTTTGCCAGTGGATATTCATTGTATCTCATTGCTCAATTCTTTGCAAGGTAACAATTTATTCAAATACTCAAAACAGTCTAGGGGTGGTTAGGGGTGGCTCAGTTGAGCATGGGACTCCTGAGTTTAGCTCAGGTCATGAACTCACGATCTATCCATACCACTTTACAATCAATCTATCTATCTTTTCTTTCTTTCTTTCTTTCTTTCTTTTCTTTTCTTTTCTTTTCTCTTCTCTTCTCTTCTCTTTTTTTTTTTTAATTTATTTTGAGGGGCAGAGAGAGGGAGGGAGAGAGAGAGAATCCCAAGCAGGCTGCACACCCAGTGTGAGCCTGACCCAGGCCTCAATCTCATGACCACGAGATTATGACCTGAGCCGAAATCAAGAGTCAGACACTCCACTGACAGAGCCACCCAGGCGCCCCACATGCCACTTTACAATCTTAACCTTCTCTTTGGTGTTCTAGAGATATTAAGTTGGCCTGCATTCTAATTCGTGGTATAAACTCTTTGGGAGTTTTTTGAGATGGAAATTAAGCAGATCTCATGACAGGATGGGGACCATAGGAGGAGTCAGGGTCCTTTTGGTTTCTTTTTACCTCCTCTCAAAACGGCCTACTAAGAGAGCTTGGCTCTAGGATCTCCTTGCCTTTCTAAAACCCAGTGATTATAATGCTCTTATAGAAGAGGGTTTACAGTTTAAGAGATCATCTGGGGGTCTGTTCAGAGCTTTCCTTTCCCTTCTAAGAGCTCTTTGGTCATGGAACCTTCAAATGCTGAAGTGCCATGTTGTTGCCCAGGAGTAAATTACAGACATGGAGCCACTGCTTATATCAGGAGGAGGGGAACCTGTCGAATTTTCTCTGTACAGAGTCCCACTGTCCACGCACTCTTAACAATGAGAAAATCCTAACTGTTTGAGAGTGAACAAGTCTGGCTTTTATCTACGATAGGCAGCAGGTTGGTACCATTCGAGGGCTTCTCGGCTGCTATGTAATCCCATCTGATTTGTTGGTGGAGTGAGAAAGAATATATAGAGATTCCAACAAGATTGGAATCTCAGTCTTGGAAGTAAACTAAAGATGCTGGTCAAGTTCAAATATGATTAGCATCAGAAGGAAAGTAAATTGACACTTTCGGTGGCAGGTTTCGTGATTACTTCTGCTCTGTTTTTAGCTGTAATTTCTTTTAAACTTTAAACTTCAATTTCTCAGGATTCTCAACTTATTGGTCCACAGGATTTGAAATGGAAGACCATATTTTATACTACAGATGGTAGATATTTGGGGGGCATTGACCAGAGATGCAGAAGTACAGGTGGGAAGTCCAGCAGCTAGCAGATTGAGTCTCAGATGACATACATCACACAGTTGGAGTATGTGCCATTAAAAACCTGTCACTCAGAGCCATTCCCTCAGGATCTGTTGACTAGGTGGTGTGGCACTTAAAACACATCTGAATCATCATTCCTCAGAGAACTGGAGATGGTTGGCGTCACTGCCTGGTCCTAGCTTGGACCAGCCTGCAAATACTCTTTCCAAAATCTAAATGGAGAGGAGGAATGAAAGAAAAAAAAATATTCTTCAGAGACTTGGAAAGGTCACAAGTGACGTCATGAAAGAGTAGATGATCTACTCTTCAGAGGTGAGCTGTGTGCCACTTGCCTGGGTTTTTCTTGTGGCCCTGCCTCCTGCAGTTATCTCTGGTGAGAGGCTGCATTTACCAGAGTTCAGACTGAGTTCATCTCGTACCTTTTTATAGTACTTTTGAGTACACTGGAACGAGGTTAGAATATTAATTTAGCCTGCTTGTCTCCAGCTGTGCACCATAAAGAGGCTTCAGCTACCGCAGCAGGCTTCCTATACTATGGAAGGAAACTAATTGCTACTTACAGGCCGAAGCTGACAGGCTGCACTTTCACTGAAAGTAACTTTTGAAAATCATTATTAAACATTTATAGCCCGCTTTTGTGTTTTCCAACTGCCTCATAATCATTTCTTTTTGCTCCTCCTGTTGATGTCCCTGAAAGGCAAGTTGATATTGTTATGGTCACACGCTGCACGTGACAGGGCAGAGGCACAGAAGATTAGGTAATCTGCTCTTTGGTGCCATCTGTGATCTGCTTTAGGCATCCTCAGAGCAGCTTGAGGTATGCACTCTGTTCCTTTGTCCGTTGAATCCATTTCCTCACTGCTTGCTTTTTACATAGCGTGTGAGTATTCATGGCTTTTATACTTTTTTGACTGACACTTACAGTAAGAAATACAGTTTCTGTACACACACACACACACACACACACACACACACTGCATACGTAAAACCAAAACAGTTTTGGGAAACTGTTCATAAGATGCACTATAATATTTTCCATCCTGTTTTATTTTTTAATTTATTTTAGATAAATTTTTATTTTGAGAGAGAAAGCCAGCGTGTGAGCGGAGGAGGGGCAGAGAGGGAGAGAGAGAGAGACTCAATCTCAGGCAGGCTCCATGCTCAGTGCAGAGACTGACACGGGGCTCGATCTCACAACTGTGAATCATGACCTGAGCTTAAATCAAGAGTCTAACATTTAACTGACTGAGCCATCCAGGCACCCCTGTTTTATTATTTTATACAAGTTTCAACCCACTATCTTAATCTTAAGAAGCATCATTTGGTCATGATCCACAATTTTTAAACACACTGCTAGGAGGTACTTGAAGTGAAGAATACACATGGGACATTTTCTGGAGCATCAGTTTTACTCAAAAGTAAAGGGAGAAAACACATTTTCATATTAAAACATACAGATGCATTATGGAATAGTGTGGAACTTCAGAGAAATTTTGTTCTTATGATGGGCTACTTCATCATCTACCCCCAATCCTGACCCTTCCTTCTACTTCCACCCTGGTATATATGTCCATACTTTCCTCTTCTGTTAAGGGAAATACAATATAAAAAACTTGAGAAGTACTGTCCTTTTGGAAACTTTAGACCAAGTTTATATCTTGTCTAAACCTAAATGGTTTTCAGGTACTTTGAGTAGTACATTTTACAGTTGGTATTCTTATTGAGTACTCACTCTGTACCAGTCACTGTTCTAGAAACAGAACAGTTTCGTAAATAAGACAAAACCCCTCCTCTCATAGCATTTCCATTCTGCTGCAGGGCGGGGTATGTGTGGCACGGGGACAGGCAGTGAGTAAACCAACAAATAAGTAAAATAGTATGTCAGATGAAGGCATTGGAGAAAAATAAAGCAGAGATTGGGATAGGCAGTCCTGGGGTGGTGTAATTACACCTTGGTGGTGTAATTTTATAAATACATTGATCGTGGAAGACCTACGTGGAAAGATAATATTTGATTAAAGCAAAGACCTAAAGGAGGCGGGAATAAGCCATGCAGATTTTTGGAGGAAGAGAATTCCAGACAGAAGATACAGCAAATGCACAAAGCCATAAGATAGGAGAGTGCCTGTTCTGTGCCAGAGAAAACAGCAGGCCCCTGTGGCTGACATGGAGCTAGCAAGGAGAGAGTCACAGCACATAATATCAGAGAGGTAATAGGCATCAGATTATAGGCATTCGTAACTTTGGTTTTTATTCTTAGTGAGATGGGAAGTCATTGGAGGTTTGAGCAGAGAGGTATTTATGAGCTGACCCACATTTTAAGAACTCTGTGGCTGCTGTGTTGAGAATAGACTGGGGTGTTACAGGGGGTGGAGGAGGCAGGTGCAGAAACAGGGAGACTATTAGAAGGCTTTGTGGTATTTCTATTTACTGTTTAGGGATGGGGAGGGGAGATCAAGAAATTGGTTTTAGACATGTTCAGTTTGAGATAATTAGTTATCCAAGTAAAGATACTAAGGCAGTTGGGATATATATGTTGTAACTGATTTCCCATACGCAAGCTAGGTATTGATATTAAAGCTCTCGGAAAGTAGTTCTTCAGCTTGTCAGGATTATGCCTTCCTATCCTGTATATGTTGGGATGGTGAATTTCAAAATAAGAAAGCTCTCTAAAGCAATCAGTATTATCCTCTTTAAGGTTCTGTTTAAGAGTAGCTGCCATCCGGATTGGAACTGAGCTGGCTTCATACTGTTTTTGCCTTGATTCTTTTTGGCCTCAATGCCTAAAGAGTGATTGGCATGTCATCCTTGGAGAATCTAGTATTTGGGTTGTGATTTACTCCCTATGTTATTATTCTTAGCATATAGATGTTCTTCTAGCTCAGTGATTTCAAACAAAAACAAAAAGAGCTTTTATCTATCATCCACCTGTCCCTGCCTCACTGAGTACCAGTATACCTAACAATAGATGTTAATGGGATTATGTTAGGCATACAGATGATAATAGAGGTAGAAAAGGTTGGGAAATGAATGTTTCATTCCATTTGCTCAACATCTTCCCCTTAATTTCATCCAACAAATGTTTATTGAGCTGTGGGCATGTCAATGATAGAGTCCCTGCCCTCAAGGAGCTCATTATATTATGAGGGAGGCAGATGTAAACTGTTATGTTATGGTGGAAGTGTATGCACTGGGTGTGTGGAGAGGGATTAGAGTTTTCCTGAGAAATCTTAAACTTGAACTGAATCTTCAGATTAAATAGGTATTCAGACACCTGGGTGGCTCAGTTGGTTAAGCATCGGACTTTGCTCAGGTCATGATCTCACGGTTCTTGAGTTTGAGCCCTTAATCAGGTTAGTACAGGCCCCACTTCTCTTTCTCCCTCTCTGCCCCTCCCTCATTTGCGCCCTCTCTCAAAACAACAACAACAACAAAAGATATTTTTCAGACAGCTGAAGCTTCAGGGGAATATATTAAGCAGGAAGAACAATATGTAAAAAGGCACAGAGCTATGAGTTTCAGTGTTTGGAGAACAAGAAGTAATTTTGATATGGTTGAAGTTAAGGAAATAGGCTGGAGAGGAGGTAGGCAGGGGTCAGATCCAAGAGAACCATATACTCTTGAATGGATGCAGTAGCCGAGAGTAAAACTGGGAGCTACCAAATACAGAGTCTGAAAAGCTAATGTAAGAGGGGAAGTGCCTCCTCCAGAGTGACCTGTGCTGTGGATCCCATAAAGAGAGATTTTACTAAGGGCACAGTAGCAAGAAGAATCATTAAGCTAACAGTTTGCTAACATGCCTTTTTTTTTTTTTTTAATCTCTTCTGATCTCTTTTTAGCATAGCGGTAGTACTACATTTGAGCATGTGTAAGTTTTTGCTTGAGTCTAGTATGGTTATCCTTTATATGAAAATTCTGAATAAAAAGGCAAAAAAGAGGATGAAAGAAGAGGGATTTTTTTCTTTCACAGACACTTGTTAGCTTACTTACTGTAAGCCAGGCACCATTCTAAGTACTTCATCAGTACTCACTCACTATTCTCTTAACAATCCATGCATTCAGCACCATTATCTTCATCTGTGGACAGGACACTGAGCTGAGTACTCCTTGCCTAAAGTCACAACAGCTAGTAAATGTGACAGAGTCAGAATTTGAAATCAGGTGGTCAGGTCTGGTTCCCAAGTCCACGTTCTGAACCACCACTGTGTCTGCTGCCTCTGATCTGGGTGTCCCAGCTTCTCAGAATTATTCTAGAGCAGAAGTCCCAGGATAGTATTCAGGGTGTCCTGAAATCCCTGAAATTGTATGTCAAAATGTTGCATGTATGTTTTTCAGGAAGAGGGTCCGTGACTTTTACCTGTTGTCAAGGGGGTCCCCGAGGTAGAATGGTTTAGCACTACTGACCTAGAGGAGCTTTTCATGTCTTTTCCATTGTTAAAAGGCTCCAATTAGAAGGATTCCCTCAGAAGAATAAGATACTTGCAAGCTTATTCAGACTCCTTAGGTGACACTGTTTGAAATTAATTGCTTCTCTGCTTGGTCTTCCTAAGAACTTTTTCCAAACTAGACCACGCCAGGCTTCAGATTTAGATTGTTATTTACATAGGATGAAGCCTTGGTTTCTGTTTTGAAAAATCTCTCCAGATGATTCTAATATGTCTGGTTAAGAACCACTAATGTTATCCCCTGGAGGACAAAGATTATATTTTCTGTATTCTTCCTTCTATTTCAAATGCTTGGGATATAGTAAACACTAATAAATGTTTGAATGAGTGGCACATTGTGAAATATGACTGCTTTATATTCAAAGATGATAGTAATGATAATCACTCACATTTCTCATAAGACTTTTCTATAACCCACACTAGCCCACCTCAGTTTTCCCTTCTAAATAAATACCATTTACAGAGCTTGGCACTACCTCAGGATCTTCTTGATGCCCTTATTTGAAGTAAGAGTTCTCTCATTGCTGAGTACCAGATGATTTAGAAAATACCTCTTTGCCAGCAGCCCACAACTGGTATAAATCTTTTCAAGTGGTACTCTAGTACATGTAAATGTCTGTGGTCCTCTTTCCTGAGGTTACTCTGCTTACATTTACTAGACTCTAGCTTTTTTAGAATCCTGCTGTCTCAGCATTTGGGGCATCAGATTATGTGATATAGGTCAGAAACTCCTAGGGGATTGGTAATTGAAAAGCACAAGTTACAAAGAAAGTAATTTGATGGGTTCTTCTGGGAGAGAGAGAAGAGAAAGACAGTGTCAAGTAGACATAACCAAATTATGGAGAGGAAGTAAAGGTATTATTTAAGCTGGGGGAGTTGAGTTGATGATAAATGTAAAAGAACTGGAAAAACTTGAAAAGAGGATATTTATATCTCGTGGCCAAAGGTTTGATAAAGAGCTAGATACGCTGTTGAAGTTTGGACATTTGCCCCAAAGGAGTGAAGGAGGGGTGCTAGATAAGCCCCCCCCCTTTTTTTTTAAGTTTATTTGTTGAGAGCAAAAGGAAAGAGAAGTAGGCATGGTTACTGATTATAGGACTTACCCAGAGGACTGTTTTCCTGCCGTGCCAAGAGCATAGATGGGAAAGTTACTAGTGACTGAAACCAGTGGGAGGTGGTGGTTTAGAGCAGTTCGTCTCCTCCTCTCCCATCTTACAGTGTGTGGTTTTTGTCATCTGCTGCAGTGGAACCTGCCTGTTTCTGAATATATACACCAATCAGTGTCACCCCTGAATAAAAGTACTTATTGTAGCTTTTTAGAAATATAAACAGCATGCTCTGAATTGAACAACAGGCTGTGGTAGAATTCACAGCCTCCCTAAGTCAGGAGCTTGTATTGTGACAAGAAAACTCATTTCTTTGCTTGCTGTAAGTCTTTTCCTTCTTCTAGTCCTCAGATTTAGCAGTGTTTGACCGGCAAGCTTTTTCCAACCATAGGGCTTAAGAAAGAAGATTTTATAAAAGAAAAACTTTAAAACTTGTATCTAGAAAGGTGATGGGGGGTGGGTAGTGCTGTCTGGCACCAGTTACTTTGGAAAGAGGAAAAAGTAAAGGTTTGGAGTCAAATTTGCTTTTGAGCCTGCTACGTCTGTGCACTAGCAGTGTGACCCTGGATGTTACTTAATCTTTCGGAACCTCAGTTCCTCATCTGTCAGATGAGCGGGGAGTGACACCTACTTTGGGATAATAACAATGAGGATTAGAAATAATATCATTAATAGTACTTAGTAAGTGGGAGCAGAAGCTACTACTGTTAATAATCATGGAAACAAACAATAACTGAATAGTTTATTCTGGGTGCAGAACTTGACGCCTTCAATTTATCCCTCCAGGGCTCCTTCTGGAAAGAGGTAGAGTTGCGGGTTGTCCAGGGCTCTGACAGTGGAATGAGTAAGGGATGTGCTTTGCAGTGTATGGGCTGGTATGTCTTGATTTCGGAAGTCCTGCACTGTCTGTAAGAGGAAGGAAATAGAGTGATATATTTCTAGACACATACTGTTCTTTCCCTCCTACCTGGCTTCCTATGATGTCCTGATTTTCCCTCGATACTTTCTTGGCAGGTGGCTGTGAAAAACAATATTGATGTCTTCTACTTCAGCTGCCTCATCCCACTCAATGTGCTTTTTGTAGAAGATGGCAAAATGGGTAAGTACGTCCTCCTGTCCTTCTGCCAAATATACCTTTGCCCTTCCTCTGAATGTCAGACAGAGTATAGCCCAGAAGTTTTTTTAAGATTGAAAAAAAAAAAAAAGGTGGGGGGGGAGGGTAAGCCTGTTTTAAAGGCCTAATGCTTACTAATTATATTTATTCTCCTGAGTCACAGTTGATCTTGCCTTGCTGTTGTTCTATCATAGTGCCGGTTTTCTGAATAATCCGGTCACTCCAGCATAGAGTAAGTGGTTTGGTGACAAGGAGATGTGGATTTGAATCTCACCTTCGCTGTTTGTTAGCTGTGTGGTTGTGGCAAGGTGCTTAACTTTCCAGAGTTTCAGTTTCCAAGTTTGCAAAACGGAAGTAGTTATTGTAAAGACTTGATGAGATAATATATGCAGATTTAGCACTTAGCCCTATACTAAGTTCTTACTGTCTCAAAATAAGAATTCAGTAATTTGCAGTAAACCATTAGTACTCCTCATGTGGTTGTTGACATTTCTGTCTTCCCTTACTTAAGAAACCACCACCTAATAACACTCACTTATACTGGTACATATTAATTGTATTGGTACTTAATTGATTTGATTCTTAAAATGGCTCTTTGGGTAGGCAGGACAGATGTAATTACATATGATGAGATTAAGGGTCAGAAAGATCACAAGACTTACCCAAAGTCATGAAACAGGAGAACAGTGGAGCCAGCACTGAATCCTGGATGTAGACTTTTTCCAGTGATGTGAGATTGATCGGTGTGGAGTATTTGCACAGCTGAGGACTGGCTCTGGGTCTTGGCCGCTCCTGGCTGTGTTGTAAGAGCCAGCACTCCTGAAGAGAAGTGGTTAAGGCGTCAGAAATCGGAATATTGGCAGACTACACATCCTCCCCTTCCCTCTGCTTCCCCACACAGAACGCCAGGTCTTCCTCGCAACATGGAAGGATATTCCCAACGAAAATGAACTTCAGTTTCAGATTAAGGAATGTCATTTAAATGCTGGTGAGTAATGACTCTGAATTTCTTGTGCAGCTTAGTAAATCAAATTAGGTGCTTGAAAAATTTGTTTTTAATTACCTCTGCTTTCCACATCTACTTGTTTCTGGTGGCTATATGCTAGGTATTTGACTGTGTAAACTTCTCTTTAAAAACTTGAGATGTTTTTATGCAGGGTACTACGTCATTCACAAGCTAACAGATTTCACAAACTAGAATGGGCCCATCCACCCAGTTCTTTAGCAGTTGAACATGTGTTAGTCATGTCTCTTGCACATCCCCCTGTAAGCCTCAAGTAATTGAAGTGGCATTTGAGGATATACACTCTCCCAAGGATTAAAAGGACTGTTTCTCCTTTTGTATCAACCTTCAGTATTGGAAGAAAGGTGACTTTCTAAGATCCTTGTGCAGAATCTTGTGATTGTAATTAAACAAAAATACATCATAATTGATTAAATTAGCTTTTTTCCTTGAGTTGTATCAACTTTCATATGATGATACTAACCTCTGTAATCACCATTAAAAAGCCCCAGGCCCTTCTGTAGTTAATTTTATTACTGCAATAGAACATCAAAGCAGGAACCCAAAGAGGAGAAACCATACAGCTGTATTATTCCCTAGGTCTTGATAGGGCTTGTCTCACGGAAGTTTCCTGAGGAGTTGGAAGGGGCCCTGAGCTTTGCAGTGTCCTGCCTTGGTCCCAGGCTCTCTTTTTTTTTTTTTTTTTAATGTTTATTTATTTTGAGAGAGAGAGAGAGAGAACAAATGAGCAGGGGAGGTACAGAGAGAGGGAGAGAGAGAGAATCCCAAGCAGGCTCTGCGCTACCAGCACAGAGCCTGATGCAGGGCTCAAACTCATGAACTGTGAGATCGTGACCTGAGCCGAAACCAAGAGTCGGATGCTTAATCGACGGAGCCACCCCGACGCCCTGGCAGTCGCTCTGTTTTTTTGAGGTTAGCACAAAGCTTTCTAAGTTTGAATGAAAATGAGCCTTGGTGCTTGGTACCTTCTCCTCCTCCTTTTATCTATTTCCTCCTCATTTGTCAGTGGTTTGCACATGGGGTTTTCAGTGGCTGTCCCACCATAGCTGCAGCACAGCAGTGGGAGAAAGGGGCAGTATGGGAGTACAGAGAAGGGTGAGAAACTCACTGTCTTCTCTCATTCCTACCTTTTCTTTTTAACTTTTGTCTTTTGGGGCTCTATGATATATGTATTCATCCTCTGTGTTCAGACAGATCTTCTCTTATGGGGCTGCTCCTGAACCTTTGACGAAGTGTCTAAGGAGATAGTCTTCTATAATTTCCATTGTAATAACTATGTAGTTGATTCTCTTCAGGAACACCACAACATCTGCCTTCTTCCTAATGGAGTCTTGATCTAGGTTTCTCACCCTGACTGGTTATGTATGTATTAAACAAAACTGAAGTTTTTGCTACATTTTCATAAAAAGTCATAATCCAGAGGCACCTGGGTGGCTCAGTTGGTCAAGCATCCGACTTCAGTTCAGGTCACGATCTCTCCATTCCCAAATTCGAGCCCCACATCAGGCTCTGTGCAGACAGCTCAGAGTCCGGAGCCTGCTTCGGATTCTGTGTCTCCCTCCTCCTCTGCTCCTCTCCTGTTCATGCTCTGTCTCTCAAAAATAAATAAATGTTAAAAAAAATTGTTTTAAAAATCATAATCCAGTTGAGGTGCTTTTGGTGCCATATTCTAGGTAGATGACGGTGTTACCTGTCCTCTCTGAGGCTCACGGTCAGCTACCACAAGCCTCATTTCATGAGTGTAGGAGCTTGGGTAGCCTTCCATGGCAGAAGCTGTGCTGCAGGAAGCTGTCAGGTGCAGAATCCACAGTGGCTCATGGTGAGAACCAAAGCAGTTCATGTTAGAGAAGCACTCCTACCCAGCTTAGAAGACACCCTTCGTTCAAGTCACTCTTGCGGTAGTTGGTCCTATGGCAGCATTTCATGTATTATTGTCCTGAGAACATTTGTGTCTCAAAGAAAAAAGGGGGTTCTGTGGTTACAGCTGCAAAAGGCAGTGCATGATGGGCCTCTACTAGAAGTTGCCATTGCATGTGAGCACACATAAAAGCTGAGGAGCCCACCATTGTGGAAACCTGTTTAACTCAAGGTTAACTGAATTTATTGACCATGGAATTTAAAATCACAACACGCATGGGGCGCCTGGGTGGTGCAGTCGGTTAAGCGTCCGACTTCAGCCAGGTCACGATCTCGCGGTCCGTGGGTTCGAGCCCCGCGTCGGGCTCTGGGCTGATGGCTCAGAGCCTGGAGCCTGTTTCCGATTCTGTGTCTCCCTCTCTCTCTGCCCCTCCCCCGTTCATGCTCTGTCTCTCTCTGTCCCAAAAATAAATAAACGTTGAAAAAAAAAAATTTAAAATCACAACACGCTTATTAACATCCTGTGGAACACCAGTGTTCCTTTTTTTTTTTTTTTTTTGAGATTTAATTTTAATCTCTACACCCAGTATAGAGGCTCGAACTCACAACCCCGAGATCAAGAGTCACCTGCTCCACAGACCGAGCCAGCCAGACGCCCCAACACCAGTGTTCCTTGAGCATGATCTGGGAAACACTGGCCTATAGGGAACAAAGAAAGGCCAGAGTAATTGGAAAGGTTTGGTTTCAGACATCCAGTACGAAAGGGAAATGGTTTTTCAAAAAAAAAAAGAAAAAGAAGTTTGGATGACTGATGGTTTTAGTCTGGCCTGCCAAAATAAAAGATCCCCCTACATCCAGATTGGAGTTCTGAACCCTTACTGCACCTTAGTGTACATTTATGATCTTGCCAAGGAAGAGATGTCTGGCCTTTCTCCCAGTGGGGCTGCGTCCTCTGCTGTAGCCTGGCACAGTTTCTCAGAGCAAATTCAGTTTTGATCAATTCTGCCATGGCTTCATGCCAGTTCCTCACTGCCTTGGGTGCTCCAAATACCAGCGAATTGGTTTTTCAGTGACATACTGCCTTATGGCAGCACAGCATATGGAGTGGAAGGAAAAACAGCCACTTTTGTTTTCTTCAGGAGGCCAAGGCCATCATTTTCCCACACTAAATCACTGCTAATCTGCAAGACCACTTCCTGCAACTAATCCTTTCTAGCTTTTCCTCTGCATCCACCCCAAAGTCTGGAGTGGCCTGGCCTTTACATTTCCCTCCAGTCCTGAGGGCTCTATTAACAGTATGTTTCCAGGTTTAGTGCCTTCTGATTCAACACCCCGGGTCTAGCTGGGAGCTAAAAATACCATCCTTTCCAGCTGATCTGCCCTAATCACAATAGCACCAACACTTTAAATAGCTTTTCTGTGCCAGAGTAGACATTTGACAGATGGAACTAACACTCTGAGGGCTACAGGAAGTCACAGGCTTAAAGGACTTAGCAACCTGGCCTTCAGTCTTCACTTTTGCTCTTCCATTTCTTTCCATAGAAAATAAACAGGAAACCCTCTTCCCTTCCTAAGCCTTAAAAATTATAATCAGATCTTAATAGAAAGGTGTATATGATAAGGGGCTTGTGGGACCACTAGTTGTGTAAATACTAGAAAATGTTAAATCACGAAGGCACTAATATATGGGTTTCCCTGCTTCCTAGCACTTGTCATCTCTCCTGGTGTCAAGAGTTTGCATGAATCTGTTCTGCAGCTTACCATTAGCTACATGTCAGGGTTAGTGTATGTCTGGGATCACTATCTTAATTTTACAAGAACTAGTTGCAATGCTTCGAGAAAGGAGCCTTTCTGGCAAGCAGTCTACAAACCTGTTTTTTTTAATTGTTTATTATATTTTTAAAAGCTCAGCGGCATATTGTATCTGTATTCACTAGTTAGGCACTACAGTAGGGGACAGATCTTTCTTCTGGTGGGATACTTAGGTAGGGGTGAGTTCTGTTTCTCTGTTTTGTTGTCGCTCTCCCTGTCCTTTGGAACATGTCAGAAATGGAAATGCTTCGCTGGCCATCACTTAAGTAGAGTTTGGTTGCTCAAATGGTAAAATGTGTTTTTTTCAGCAGTCGTAGTAGTTTGGGACTCAGTTGGCCCCAAATGTAAATTTCCCCTTCCCACTCTCAAATATAAGTACCATCTCCACTCTTCCTGGTGCTGGAAGAGATGTGACCTTAGCTAAAGTAGGAAAATGAAGACCATATCCACACCTCCTCAGATTTTAGGCCCCAGACTCAGCCAACTTTGGAGAAGAAGACAAATGAACAAGAAGAAACCACATCTGAAAGCAAGTATAAACCTATTTGATATCTTTTTTAGTCTGTCCTTTAGGGCAGATCTCCTTGTGTTTACAACTCCTCCTAACATTCTCAGACTCTCAGAGTGGTGGTAAGATTGCATCTTATTTCCCAGAAGTTCAGGTGTGTTAACACACACACACACACACACACACACACACACACACACACACACACAAATGATACCTTGTCAAGAAATGTATCCCAGTCTGGCTGGGAAGCCTCCTCACATCTGGCTCCCATTGCTATTCTTTTTTTTTTTTTTTTTTAACATGTATTTGTTTTTGAGAGACAGAGAGAGACAGAGCATGAGCCAGGGAGGGGCAGAGAGAGAGGAGACACAGAATCCAAAGCAGGCTGCAGGCTCTGAGAAAGCTGTCAGCACAGAGCCTGATGCAGGGCTTGAACCCACAAACTGAGA
This sequence comes from Acinonyx jubatus, assembly GCF_027475565.1. Classification (NCBI taxonomy): domain Eukaryota; kingdom Metazoa; phylum Chordata; class Mammalia; order Carnivora; family Felidae; genus Acinonyx; species Acinonyx jubatus. Next base: position 22,526,732 of record NC_069397.1, read on the forward strand.
TCATGACCTGGGCCGAAGTCGGATGCTCAACCGACTGAGCCACCCAGGCGCCCCTCCCGTTGCTATTCTTAATAAGTACATTTAGTACAGTCCGATTATTCTTTCCTCTATCTGTCTTCAAGCTCAAACCTAATATGTAAGATTTATAAAACTTGACTCACGCATACCTATGTTCTAAACCCCTCCCTGCAGTTGGTCTTCTGGTAGAAATTATAAAATATACAGCCATTCAGTAGGAGCAGAGCCAGGTTTCTGGCCAGAATGTTTCCTAAATGTATTAACGTTACCTTCATTCAACTTGTTTATTCTGCCTGGCTGTTTGCCACATTTTTTAATTCTGGAAGGCTGAGTGTGTTTGTGTATTTGTGTGCTTCCATTTCTTACCCTGTCATCTCTTACGTAAGTGGTGAAATCATGAGAAGTCTGTAGGAACCTGGGCCTTGCTATATATACAGTCTAGAACACATTTTTTGCCCATGCAGCAAAGTGCCTCTTCAGTAAAAGCTCCTGTGTGTGTTTTCTGTTTCCTTGGAAATGGGCAAGAGCCTTGAAAGTTAGGAATAGCTTTTACAACTTAAAACAAGCCCCCCTGTCTTAAAACAGGACATTTCTGTCAAAATACATTAGCCAAACTCCAGCTGGTGATGTTGCCTAGCAACTCAGTGTAAGTTGCAAGAGCCCTTCATTATGGGAACCAAGGTGGCAGAACTGCCTGACCCTCAAGAAGGTGATTAAAAAGCACGTTGAGGCCCCCTCCTCCAACAGTATTGCACATAATTACCATGAGATACACTTTTTAGCTCCCCAGAGGTAGCCGGTTCTTAAGTTATAACTGCTCTGCTTGGTGTTAGTGAAAACTTGGAGGTAAAAGGGGAAGAGTTAAGTAACAACTAAATATGGTGCAAATGTTTAATGAATGGGCTTTAATGCCTCCTTCGCTGAGCTCTCATTGGTTTGAATGTGGGAGAAAGATATGAGAGTAAGAACTACTTCCAAGATTAGCCCACATCTAAGTAGGTGGTTTTTAATGCCTATGGCAGTGTGTGTGTGTGTGTGTGTGTGTGTGTGTGTGTGTGTGTATGTGTATAAATCGGCCTCTCTAGCACCAGTCAGAGGCTCATTCGCCGGTATTGATGGCAAGTACCCATTGTGCCCCAGGTACCATGGGACAATGATGAGAAACTCCAGGATCCCTGTGCTCAGAGAGCTTCTTCTCTAGGGAGAGCAGAGAGGCCAGCCATCATTGCATTTTTTTCCTAGAGAGCACAACAGAATAGGACAGATGTTTATGTGGAGAATTCCTGAAGTCAGCATGAGTAATTTGAATTCTCATCAGAAACAAACGTAATAAACTCTCAACAAAGAAGCAGCATTTATTCGTCTCTGTTCTTAGGAGTTTCTTTCTCTGATGCTTCACCATCTCTCCTTTTGGCAGTCAGAGAACAAGGAGACTGAAATGACCTTTAATTCTGGACCTTCATGTCTCTGGGATGTGGCAGTCACAGGAAAGACCACAAACACCAACCAGGTCTTACCCTGGGCCGGGGGCCACAGACGCCTCTGCTGTGCTGAGCAGCCACAGTCCCGGGTATAGGGCCAGGCGGCCGTCCTCTTAGCATGACTTCAGTCTTTCTCACAGTCTTTGGTTGAGACTTTTTCTTTATTAATTTGGAGGCATGGTATTATGATATAATTGGAGGCTTGAGAAATCATTTGCCGGCTTAAAAAAAAAAATTCTGAAACATCCAGGTTAATACATTTGACTTGCAGGATTTCTACAACTCTGGGCCCTTTTCTGATCCTGGCAGTTGAGGCCAGAGTGGCTCACAGTGAAGTAGTAGCGATTTGGGAAGTAAGTGTGGATTTGATCATCAGTCTGTGTATCCCTGTAGATCTGGGAGCAGTGTTCCAAAAGTGGATACCAACATGGCAGGCACTATAGCAGTACCTTTACACCTGCTGTCTTTGTCCTCTTCAGAGCGTTTTTATCCGTCTAGCCCCTAGTTTCAGATTACCAACTCTCTGACCCCACCATAATCTCCACAGGTAATCTTTACACTAATGTTTAGGTGCACCTTACTCTGTTTTTCTCTCCTGGAATCTGTTAGGCACTTCAAGAGCCTCTTCCTCACGCACTGCTGTTGTGGGTGAAGGGCTTTCTGAAATGTGTGCCTGCGTGAGTATGACCGTGCTTCTCAGGAGACTATACGTGTGGCTCATGAGGATGTCAGAAAAGTTAGCATGCATCTGTTATTTTAACTGAAGGTTAACATTTTGAATTTTTAATCTGTGTTTCTAGACACTGTTTCCAGCAAATTGCAAAACAACAACGTTTATACTATCGCCAAGAGGAATGTGGAAGGGCAGGACATGCTGTACCAATCCCTGAAGCTCACTAATGGCATTTGGATTTTGGCTGAGCTACGTATCCAGCCAGGAAACCCAAATTATACGGTAAGGCCTTTCTCAAAATAGGTGAGATGGGTTCAAGGAGGGAGGTAAGAGCCCTTTCATTTCTTCTTAGCACCACGGAAAGACCTGGAGGAGGCGCTGCAGACCCCAGACATCCAAAACAAGCAGTCAGTCAAGAAGCCCCCATTCACCTCATTGGAGGACCTTGTCTCTTCAGTGTCTGTCTGCCCCATCCAGTAGGCACGGTGGCTCTGGCAGCAGGGAGTGTGTGGACTTGCTCTGGAACGTGCAGGGTTCCTCACGATACTTCTCTAGCATTTCTGTGCATGTGGTGCTGTCACAAGCTGCTAAGAGGGCTGTTTACATAGCTCATTTCAAGAAGGCCTTCTTTCCTGCCCTTGGAGTTCATGACTTAAGACTGTCAGAGTCATAGACACATGAGCCTTATAAGCCTTTGTTTTCACAGCACCGTGTGTCCTGAAATGCCCGCTGAGAAAGGTGAGGCGAAACTGGGGCACACCTTTGGAAGACTGCAAGGGGACTTTAGTTTGGAAAACTCCTTTGGTTCCATAACTGGACTAAAATTAAAATTCTGGCAGTATTTTTAGAGCAGGAGTGATTGCCTTGAACAACAAAGACTGACCCCTCAGGTACTGGACATTGTTTGCTGTTATGACATGTGATCTCCCAACAGGATGCTGCTTGTCATCTGCATTTTGTAAAATGAAAGCTCCTGGGATGGGGAAAATATCTTAATCTTATGTTGTCTTTGAGGTTTCTGTAGGCTGTTTTGAATGAAGGGACAGGAAAGTGACAGAAGAGAATATGGTTCAATACTGAAGAAGCTGAATAGGAGATTAAGAGGCCATTTTAGCCACTAGTGAGAAAAGTCTGTGACCGCACTCCTTAATTTTAACAGCCAAGTCTGTTTTCATTAGCATACATCAAGGGAATAGCACCACCCGGAACTGAGAATTCTTGTGTTTTCCCTACTAGTTCCCTCCTTTGAAGCAGCTGGAAGCACACGTGTGTTACTGTCTGTGTGTGTGTGTGTGTACACGCGCATGCATGCACGCACGCACACACTCCTTAGTTCTATCAAGCTAGATTTTTGTGAGTGGGAAACTTCAGGCTTCCTCCATGAACTAGACACTCCTTCCACCCACCTTCTCCTCCACCAGTCTCATCTTTTTTGGAAAGAAACTACCCCATCGTTTACTTTGAGTTCCCTAAGAAAGGAAAAAACCCTTCTGTGCTGTTGCTGAAAGGGCAGGTCTAAACTGTCGAATCGGGTCTTGTAAAATAACTCTATTTTCTTCCTTAGAAATGTGCTCTTAAGAGAGGGGCGCCTGGGTGGCTCAGTTGGTTAAGCGTCTGACTTGATTTCAGCTCAGGTCATGATCTCCTGGTTCGTGGGATTAAGTCCCACATGGGGCTGTGTGCTGACATTGCAGAGCCTGCTTGGGATTCTGTCTCTTCCCGTCTCTGTCTGCCCCTCCCCTGCTCTCACTCAGTCTCTCAAAACAAATAACTAAGCATTGAAAAATAATAATGTGCTCAGAGAGAGAGTGTGCGTTTTGTTTATCTATTTTATTGTGTACAGGCTTTCATCTCAGCTATGTTAAAGAAGCGTGGTCACTCCTTGTTTGCAGATAAGGAAACCAAAGTTAAGAGTGTTCATCAACTTGTCCAAGATCATGTAATTTGTTGGTAGTTGTGTTATGCTTAGAATTCAGGTTATATCTTGACCCTTACACCATCTTCACTGTGAGGATAGTGAGAATTTGGAGAAGGACCTCTTAATGTCACTGTCTTAAACATTGCTTGTTTAAAATTTTCTAACTTTTTTATTTTGAAATAAGTTGAGACTGACAAACTTTGAAAACGGTACCGGGTTCCCACATGTCTTTCACCCAGTTTTCCCTATTGGTAACATCTTATAATGCCCATAGTACATTCTCAAACAGGTTATCGATATTGGTACAATACTATTAACTAAACTTAGCCCTTACTCAGATTTCACCACGTCATACATTATTCTGTTACTGTTGATGGGGGTGGTTGGCAAGTGTACAGCACTGTGCACTCTTACTACATGTGTGTAGATTGGTATAGTCATCACCACAGGCAGGACATCGAACTGTTGCGTCACTGCAAAGAAGTTCCGTTCTTGCTCTCCCTTTATAGCCAGATTCTCATCCAGCCCTGTGCCCTGGCAACCACTGATGTTCTCTCCATTACTGTAATTTTGTCATTTTGAGAGTGTACTATAAATTTAAATTCTTAAAATATGAAATCTTTTGACGTTTTGTTTGTTTTTTTTGTTTTTTTTTTTTTCTTTTCGGTTAGCACAATACCCTTAACATTCATCCAGGTTGTTAATGTGTAACAGTAGTTTGCTCGTTATGACCGAGTAGTAGTCCACCATATGGATGTACCACTGCTTATCCATTCACCTGTTGAAGGATATTTCCTCCCCTATTTTTTCATTTTAACAGTTTTTATATAAAGTCATATATAAGATTATTTTATTCCTACATCTTCCCAATTATTTCTTTTTTATATTTGCCCTTTTCCTTTCCTACTTGCAAGATTTGGCTTTATGTTCAAGGATCTTCTTGTGGTCTTTGCAGTTTTAGTCTAGTAATAACCACCTTGCCAGGCTGGATGCCCACATGGACAGTTGTGCCTTTCGCCCTCTCTCGCTGTACTCGTTCAGTGTAGATGACGTATTTCTTCCTGTAAACCTGGACTACGTTGCCAATTTGCTGACCTCTGTAGTGCCCTCGCACAACCTGTACTTACTTCCTCATCCTTTTGGCTGGGCGTGGATCGAACATTGTACTTCTGTCTCAGCTGTTTGGAAAGAGGGGAAGACAAAATCTTCCTGCAAATGCGGGAGGGTGCATTGACATGCCTTTTACGGTTCTTCCTCCGGTCAGAAGTCACAAAGGGATTGAACTTCGTTTTGGCCACTGGAGCTTCAGCAGTGGCCACAGAAGGGAAGAGCCTCCTATGTATATTTTTTAATTTTTAAGATACAGATTTATGTGCAGTTGTAAGAAATAATCCAGTGGGATTTTGTCCTCATTGTGCCTTTTTATAGCCACACCCACCTCCCTTCTTTCGTTGTATTTATAAATGGTAAATTTGTTTATACTTCCTTGCCCTCTTTCCTGTTTTCCATCCATCTGGTGTCTAGGTTCCTTCTGCCCACAGAACAATCCAAATTTTCCATCACAACATGTGACACAGACCTAATCCATTCCCCTAAATGGTGCTGCAGACTTCAAAGTCCCTGGGGTCTGTTTTCTTCCTTCCATCACCCTAACACCTATTACACTATTGATCTGTCTCAGCAAGGTGTTAAGGAGGAAGAAAATCTGGTTGAGCCAGTACTAATGCTAGAGGACCGGTGGTCCCTAAGCCTCCTAAGAGGTGGATAAATCACTCCCTCCCCCCTACCCCTTACTGTATTTCATTAGGAAAGATGTTTATCCTGTAAGGATGAGGCCCTGTCACTCTAAGCAGCTACATCTTATCGGGAAAGGTAACTTGTCCCTGGTGAAAAAGTATGTGTTCCAGACTGTAAACCAGAAGTAGATGTGTTAAATCCTTGGCTTACTTAGGCATAAGAGGCAATTCTTCTTTCCTCAGTGGGTCTGGATGTGTGACATTCCAGAGTGGTTGGTATTAAAGATGTGTCACATAAGTAGGCCAGCAGTTCAAAAGTTAAAACCCTGGTAAGGTCTCTTTTCCCTTAGTAACCATGCAAAACAAGACCCAGAGTTGCACCTTTATTTTATAAGTCAAATTATTTGGTTTTATTAATTGTTTTTTTAATGTATGTTTCCCTTGTACTTTCTTCAGGATTTAGGAAAATCTTTTTTTTTTTTTTTTTTTAATTCATTCTAGCTTGTCTTAGTTGGAAAGCAAAAGATAAGTTTAAGCCTAAACCTGACCCTTTGTTAGAGGTTGGCATGGCTTGGAGAGGGGAGTATGATATAAGGAGAGAAAGATTGATTCTTCCTCATCCAACCCCCTCTGCAAAGAGCAGCTGAAACTTAGAGTCCAGGCCTGATCTGTCCATGACTACTCCCCTCTCCCCAGTGCTAGCTTGGCAGATCGGGCTTTTGTAGAGGAAGGCAACATTTCCTTACCAGTCATGAACAACAACAACAAAAAAAGAGTCTCCAAATGGTACATCTTACAAAGGTGTGGAAAAAATATTTTGGGGGAGAGGAACCACCCCTCTGTAGTCTGAGAGTTAACTCCCTTAGGCTGGTCGTCCTCTTTTTAGCTTCCTCTCCTCCTCTTCTGAACCCACATACTTTCCCACGAGAATTTTCCACGACACTGGCAGTGGAGAGGCTGTGGAGGAGGAGGTAGAGAATTGCCTCTATAGTCAGGGAAATGCCTAGAGCTGCAACTTTGACCAAAGTAGGGAGCTGTTTTCTATGCATAATGACATTCTTAAATTAGTCGGGGTTGTTTTTTGGTTTTGGGTTGTTTTTTGTTTTTGTTTTTACATTTGTCAGAATTGCCTTCCTGATTAATGTCAAACAGCAACTTTGAAAGTGCCTTAGAGACCGAATATTAAAGCTGTAAATAAATAGAGCCTCTTTTGATGTTCTTTTGTTTGGCTGGTTTTTGGGTTTTACCTTTTTTTTTTTTTTTTTTTTTTTAAAGTAATCTCTGTGCCCAAGGTGGGCCTCAAACTCACAACCCTGAGATCAAGAGTCACATGCTCTACTGACTGAGTCAGCCAGGTGCCCTGGTTTTTGCATTTTTAAACTTTTGAGGATGTACGTTTTTTTCAAGAAATTCAGGGTTGCAACAACATGGATGGAACTAGAGTGTATTAGCCTGAGCAAAATAAGTCAGAGAAAGACAAATACTATCTGATTTCACTCACATATGAAATTTAAGAAACAAAACAGGTGAACCTAGGGGAAGGGAAGGAAAAATAAGATAAAAACAGAGAGGGAGGCAAACCATAAGAGACTTGTAAATACAGAGAACAAACAGGGTTGCTGGAGGGGAGGTGGATGGGGGATGATGGGTTGACTGGGTGATGGGCATTAAGGAGGGCACTTGTGGGATGAGCACTGGGTGTTATATGTAAGTGATGAATCACTGGATTCTACTCCTGAAACTAATACTACACTGTATTTCAACTAACTTGAGTTTAAATTAAAAAAACAAAAACAAAAAGAAATTCAGGGTTGACCAATATCTTCCTGATATTTTTGCTAAATATATTGTCACCTTTTGTACTATGTGAAATTGCCCAGTGTCTCTGAGAATAAAGAGGTAAAGGAATGTAACATCTCATAGTGCTATATGATTAAAGACAGGTTTTGCTTACATACCCTAATAGATGAAAACAATGGTGTCGGTAATGCAAAAAGCAAATGTTCAATTTTCTGGTTCTAAATGCAATTTGCATGCTTCTGTTATATTACTGTTAATAATATTTTGGTTACTCTGATACAGTCAAGGATTTCAAATCTGAGAGGGAGGGAGAGAGAATCTTCAGCAGGCTCCATGCTCAGCACAGAGCCCGACACGGGGCTCGATCCCATGACCTGAGCCGAAACCAACAGTCAGACGCTCAACCGACTCAGTCACCCAGACGCCCTAATCTGGGTTTAAGTTTTGTGCTTATTGACCCACAAAATGAAAATCTCAGTGTTCAACATTGAAATTGTTTTATTAAAGTTTTCGTTTTAATTTGATGATTGTGAGACTAGAAGAAGAGAAGTGGTAGACGAGTAGCATCAGGAGTGTCTTTGCCTGTTTAGGGAGGCAGCAAATGAGGAAACTAGTGCCGTAAATTGCTGTCTGGTTATACTAAGTCAGTGTCTCTTGGTGTTCACATTTGCCTTCCATAACAGTGTTTTTGCTGTCCTCGGTGTAATACAAAAAGGACTAGTACCTTGGATGTCCCTCTCTTATGCTTTTATTTTGCTTGATCGTACATCTTGAATTGGAACTGAGATAACCATCCTTGTCTGAGTGAGAAACTGGGGCAGGCAGCCAAAATGACCCCAACAAGTTAGACTTTCACCCTTCCCTTTTCATTTGGTAATAATCCCTGTGACCCTTAGCAGAGCGTTGGAGTAGCTGTTCCCCCACAGTCAGAGGTTTTGATGTTTTTAGTATCGATGATTCCTAACCTCACAGACCCACAGAGAATGTAGGTGGAAACACAGCACAAGTTGACATTGATTAAATTGAAATTTTAAAACCCACAGAACTTAACAGAACCTCTCTTGGTTTGGCCTCTCAGTGAAAGAGGCTCTTCTCTCTTTGCATCAGAAAGAGATTTTCTGGGGCGCCTGGGTGGCTCAGTCGGTTAAGCGGCCGACTTCGGCTCAGGTCATGATCTCGCAGTCCGTGAGTTTGAGCCCCGCGTCGGGCTCTGTGCTGAAAGCTCAGAGCCTGGAGCCTGTTTCAGATTCTGTGTCTCCCTCTCTCTGACCCTCCCCCGTTCACGCTCTGTCTCAAAAATAAATAAATGTTTAAAAAAAAAAAAAATTAAAAAAAAAAAAAAAGAGATTTCCTTGAACTGAGTACTGGCTACCTTTCAAGCCAATGCCAGCCTCCATACTAATCCTCTTCTCCTTTTCTTCCTAACAGCTGTCGCTGAAGTGTAGAGCTCCTGAAGTCTCTCAGTACATCTATCAGGTCTACGACAGCATTTTGAAAAACTAATAGACTGGTCCGGCGCCCTCCGGCCATCCTGTGATTGGTGCAAGCCAAGAACTCTTAACTGGAAGAAATTGTATTGCTGTGTAGAATCTGAACCCAAACACACTGAGGCCACCCACCAAGGTAGTGACTAGTCTAACCTGTGCTAACATTAGGGCACAACCTGTTGGATAGTTGTAGCTTCCTGTGAACATTTGTAACCACTGCTTCGATCACTTCCCTCCTCTTGCCACTCGCCGCCGCTATCTGTCCTTACTTGTGAGCTTCTCCATAGTGTGCCAGTGGCTGGCATTTTTGAGTGTAGTTTGATATTTTGTAATTGAGAGCTCATTTCAAAAGCAGAAAAAGACAAAAAATATTAAAGCAAGGAAAAGTGTCACTGAAACATAAACTGCACTTTATTGTTTTATATTTTTGTACATATGAGAAATGGAGGGCATAGTGTACCTGGTAGAAAGTGTTAAAACACCTGACTGCCATTAACCACACAGTCCTGGAGGAAGAAATGCAGTTATTTGCACCCCCTGTTAGGGGTTCTCTTATCTGTGGCAACCTTGCCCCTGCTCATTTGGGTTTTCACTTTCTTCTCTCTCCAAAGTCCCTCCCTTTCTTTATGATTTCCGCCCCCTCCGCCCCCCACACCCCTTATTATCATCTCATCTGATTGCTCTGCAGTTGGGAATGGTGGTCTTCCTTGAATGGTGTTTCAGGGTGTGGGAAATAGGGCCTGTTGGCACTAAAGCTGAGAGACGTTAGAGCGTCCTACATTCCTTTCCCTCGATCTAACCCGTTAACACTGATCAAGGAATTTGAGTAGAGATGGGGATCAGGAACCAAACTGTGCTTCCCCCTCTCCCTGCCCTGGATTTAATTTAATTCTCAGCTCCAATTCAGATCTAAAATCCTAGTTTTAGAGTTGAAACAGACTTTAAATAATAACTTATCCAACCCTGTTTTTCCTAAAATGGAAAAAGACAAAGATGTAGACTGCCTGAGACCTTTTAGCTGTTGAGTCGCAGAGCGCAGAGCGGGAGGACTGGGTCTCCTAAATCCCCATCAGTGTTGTTGGAGACTGCAAGAGCCGCTCGCTCGTTTTTCTTTCCTCAACGCCTTTCTCTTACCTTTCCTGTCCTGCTTCTTCATGGCTCTTCTCCTACTCCATGCTGATTTTGGCCCTCCATTCACTGGCATCAGGTGGCAGCAGAGTGTCTCTTCAGTTACCGGAAGGTAAATCCAGATGCCAGAATGAGAGGGTAGCTGAGTGTTCCCGCACGTGCTCCTAGAGCCACAGTTCTTGAGGCCAGGAGGGTGGGTGCAGAGATGAAGTGAGCTTAGAGAGGTCGTGGACTCACTCTATCCTTTAACAGTCTGATCTGCCCTTTACTTATGTTAATTAGGCCCCACAGGCAGTTGACACCACCTCAGAGGGTCAGTCAGTTCTTGTCATCTCTCCCAAGACTGGGAGATACGAAATCCCCTAACACGTTGGGCGTGTTTTGTCCAAGAGTGCTTTGTGCCCAAAGCACCAACTCTTTAGCTGTGTTCACACTATTACATCTGTGGGCACTTGTCACACTGCCTGGTGCCCAGTGCTCAGGGTGCGGGAACAAGACCGCTCTTCTCCGATGCCCTGTTCAAGTCAGAGGCAGTTTGGGGCCCAAAGGCCTCATGTTGAACTCAGACCTCCAAGTGAGTCCAAGGGGAGAAATCCTAGAAAACAGCAGAAACTACCCTACAGCCCTGTCATGTCTGAAGTGACCCTGATTCATATGAGGTACAAAGCTTTGGGGGGGGTGGGTCCCCCAAAGCAATTTCCTAAACCTTGAGACTCTCCAAGAGAAGAATTACTGGGGTCGGGGGCCCTTGTCCTGCACTCACCACCCAAGGCACGTGGAGGATAGTAAGTAGCACAGGGTACGTATGTGGGAGGTGGGTAGGTTGGCTGTGTGTCAGGTGGAAAAGCAGGTCGATTAGTTTCCTTGTTGGGAGATCATGGAGTCGGATGGACACAGGCAGTGAAGAAGGTTCACACTACAAATACCAAGTTCTTATCTCAGAGCAAACCGTGGTTGCACAGGGAAATGTATGTGTCAGCTAAACAGACAGCACACAGTTTTATACCAGAGTATGTCCCTCTGCCTCTGAAACGAGGCTTCTCTCACCTTCCCCAGCAGTGGTGGGTAACAGCTGCTGTTCTCAGCTCACCTGACTGAGCCAATCCGGGAATCCTTCACTCCTTGGGGAGGCTGCCTCCTGTCGCAGCCCCGAGCGTTCAGGGAGGGATCCTGCTCCGTGGAAGAGGACCTCTCTCCTGAAGAGACAGACTGTCGCCTCCACTGCAGCTTCCCTTTTGGCCCGTGTCAAGCTCGGCCGAATCGGGGAAACGGAGTGGAGCTTGCCCTCCATTCTCCTCTCCTCTGCCTCCGTATGTCTTTGTAACATCAGCTGGTATCCTACAGAGGGCAGGGAAGCACACACACACCCAGAACTCTTGCTGGTCAGAGATTCCCTGAGTGTCTGTCCTCGCCCGAGCCTGTTTCGTGTGTCTGTGTTGTGGAGAGCAGTTGGGAGTGGGAGGGGAAATGTTGCCCTAAGAGTGCTTATCATTCTTTGGTTATTGGGATCTGTTCTTGGGGAGGGTGGGGGTGGGGGGAAGCCTGACCTTGTGTCTTCGTCAATAAACTCATTTACACAAAATGAAGTTTGTGGTGTGGACTTTGTTCCCAGAACCGACCCTCTAGGATGCAACACTGCTGGCCAGGAGAGGGATGGAGCACTAATAAGCATACTGTTAGAACTTTTCTTTTGGCTCCCTAACCGTCCCAGGGATTTAGCCAGATGAAATTAAGACTACGTAAGGAAGAAGCCTGTATCTCACGGAGGCTCCTGTTAACCAAGCCCCCTGTCACCACCAGCACCATGGGCAGGAAGTGCTCACAGGAGCTAGTCTGTATCCCCTGGCAGGTTCTCTGCTAGGGCCCCAGGCAGATGGTCCCAGGGACAGCCAGCCAGCCAGCCAAGGCACAGGGGTAGAAGCGGCACAGCAGAGCTACTCACCAGCTTCCTGTCAGCCAGGACGACTCATCTCGATGTATAAGCGCCGCTGGGACCTGAACTCAGGGCCGGCGTGTTCCCAAGTGAAAAGAATTCATGCTTCAAAGCAAGCTTCCCCAGGAGTTCAAGTCCAGTCACGGGCATTTGCGTCACAGGGAGCACAAGACCCAGGTGTTGTCAAGATAGAGGCCCTAGATCGTGATGAGCAACAGCCTCTGAAGTCTTCTAACCTGAAGCTCAGTAAAGAGGCTGAGGGATCCAGCGCCAAGGTGCCCTGAGCCTCTCACCACTAGAGCGAATGTAGAGAAGCTGCTTAGCACTTAGGCATTGGGACTTGGATGTCCCAACTCCATGAGTGAACTGCCTTTGGCAGCCAGCAACTTTTGGGTTGTCACCTTGTTGCTGGCTTGCAGTTAGCCCAAGCTGTAACAGGAATAACACTTGGGAAGCAGTGGGGTCAGGATGGTCTTTGTTGATGTTCAAGGCCAAAGAAATGAAGAGGGATGGGCTATGCTGAGATCTATCTGGATTTACCAACTAAGAATGATACCAGGTTGGGCAAAGAAAATCTTTAGGGCAGAGGGTTTCAACTCTTCGCCCCCACCCCCGCCAAAACTCTATTTTTAAGTAATCTCTCTACCCAACATGGGGCTCGAACCCACAACCCTGAGACCAAGAGTTGCATGCTGCATCGACTGAGCAAGCCAGGTGTCCCCAGAGGCTCTCAAGTCTGGTGTGCACATTGACACCACGTCTCGGGTTTCAAAAACCGGTGATTCTGCTCAGCCAGGCTGGCGTGCGGCCCTGGGGAAATCTGCATTTTTAAAGAACTCCAGTGTTTCTAATGTGCAGCTGGAGAAAGACACACCTGTTTGTCTACTTTTAAAGGGATACAGGTGACAAATGGTAAAGCACTGGGACGGCAGTGGGGGGGGGGGAGGGGGGGTGGGAGTCGGTAATCTGGGAAACAGGTGAAGGGGATTAAGAGGTGCAAACTTCAGGTTTATAAAAAGCCATGAGGACGAACCGCATAGGGCGTTGTAGTCGATAACGTAAAAAATTTGCATGGTAGCTACACATACTGTGGTGTCATCTCATAATGTATGTAATTGCAAATTACTGTGTTGTACACCTGAAACATGTTGCATGTCAGCTATACTTCAGTTTTATTTATTTATTTATTTATTTTATTTATTTATTTTTAATGTTTATTTATTTTTGAGACAGAGAGGGACAGAGCATGAACAGGGGAGGGTCAGAGAGGGGGAGACAGAATTTGAAACAGGCTCCAGGCTCTGAGCTTTCAGCACAGAGCCCGACGCGGGGCTCGAACTCACGGACCGCGAGATCATGACCTGAGCCGAAGTCAGACGTTTAACCGACTGAGCCACCCAGGCGCCCCTATACTTCAGTTTTTAAAAGTAAGAAAAAAGTGAAGTTGCCAAATAAAATGCCAGTTACCCAGAATCATACTGGGGAAAAAAAAATGGTAAAGTACTTTCATGCGCATGACACCTGCCTACCCCATGAACCTGGCATTACCCCCATTTTTCAGGTGAGGTGCGACAGAGAGTGGAACAGTTCCACTGAAAGTTCTGTAATAGGCCCTCCAGCCCCTCTACACTCAGCCACCAGGCCAATAGCCGGCCTTGCTAAAACCCCAAGCTACCAGGATATGGAACAATAAGCAGGGCTTGCCGGCCCCAGACTTTGACCTTCGGTCGTACCATCCTTCTCAGCCTCCAGAATGGCGACTAGGAAATTCTGAGATATCAGGTACATTGTTTCTGAAGCTAAGAAACAGTTGAGGACTCCCAGAATTGAGTCTTCCTACTCCCACCTCATGCATTGATGCTTTTTCTGATTTTGCTTGGACCCAGATTTCTTTTCCCCGCCACCCCCAGCTCCAGGAGGCAAGAGCCTGTTTATTTTAATACCTGGTGTGGCACTTGGGAAAGATCACACCTCCCCCGTTGTTACCCATTTCTATCTCCTGAGCACTAATCCTAGAATCCCAACCAGCCCCCAGACATGTTATTAGCAACAAGGATGTTTCTTGAAAAGTTTCCGAGTTGGCTGCAAACTTACCATCTCAGTTTTCTCATTTAGCTTTTGCCCTGCCATTCTTGATACTGCCAACAAGGGGAAGGCTGATTTGGGGGTTGATAGGACGCAGATGGACTTAATCTCCAGAAGAATTGCTTTGAAACGGGACTGCCCCAGCACTCTGGGACTGAGAGAACGGCTCAGGAAACAGGACTGCCCCTGCACTCTGGGACCCAGAGAATGGCTCAGGGCTTTCTCCCACTATATGGGTATTAGAGGAGAATGTTCAAATCCAGCCTTGGGCTTCCCCTCCCTTGTTTCATTCACTTTCCACTTAAGGTCTTAGGCTCCAGGGTCTGGCCAAACAGCCTCTGAAAGCTCAGTGGGGGTTTCAGCTTTGATGGAGGGTTTGGGGGCCTGTGGACTAGGCAGCTCCAGGTCTCTGTTTTTTTGTCCCCCTCGGGTGCCTGGGCCTCAGATGCTGCAAGTGGACCCACGCATCTGCTCCCCCAGAGTCTGTGCTTGCGTCTCAGGTGTCCCCACAGGAGGCCCAAGGTCAGACCCAAGGACAGAGCCTCTCAAATTTTTTCACCAAAGTAACTGTAATGATAGAGGAGAGTGAGCAGTCCTCTACAGTGTAAGAAGTTCTTAGCCCAAAGTGACTCTCAATAAACTGAAATGACGTAGGGGCACCTGGGTGGTTCAGTCAGTTAAGTGTCCAACTCTTGGTTATGGCTCAAGTCACGACCTCATGGTTCGATTCATGGGTTTGAGCCCTGCATAAGTCTCCCCGCTGACAGCATGGAGCCTGCTCAGGATTCTCTCTCTCTCCCTCTCTCTCTGCCCCTCCCCACTCATGCTCTCTCAAATAAATAAACTTAAAAAAAAAATGACTTAGGAGAATCTTAAATGCAGGCATATTTTGCATTTTATATTAATACTATGGCTTCTTGTTTTTTATATAAAAATATTTTAAATGACCTACCACCGAAGGCAAGTGTGAGGCTCCAGGATGGACCTTTGGCTTTGTGTTCCCCTAGTAGGAGAAGCTTCTGAGAAGCCTGGTGCCAGGTTATGAGTATGAGCACTGCACAATTTCTCTTTCTAGTCTACCTTGGGCTAAGATAGAACCAGAATGGAGGTGTTGGCCAGTAGACACAAAGCCTGAGATCTTTGGTCATAGTAAGCATTAACGATTTTGAGATACAACGCAGGGGATGGACAATGCCCCGGACAATTAAGTTAGGAAAAGTGTCACTCTAGGTGACACTGTTAGAACCCCATGGGTCAGTAAAATCTGATTTCTCCCTGGGAATTCTTCCCGAAGGAAGCCATATCCTTCTCAACCCTGTATTTGTTTCTAGCTGCTGCCCTGGCCCTTCTCATACACCACCCCAAGCCCCTAGAAGCCCACCTAGAATAAAAGGAAATGCTTTTCCAAGGTGATGTTCAACCTCCCATACGAATGGCTGTATGTCTTTTAAAAAGGCAAGAAAAGGGGGCACCTGGATGGCTCAGTCAGTTAAGTGTCTGACTTTGGCTCAGGTCATGATCTCACAGTTCGGTTCATGAGTTTGAGCCCCACATTGGGCTCTCTGCTGTCAGTGCGGAGCCGCTTCGGATCCTCTGTCTCCCTCTCTCTCAAAAATAAATAAACATTAACAAGAATGAAAAGGCAAGAAAAAATAAAGGCTACATGTTGAGACTTCCTACAGGTCAGGCACTGCTGTTAAGAACGCTACACTCTTGTAAGTCCTTTATGCTGAAAGGACGACTGATCGCATCTCCGCTGCTTTACAAATAAAGCAATAGCTGGGGCACCTGGGTGGCTTAGTCGGTTAAGCGTCCCTTGGTTTCAACTCAGGTCATGATCTCACGGTTCATGAGTTCGAGCCCTGCATCAGGCTCTGTGCTGACAGTGAGGAGCCTGCTTGGGATTCTCCCTCTCTCCCTCAAAAATAAATAAACTTATTACAAATAACGCAATAGGATTAGGATAGTTCAAGTTACTTGCCTTCAGTTACCATCATGGTCACGTAGTCAGTGGAGGGCCAGGATTTAAATCCAGATCTGTCCGATTCTGAGGCCCAGGCTCATAACCACTACACTTTCTGTCTGGATAGAAGAGAGAGGAGGAGCAATTGGGAACATGCCCAAAATGCAGAGCCCAGAGGGAGGAGGAAACTGGCTCCATGAGGAATCTGGAACGCAGGAGTAATAGGAAGTCTAGAAAGTCGCAGGGGGGCGGGGGTGAGCTCTCTGGGCTTCCCCTTCCTCTTCTGCCCTGCAAGCAAGTACAATGTGACTCTGGCCAGGTGGTCACTGCCCTGCTTCAAGACCCTTCATTACCTTACCATCCAGCACAGGGCTAGGTCCAAATTCCTTACCCAGCAATCATCACCGCCTTTGAGACCTCACCTCAAGCCCCCTCTCTGCCTCCTCTCGCCAAGCTGCCAGCCCCCTGGGCTCCCTTCTCAAAGCTCTGTACTTGCTCCCATCTTCTCTCATCTGTAGCCCTCCTCTCCCACAACCTCCTCTCACCCTGACACCCCAAATCCATTTCTTTCAAGGCTCCTTCCTTGAAACTTGCCTCCTCTGACACCTCCACTGACTCTCCTAACTATTTGGTCCCCTCCCTGCGCCCTCCCTCCAGAACCCTGGCTTTTCACACAGCACAGAATTAGTGCTGCTGGGCCAGCTTCTCCCCCTTGGGCGGGGAGGGCCACCCAACTAGAGATCCCCATCTTCTATTCCAAATTTTGCCCTTCAGTAAGACAAGTCACTCCACCCCTCTCAGTCCCCAACTATCCCATCTGTAGAATTGACCCCACATGGGGCACCTGGGTGGCTCAGTCAGTTAAGCAACTGACTTCAGCTCAGGTCATGATCTCACGGTTCGTGGGTTTGAGCCCCGTGTCAGGCTCTGTACCAACAGCTCAGAGCCTGGAGCCTGCTTCAGATTCTGTGTCTCCTTCTCTCTCTGTTCCTCCCCTGCTCGTTCTCTGTCTCTCAAAAATAAATAAACGTTAAGAAAAAAAAAATTTTTTTTAAAGAATCGACCTCACAGAATTGTGAGGATTAAGTTTGAGGACGCAGGTAAAACTTAGAGCCCGTTGTCTGGCACACAGGACGCACTCCACAAATGCTAGCTATGATGAATGACACTGTGGCCGCTGGTTTTAGAAAAAAAATATATAGGTGATTCTGCCTGCATGCAGCCCCTGCAAATGCTGGCCTCTCCCGGTGTGGAGAAGAGAGGGGAGCAGTGGGTTGAGGGGAGTGGAGGTCATTCACTGGCAGGAGATACGCTGCGCTCTGCGGCCAGCCTGGTGTGCCCTTCTTGCACTGCTGCGGTGAAGGGCGAGAGTGACCACCCTTCACTCTGTCCTCCAGCGGGACAAGGTGCAGGGCACACAGGTGCGCCCGCCCTGCAGCAGACTGTGGCGTGGGAAGGGTCAGAGGGGGACCTAGAGAGAGCAGCTGGGGTGGACGCGGGGTGGGGGGGGGCGGGAATTGGAGTGAAGGAAGCAAAAGGCTCTAGGGCCTCTCTGGCGCCTTCCTCCCACCCCTCCAGGGGAGAAATAAAAACCTGCCAGGGGGAGTCGGGGGGGGGGGGGTGCAAGTCTAGAGGCGCAGGGTTCAAGAATTCGTCCAGGGCCGCGCGAGCGAATCTGTCAGGCTCAGGGACCCAGCGGAACGCCAGCCCGAACCCCCCCACCCCCCTCCCCGCGGCCTCGCGCTCCCCTCCGCCTCCCTCCAGCCGGCGCGAGCGGGCGGCGCGCTCCGGAGGGAGAGCTGGGCTGGAGGTTTCCTGCCCCCTCGGCGCCCGCACCTGCCCTCCGCGCCCGCCGCTGAGCCCGCGCCGACTGGGCAGCGGGGGGCGCCCCCACCCCTCTCCCCCCGGGCCGGGGAGCCGGGGGGCAGCGCCGGAGCCCGGGGGGAGCGCGGCCCCGCCGGCCGGCCGGCCAGGGCCGGGGGCAGCTAGGACGGCCCCGGGTAAGCGGCGGGAGGAGGGGAGGCGGGCGGGGCAGGGCCGGGGGGCGGGTGGGAGCGGGGCGGCCGGGCCCGGGGGCCGGGGCGAGGAGGGTGGAGGGGGACTGCGGGCTGGCGGGGAAGCGGCGCGGGGCGGCCACGTGAGAGCGGGAGCTGGTGGGGGGGGGGGGTTGCCTGCAAGGTGCTGGAGGCGGAGAGCAGGCAGGGCTCCGGCATCCCCCCCAGACTCCCACCAATCAGGTCATGGGGAGCCCAGCGTCCTCTGCCGCCCCCACCCGCCCACTCCCACATGAACGTGTGGGGACAGACAGCGGGCAGACGTGTGACTCTGCCCATGGGACCGCAAAGCCAGGGCCGCCAGTCTGGAGCAGGACTCCTGTGTCCAGGCCTAGGGGAGGGGACAAGAAGCAGGCTTTGGCCCCTGTGTGTGTCCCGGTCTCTTGCCGGGGCGCTGTCTGCAGACTCACTGCGGAGCGCAGGCCTTGGGGAGGGAGCCCTCAGGGAGCTGGGCCCTGATGCTCCGGACAGCCCTCTTCAGTCCCCACCCAACTAGGGATGTTGGGTTAATAGGCACTTAGACCCAGGACCCCCGCCTGGGAAGAGGGAGGGGACACTAGTCACCTCTGAGTCAGGGACAGGGCCACACTTGGGCCTGGTGACTTCCAGGAGGGTGGCCCCAGCCTAGGGGCCTCTCTTGCATCCCCTCCCTGGCTCCAGCACTATGCCCCGTTTATTTCCCAGCAATTCTCCAGAAAGGGTTGATTTCTGTGCAGGGAGCGTGGCGTCCGGGAGAATCTGCAGGTAGGACACATCCTAGATACCTCTAAGTTGCCACACCCAGAGAGAGGTCAGGGATTCTTCTTGCATTCCTTGTCCTCTCTGCCTCCCCCAGTATGCCCCCCTCCTCACCTGCTTGTGCTGGTTATGTAATTAACCCAGCTGAGGCTCTCTGCCAAGCTGACAGTGTCCAGGGATGCCTGAGGGGCCCAGGGCCTGGAGGGATTTGGGGGGAGGAGGGACTGGTACCTACCTCAGTGGGAAGCCCATAGAAGTAGATAAACACCTGTTGGGCAAAGGACACCACATGGGACAGAAAGGAGATCAGGATCCTCGTTTGGTTGATAGCTCAGCTGGCTGTATGGTTTTCACTTCCCTGAGTCTCTGGTGTTTGGTTTTGGTTTTACCTTCAATAAAACAGGGAGAAGAGTCTCTCTCCCTCCCTCTCTTTCTCATACACACACACACCATACAACATGTATGTGAACAACAGCACAACAGTGGATAGTGACCCATCCTGGGGTTGCTAGGAGGTCCCACTGAGATCTTAGTAAACCTCAGGTGAATGAAGGACCCCCGTACATAACCGTGGCCACTGTTAGTTGAACACCTGCTGTTCCTGGCACTGGGTTTTACTTTCATGACCTCACAACACCCTATGAAGTTTCTTGCCCAAGGACACATTTTAGGTGGCAGAGCTGGGAACCAAACCTTGGTGGGTCTCACCCCAAATCCTGCCTTCTGTTTACTGTCTGTACACATACCCAATAGATTGGATTTTCTGGGCCAGGCCAGACTGAGGGACATTCAGCTGTGAACTGCGCATATATGGAAAGAACATATATCCACAGAGAGAACATGCACATAACCTGAAAAGCATGGCCTTGTCGGAATCCAGCAAATCCGTCTGCCCTGGGCCCACATAGTAGGCACTGGTGTCACCCTCCTGTGAACAGTCCCTGGACAGGAGGTCTCAGGCGTGGACCAGCCTCCCTGGTCACCATCCCCAACAGAAGGAGAAAGCAGCTGGTTAGGAGGTTTGCTTGGATTATCCCAGAAGTAAGGCCTGTTAACCCCACTTTATATGTGTGCAGACTGGGCAGGTGATTTGCCCTCTGACCACAGCTAGGAAACATCATAGCCGGGGTTTACCCCTAAGCTCCGAAGTCACCGAAACTGAGCATAGCAAGGTCCAAGCCTGTGGCAGTCCTTTCCTGGGCACCTGCTATGTGCCAGGCCCTCTGAGTTTGGGGGGATGCCAGAGAATGAGACATAGCCCTTGGCCTGTAGGCATTGACCTGCTAGAAGCACTAAACTCGGAGGAGGTCGGAGGTATTGCAACTTTGTGGAGGGGAGGCTGTTGCTGTCAGCTGTGTGCCCTTGGGCATGCTTCTCGCTCCCTCTTGAGTCTTCTGGAAAGGGGGATGGTTACCCATCCCTGAGGGCTACTGTTTTGACTATGGATAACCATGTGGCTGTGCTAACACTAAGTGTTCAACAAGTAGTGTGCTCCAGAGCCAGAGCAGTCATCTGGGCCAGGGTTCCCAACAGGATGTAAAACATCCTGCCCAACAAAGGACTCTCTCCACAAAATGCTGTGAGTGTCTCTGATGAGACACGCTCGGCCTTGGCTCATCCTGGTCTCTATGGGAAAGTGGGGATTGGAGCAAGTCTAGGGTGCGTCCCACTCTGCTCTGCAGCCTGGCCTGGCTGGGGGGGTCGGAAGTGGCCACATGTCTTATCATAACACAAGAAAGAGTGATTCCCACCGGTGGGCGGGTGGCAGGAAAAAAAATGGAGAAGGGAGGGTGGAGAGGCTCTGGGTAGATGGAGCTAGGTGTTCTGGGAAAGGGAAGGCTTTCTGAGAGGCAGTAACAGCTTCAGCCAAGTTCCTGGGCTGGGGAAGTACAGGCCAGGTCCAGGGAAAAGCGGGCCCACCAAGCCCACCTCTTGTCCCCACAGTCCAGGTGGAGGCCGCAGAGGGCCCGGGGCAAAACAGGGGCAGCAATGGTGGGTCCTGACGGTGGCTGAGCCCCCAGCCCCTGGAATATGCAGCCCGGGGGAGCCCCAGGCAGCGGCGAGGACGCGGTGGCGGAGCGGGGCGGGAGGCATGGTCTCCACCTACCGGGTGGCCGTGCTGGGGGCGCGAGGCGTGGGCAAAAGTGCCATCGTGCGCCAGTTCCTGTACAACGAGTTCAGCGAGGTCTGCGTGCCCACCACCGCCCGCCGCCTCTACCTGCCTGCTGTCGTCATGAACGGCCACGTGCACGACCTCCAGATCCTCGACTTCCCACCCATCAGCACCTTCCCTGTCAACACACTGCAGGTAGGAGGGCCGGCTGGTGTGGCTAGCCGGGGAGTGGAGGGGTGGGGGAGGCGCTGGACTCCCGCCTTTTCCAGGCTCTGGCCCTGTCCCCATCCTTCAGGCTCTGAGGGCTCCATGCAGCACCACAGGCCACCCTGTCTCGAGCCATCACGTGTGTGCGGCTTTATTCAGTGCATCTTTAATGAGTGTATAACGTGTGGTGGGCACCAGGGCAGAATGGCGGGCAAAACAGATGTGCAGTTTGCTCTCCAGGAACTAACTCACCGTCGGGTGAGAAGGCAAACCGGCAATTATTACATAGTACAGTAAATGCCGTGGTCGGCATCAGCTCAGTGAGATTGGGCAGGTAAAGGGCAGTGGAGAAAAAGGCAGGAACACTAGATGCTATTAATACTCTGGGTTGTGCCCACCGTGGCCTCAGACCCTTGTCATCTAGGACAGCGGAAGAAAAAGCCAGGGCCTGGGAAAGGTATGTTCTCCGAGACTGGAGGCCCCAACCGGTCCTTTGCCTACAGGCCGTTCTTTAAGTGATGCCCTGCCCCCTGGCCTCAGGACTGGCTCACTGGGCACCCTTCCTGCAGGGGGTGGATTCAGATGCCCCCAGTGTCCTGGCTTATAGTGCCCCTTTCCCCAGCCTGCAGGGACCAGGCCCCCCTTCCGTCTCTCTACCTCTGGCTTGAGAGGGGATAGGGTGCTAGTGGAGGCTTAGCTCTAAGACATATCTGCTCACCGAAGGAAGCCCCTGACCAGAGCGTTCAGAAGTTTCTCTGGAAGGAGAGGCAGGGGCCACAGCTTGGCCAGTTGTGACCACAAATACAGCAATCTCTGGGGCAGGGGCTAGGTCTCAGCACTGTCTCAGCAACTCCGGGCAGGAGGACCTTGGCCCAAGCCCAAGGGTACCTGTCTGTCCCACCCCAGGTGTGGGGGATTAACACCAAAGACAAAAACCTGATCCACACATGGGCCTCTTGGAAAAAGTGAGATCAGGGCAGTGCGTCTGGGGTCAGGGCCCTCTGGTTCTCCTCCACGGTGGACTTGAACAGCGGCCCAAGTGGATACTCAGATCTTGTGCCAGTTTTGCACATTGAGCGGCTTCTTTTTTCACATTTTGTTGTAGATTTAATTTTAATTTAATATCGACTTTGGAATGGGTAAGACATAGTTTAAAAGTCCAAACTTTGTGGAGTGCCTGACCGGGTCAGTCAGTTGCATATCCACCTCTTGATTTCGGCTCAGGTCATGATCCCAAAGTCATGGGATCAAGCCCTGCATCGGACTCCATGCTCAGCCTGGAGCCTGCTTAAGATTCTCTCTCTCTTTCCCTCTGGCCCTCTTACCTGCTCATGCCCTCTCTCTCTTAAAAAAAAAAAAAAAAAAAAAAAAAAAAAAGTCCAAACTTTTTTTTTAAAAGTTCAAACTGTAAAAAGGTACATACAGAGAAATCTCAATCTCGCCCCTGCCTTCTTCACCCTGATTCTTGCCCCACTCTCTATGGCCATTGTCAATTGGTTTTTTACTCCCACTTCCAGTGTTTCTATAGATAAATAAGAAAATGTATTCTTATTCCTTTCTTACAGAAAAAAAAATTGCTCTACACCTTGTCTTTTTGCTTTACGTTTTAACCTGGAGATCTTCCCCGAATGTTAGTACCTGAATGTCAGTAGCATGGCCACACTGTGCCCTATCGGAGAGATGTACAATGGAGTCCCCTCTTGTTGGACGAGTGGGTTGTTTCTAGTCTTTTTGCTGTCTTAAGCAATGCCACATAAATAGCCTTGTTCGTAGTCTCTCTGCACACAGGGAGGTGTTTCTGTGGAAACGAGCCCCCAAAATGGCATTGCCAGGTCAAAGGATGAATGCAGCTATATTTGGAAGGTATTGCCAGATTTCCCTCCCCTTCTAGAAAGTTGCACATTTTGTGTTGCGAGGACTGTACATGAATGCTAGTTTCCCTAAAGCCTTGCCATCAGGATGTATTGTCCACCTTCTGGAGTTCTGACAGTCTAATGGATGAGATGAGATATTCTCAGAATAGCTTTTATTTGCATCTCTGGTTGTGACCAAAGTTGAGCATCTTTTCATATGTGTAAGGGCTTTTGCGTTTCTTTTTTGACAACTAGTAATGCCTTTGTCCATCTTTCTGTTGGATTGTTGGCCTCTTTCTTCCTGATTGATCCTGAGCTTTAGACTCTCCAGGCTATCCAGGCTTCACACAAGAAAGGGACCCTGAGCAGAGAAATATAGAGAAAGGACCCTGCGTGCCCAGAGATCAATATAAAAACCCAGTGGCCACTGTCTGAAACGAAAAGGGAAATACATTCTTCCCCAATGACAGATGAGATCCAGCCCAGAAGAGAGTGGCATTTTCTGAGCCTCAGTTGTTCCTTCTGTAGTCCCTCTCCTCCTATCAGAGGAGGAAGCTGAGGTTAGAGCAACAAATGCATGGTCAGCAGCCAGGTGTCCTTAGAACTGGACTCAGTTTTCAGTGCTCTTTCTTTGTTGACACAGCCCCAAGATGATTTCTTACAGTCTGGAACCCCGCACAGAGCTAGCTGGAAGGAAAGGTCAGTTTTCTTGCTCCCTCCCTTCAATCAGGAGTGAAGGCACAACCCAGACAATCAGGAGACTTACTCTTCTCCCTTTTAGGCGCCCCCCCCCCCAGCAGAGCAGTGGGCGGGAGGGCAGGCTGGAGGCCCTCTGGAAGAGGCAGCGTGTTGGGGGAGAGGTGGGCTATCACCCTCAAAGGCCATCAGCTGTTCCCTCTCCCCAGCGAAGGGCTGGAAGAAGGTGGGAGCCTCTCTGCCTGTCTCCCCGTCCCTCCTATTTCCCGCTGATATCCAACCCTTGCATGAGATGAGGGAGGAACTGTGTGCACATGGGGGTCCCAGGCTCCCAGAGGGCACCGTGTCCAGCTGAGTGCAGTCTTCCCTGGCCTGAGAAGCCAGCTCCTGGTTCCCTGTGGTTTTAGATTTGTCCTCAGCATCTTCCCCCTGCACCAGAGTTAAAACTCAGCACAAAGAAAAGATGCCACATCATCTCCCTGGGGAAATCCACTGCAGCAGCTTCTAAGCCTTTGAGTTGGGAAGTGCTTTTCTGGAGCTGGACTTAACTCTCTACCCCTGCCTCTTTTCTTCCTGCTCTGAGGTGGAGAACCAGCTGTAGTCCTGCAAGCCTGGCCCCTGCCCCAGCGCAGCTCATAAGCTGGCACCACGGGGACGTGTCTGCACCTCCTCCGAGTCTTTTGCCAGGGCCCTCAAGGCAGAAGACCCTGGGTCTCTTTGTCCTCGGAGGCCTCCCCTCCCCCAGCTTCAGGGACCCCCTTCTTGTTCACACACCAGCTGCCTTCCACTGCTCTTGCATTTGCCATCTGCTGGAAGGTTAATCAGCTCATTAGTCTCCTAAGGAACCTTCCCTTTAGTACACTTCAGCCTTTCCAGGAGCCTACTCCTCTTGAGCTGCGGCCCCTCCTTGAGAATTTGCGACAAGCATTCAGGATGCTCTGACTCCCCGGAGCCGCCTTTGGGCCCTGCTCCACATCAGCCCCCACTGTGCGTCCAGTCTCAGTCTTTTTCTCCTCGACCCTGACGGCAGCGTGGAGCACACAGAAAGGACAATTCGGGTAGCAATCCAAGGGCAGTGTTATAGGCGGGCGTTGCATTGATTCCAGCATGGAACAGGTAGGGTTCAAGACTGCAGAGGGCTCACCAGTCTAGGCAGTGCAATTAAAGAGCCTGCTGAGAGCCAACACAGCTGGGAGGCACTCAGCAGGGAGGAGAAGGAGGTGTGTAAAAATGTGGAAGACCTGGCTAGGGCCTTCTCAAGAGCTCACAACAGAAGCAGGGAACTGGGGATGGAAACAGCTCTAACCAAGGTATAACTAAAGGATTCTCAGAACACAGGAGATGTTCTGGGCGCTCCGTCAGTTAAGCGTCTGACTCTTAACTTCGGCTCATGTCAAGATCTCACGGTTTGTGAGCTCGAGCCCCCCATTGGGCTCTGCACTGGTGCCATGGAGCCTGCTTGGGATTCTCCCTCGCTGTCCCTCCCCTGCCCATGCTCTCTCTCTCAAAAATAAATAAACATTAAAAAAAGAGGAAGAAGAAGAACACAGGAGATGAAAGGCATAGTCTTCTGCTTGCAGGAAGGCTTCCTGGAGGAAGAGGAAGCATTTAAGCTGAGCCTTGGAAGATGCAGGATTTCACAGGATCCATCAACTAGCTCAGAGGGCTGGGCTCTTAGGGGCACTTAGTAAATGTACTGGAACAAAGGTCCGAATGGATGGATGGATGGATGGACAGGTTGGGCGATAAAAATGGGACAAGGCTGATCTCAGCTCCAGATGTGCACAGGACAGTGAGGGCATTGGCTCTGGAGGTCAGATAGTGTGACCTTCCCTATCCTGGCTTGGAGGTGGGGGAGCCCCAATACCGAGCTTGTCCATTTTCCTGGGCCAGGCTTCCTGGGATGGGTGGGTGTGGAAGGTCTGGGGTGCAGTGGCAGGTGAGAGTGCTGTCAGTGTTTGGCTAGAGGTGGCTGGGGGCAAGGGGAGATCCCCGAGTGGCCCTGACCTTGGCACTGGCTGGGGGTGTTGCAGGAGTGGGCAGATGCCTGTTGCAGGGGACTCCGGAGCGTCCATGCCTACATCCTGGTCTACGACATCTGCTGCTTTGACAGCTTTGAGTACGTCAAGACCATCCGCCAGCAGATCCTAGAGACGAGGTGAGGGGCTGGGATACCAATGCTGGCTACTTCCTGTTTAAGGGTGCAACAGTGGGGTGCGCGCAGAGTTGCTAGATGAAATATCCTCTGGTTCCCGCACATTCTCTCCCCCCCCCTCACACACACACACACACACACACACACACACACACACACACACACACTATGTTATGTCTCCATTTCTAATAACTCACTTTGGGATTCTTACCAGAGGGTGGCTAGTCTAGTGCAGTGCTTAAGAGCAGGGGCTCTGGGGAGGAAAAAAAAAGTGTCAGGGTCACTCTTCTGCATGACTTTAAGCCACTTAACAGGTTAGACTCAGGTTCCTCATCTGTAAAATGGGGATAACAATAGTACCTACCTTTCAGATCAGTTCTGATTGGACAATATAAGGTATCCCGAGGGCTTAGCGCTGCAGGCGGAACACAAGTATGGTAGTAGCAGTATTGACCAGGCACAGCCCGCCCTTCTCGAAGTCCAGTGGTTGTGAGACCGGACTGTGGAGTTCTGAGATTCCCCCCTCACCCCCGCAGGGTGATCGGCACCTCGGAGACGCCCATCATCATCGTGGGCAACAAGCGGGACCTGCAGCGCGGGCGCGTGATCCCGCGCTGGAACGTGTCACACCTGGTGCGCAAGACCTGGAAGTGCGGCTACGTGGAGTGCTCGGCCAAGTACAACTGGCACATCCTGCTGCTCTTCAGCGAGCTGCTCAAGAGCGTCGGCTGCGCCCGCTGCAAGCACGTGCACGCCGCCCTGCGCTTCCAGGGCGCGCTGCGCCGCAACCGCTGCGCCATCATGTGACAACGCGCCCGCCCGCGGCCGCATCCCGACGGGCGGGGACCTCCCCGGGGACTGCCGGGCTCGGGCGCGGAGGGGCGGGGTAGGACTCTGACGGTCCGGGCCTGCGACGGCCCCGCAGCCGCGCGCCTCCCGGTGAGGGGCGGAGGACGAGAGAGCCTCCGGTAACTGCCCAGTCCAAGCCCTCTCCTGGGCCAGCGGTCTTCCTGGGCCCGCTGCCCTTAGTGCTGGAGTTAGCGCAGTGCCCGGCCAGGCCCCCAAGGGGCGCCTCAGCCTTTGGGGATTGGCGGTGAGCGCGGGGTATGGGGGTGGGGGTGGGGAGGTGCTGCCTTGGCCGGGGCCCCCACCCGTCTTCTCCAGAGAGTGTGTCTGTCATTGCCCTGCGTCGTCTACTCCTGTGTCTGTCTGCCCAAGCGTCTGTTGGCCCTTAGCTGTCTTATCCACCCTCCGGTCCACCTTCCCGCCCCCGGCTCCGTTCACAGGGCTCTCACTTCGTTCACCCCCTTGTCGCAGATCCTGGCAGCTTCTCTGTGAGGCCAGCCTTTGGACCGTCAGCACCACGGGCACAGGGCAGAGAGATGCGGGTGGCCCAAGGACCATAGTCAGGGTCCGAGGGTTGAGGTCAAGGGTCAGTCAGGGGGAGAAGGCTGAGTTCTCCCCCTTCCAGGGAGATCTCCCCGCCCAGCAGCCCCCAGAGACACAACAACCTACCTTCCAGCCTTAACTCGATGGTCCATCCCTGCCGGGTGCCCCTCATCCCCTTCCTGACCCCAAAGCCAGATCACCCCCTGGGTTAAAACTTTTTGTTTTCCTTGACAGTGTGGAGAGGGAATCCCCCAAAGGATAAATTTATTTCCATGATGCCAGATTCCAGGCCTCTCTTCCCCCTTGCGTTGGGTGGTCTGCAAGATTGGGGGATGTTGGGTTTGGGGGGCTGGTGGTGGGCAAGGTGGTGCCCTGTGAGGGGGAGGGGTTAGGTTGTGCTAGTGAAGACTCTTATCTCCCCATCCCACTCCAATCTGACTGCCCCAGA
This sequence comes from Acinonyx jubatus, assembly GCF_027475565.1. Lineage (NCBI taxonomy): Eukaryota > Metazoa > Chordata > Mammalia > Carnivora > Felidae > Acinonyx > Acinonyx jubatus. The sequence goes on from NC_069397.1 coordinate 22,554,607, forward strand.
CCCTACCTGCCTTGAATCTCAGATTTCTCTGATAAATCTGGGGAGGGGCAGAGCCAGGATAAGAATTATGGAGACCCCTGTCCTTGGGGGAGATATGCCCACATACCCACCCCTAGATGGAGGCCCTCAGGATCTGATGCCCCCTTGTCCCAACACCAGTTGGCCCTATGCCCTGACTCACTCCACCCCATTTTCTCCGGCCACCTGGCCGGTTTCTACCTCTCGTCACCGGAGCTGATCACTGTCAGTTTTGTACCGATTTAGAAATAACAAAATCCATTGAAGATACTAGGAGCGGCCTGAGGGATTACTGGGGTACTCGGAGGGTGGGACCAATGGCATGTGTCCCCTGCCCCCAGCTGAGTGCTCCTTGAGGCTGAGCCCTGAGCCCTGGTGTGGTGAGAAGATAAGAAGGTCCCTTGTTAGAAGACGGGCAGATAGAACAACCCAGCCTCGATGTAGCCAAGCTGCAGCGTCTAGACCAGAAAAATCAGGTAGCCCAGAGTGGTGATGGAACGGAGTCTGGGGGAGGGGTCATGGGTGGGGAATTTATCCAGATCTAGTGTGAGAGGGAATCTGATTCTCCCTTCTACTTCCCCAGCTGATTCTCTCTCCACCCATGGGGTGTATCCGCAGCCCTGCAGTGACTGCCCTGACCTGGGGCAGTCCCATATTCCTGGGTTCTAGTCCCTGCTCTGCTGCATGACTTTGGGCAAGTGACCCGCTCTCTCTGAGCCTCCCTCTGAAACAGAGGAGGTGGCTCCCCTTCCCCACACCTTGGGAGTGGCTGGGAGGGTAAGGAAGAGGGCCTGCCCCCTTTTATCCCCTGCATCCCTGTCCCCTGGTTCACCAGGGGGCTGGGGTGAGGGATGGCAGCATCTCACCTGCCCCATCACTGTCACCCCTAGCTGAGGCACCTGAGGTGGGTGTGGGGAACCCAGGCCTCTGGCTACCCCTTGTGGGAGCCATTGGAATGTATTGCCTGGCCAACCCCCCTCACCCCCTCCACTGCACCCCAGGTATTTGATTTTGATTCCCTGCACTCCCATTCTGAGTCTCTGTCCCCACCCACCCAGGGTTTCCCACCACAGGGTCTGGAAGTTTGTGTGTGTGTGATGCCCATTGCGCTGTGATTGGAAGTCAGATTAAAAATCAGGGAGTGTTTTCCCTCGTTTCTGTACAATGTGTTGGCTCAGTTCCTGCCCTGAGAGGGAAAGGGTTCCCTAGAGGGCCTGCCTGCTGAGATCTGCTGTGGAAGGACCGCCAGGGTAATGAGGTGGCTCTGAGTCCCAGAGCCTGGAGCAACCAGGAGAATTAAGAGGAAGAGTTTGGGACTCATCTTCTCTCCCTAGCCCCCTAGCCCTCCAACTGATCAAAACCATCCTGAGGGAAAGCGAAAGGTCTCACCCTCCGCCCCACTCTCGGGAAAACTTTCATAACTGGACTCAATCCCAGCTCCTGCTGCTGTGTCTTTGTTCCCACTCGTGACCAAGCTTCTGCAGCCCTTTTGTGGCTGTGAATGAGATAAGAACAATCTCAACCATCCCTCTTGACTGAGTGATCTCAGTTCCCAAACCCCAGAGCAAAGTTTTGAAGTCCTGAAGTGCTCTGCCCCTGTCCATGGTGCTGACACACAAGCAGCTTCCTGGAGAGATTGGCTGTCTGGCTAGGTTGACTGAACCTCAAGAGAGGAAGCGTCTCTCACCCCCAGTTCCCTGCGCCTCATCCCCTTCCACTCCAGTGGGTAACACTTGAAGCTTTACCTTCCTGCACCACCACAATGCTAGAGTGAGGGAGTCAAGAAGCTGGGGGCTCAGGAACAGACCCACAAGTGTTTAATAACTTATAAGAGTTGTGGAAATGGTAGGCATGGCCAGAGGCCAGGAGTTTGGGGAGCTGTTCTGGGGGAAGGCAAGAAGACATTGGGTGGCCCCAGTGCCCCTGGAGTTGGAGTGGTCCCTTTGGTCAACAAGCAGACTGAGTCTATATTTGTCTTCTGACCCCACCCATATCCTCACCCCCCACCCCGTGACAAAGGCCCTGGATAGAGGTGAGGGACCTAACTTTCTGTTCAAAACTGGGGTCCAGCAGCTACATGGCATCCTTTTCACTTCCCTTCTTCCCCAGAACCACAGCTTCAGGTCTGAGAAGGCCCCTCCTCAGACCCAGGACTCCTCCTCAGGTTGGAGTGGGTCTTGATCAATCTGCTGGAGACCCCCACCCTCCAAAGCCTGGAGGCTGCTCTTCAGTGGAGCAGCTGGTTCTTTCCACTTCTTTCCTTCTTCCTCCTCCCCTGCTGAGGCGCCATCCACTGGGTGGGACTCCACTCCCTTGCTGTCCAGCACTGCTCTCACCAGCCTGCCTCTGGGGAGTGCCCTGGCTGAACCCAGGTGGAGGTAGGCCAGTGGCTTCGGGATGCGTGAAGGCTGCTTCTCGGGTCTGTGGTCTCTCCGGGGCCGGATCCTGGGCCTCAGCTTCAGCTTGTAGATGGATGGAACTCTCTGGGGCTTTCGGAGTGTTCTCTTGTCCTTGCCCAGACATACCTTGGTTTTGTCAGAATTGGGGTCCGAGGGTGAAGGTGAGGGGGCTTCCAGGCTGGCAGACACAGTAGGAGCTGAGCAGTCCTGCCCTCCTTGAGCTGGGACCTTCTTCACTCTGGTGACCTTGGCACTCAGGCTTGCCTTTACCTTTGGCTCACTCTTAAGGGCTCCCAGTTTCCCTTTAGGGCTTCCTGGGCCTGTGGTAGCAGCTAGTTTAGGGGAACCTGTAGGGGCTGCCTTCCAGGCTCCCAGGTCCACTTTAAGGAGGACTGGGGGACCCTGAGCCAGTTCTTGGATAACTTTGTCATAAGGACCCCCAGGCTCGGGCCATCGCCCACATAGGCTGGGGACATAGACTCCACTTCGAGGGATGACCCCAGACCCTGTGCCCTGGGGGCAGGCAACTCCCACCTCTAGCAGCTTCATGTTGGTCAAAAGCTCTTCCTCGAGCGTGTGGTACATGGCCTGATCCTTGGTCCCACCCAGGAGCAGGGGAGGATATCGCCCCTCCCACTGGTGTGGGCCCAAGCCCTGAGGTTCCCCAGCCTTTGCTGTCACCTGGATGTCCAGCTTCTGGTCCCCTTGCTTCGCATCCACAAAGGAGTCCTCATGTCTCCACCCAGCCGGGTCCCCAGTGACAGCCCTTACTGGGATGGATCCGCTCCCCAATTCTGTCATGGTACCTACACTTGCAGGACCTGGGAAGCTACTTCCTGGAGTTGGGGGGTGGGCAGGGGGCAATCGGACAGGGATCTTGGTGGGCCCTTTAACAGGGGTTGGAGAGCGGACAGCTGCTGGCTCCCTGAGCTGGGCAGAAGCACCCTCAGCCTCACCCCTGGGTGGTGGCTTGAGGCTCACAGGCTTGGCTGGGCTGGAGGAACGAGGCAGTGGGGATAGTCCTCTCACTGGTGTCTTTTTGGCTGTGGCTTCAGGGGCTCGGAATCTCTGGGAGGTGGGGGCTCTGGCATGAGTTCCCTGGCTGTCTATCCCGTCATGAACCCAAGATGTGGGAGTCCTTCCTCTGGGGTGTTCAGGGGAGTATCTCTCCTCCTTTTTCCCTGAGGAGGTACCCTGTGGGTCTTGGCTTCTACGGGGGGATGAGGATTGGGGGCCAGGTGGGCTGTCCCGAGCTGGCAACTGCCTCCGAGATGGGGTAGGTGACCTCTCCTGGCACCTGAAAGGGAGAATCACAAGGTTGACAGGATCATCTAGTCCATTCCCCTGGCTCTGGGAAGGGAGGACCTTTCCCTAGCCAGAACACCAGGGGGAACAGACTTCATGTTGAATGACACCGATGCTCTCTCCCTCTGTGCCTGCCCGAGTCTTCCTTATGACTTATTCTCCCTCATTCCCTGTGTAGCAGATAGAAAGAAGCCTGGTTTGGACCCCGAATTACTTCAGGTCCCACAACTAAAGGTCACCAGTCTTGGGGGAGGGAGTGTCTATCTATTCTACTGTGAAGTGGCAGAAGGACCTTGAGAAATCTGTTCCCTTTATGGGCCTCAGCTTCTTCATCTGTGAAATGGGAGAGCATATGAAAAAGCTACATGATTCCAATGGTGCCGACTGGATGCCTTTTTGGTTCTGAACACCTGGGATAAGGACACTGCCAGGACACCTGCTTCCCTTATCTTGGGGTGGGGTGGCCCCCTGAGAATATGGACTCCGTAGGGGAAAGAGACCCTGCTCTGTCCTTCTCCCTTGTACCTCAGGAGTGATGCTGTCTCTCTGGGGAGTCCCGCCTCTGCTCCTCTTTTACTGTGGGCTCTAGGGGAGGAGGAGGTGAGGGCCCTCAGCTTTCGGCCTGAAGAGGTGTATGTCTTCCAGTCCACGGGGGGCAGCGGGCTCTGGGAACGGCTGATAGTCATCGTAGGTTGAGGCAGCGAGGGCCCATCCTGCACCCTCACTTCATGCTGCACCGGTGGGACAGGGGGCTTCTGGAAACTGCCCGTCTTGTGTGCTACCAACACAGGCCCCCAGAGAGAAGAGAGGAAGAAGGGGTTAAATTCCTGCTGATGGAGCCCACTGTTCTCCTCCCCCAACTGTCCTACCTCCCCCCCCCCCCGCCCACAACCCACATTAGAGACAGTGGGACCTACAGTACCAGTGCCAGTGCCAGAGCTTCCTTTTAGGGGTTCAGGGGATGAAATCCGGTCAGAAGGCCCAGCTGGGGGACTTGCTTAAAGCTGCATTTATACTGCAAGTTCAAATCTTTTACTTAGATTGCATGTTTATATGGGGTAGCTTGAGGTGCTAATAGAAATTATGGAAGGACTGAAGACCCCTCCAAGTCATACTCGGTGCTTTGGAGGCGGACCCACGCTCTGCCTAGAGGCACCCTGACCAAATGCTGATTCTGTGTGTTTGGCGTCATCTTGTGGGTATAATTGGTATTGCAATTTGGCTGCCCAGCTTCCTTCCCATGTCTGAAGGCATCCCACCAGTATCTTTATCTTTTTCTTCTTTCTTCTTCTTCTTCTTCTTCTTCTTCTTCTTCTTCTTCTTCTTCTTCTTCTTCTTCTTCTTCTTCTTCTTCTTCTTCTTCTTCTCCTCCTCCTTCTTCTTCTCCTCCTCCTTCTCCTTCTCCTCCTTCTCCTTCTCTCTTTCTTCTTTCTTCCTTTCCTTCCTCTTTCCTCTTTCTTTCTTTCTTTCTTTCTTTCTTTCTTTCTTTCTTTCTTTCTTTCTTTCTTTCTTTCTTCTTCTTTTTCTCTTTCTCCTCCTCCTTCTTCCACCAGTACCTTCTATAGTATCTTCCTTTCTCCATCCCCTGCATACTTCCTGGCCCTGGAGATCAGACCTACCTCCCACCTCTGCTCCCAGCCTCCCGACCCAGAGCCACAGGGACTCTCGGAGGACTCACAGAGGGACGTGCACCGGCAGGGGTCATGTTTGTCCAGATAATGGCCGAGTGTGTCCCAGCCGCCCCCCACACGCACCATCACATGGTTCCGGAGGATCTGTAGAGGACAAGGATGAGGTTGAGGACGGGATGGGGGGTTTTCCCTCTTCCTGGAGCGGCCCACAGTTTTCCAGCATACACTCCCATCCATGTACATATGCACACGCAGGTACTCCGCACAGGTGTGTATTTTGCAGCCTGCCTCTCCACAACTAGCATTGGATAGCATGTGTTGTTAAGGGTGGTGACCAGGCTGACAGAGAGTTGCCCCACAGCTGGACAAGGGATCTCCCAAGCACTGGGCAGCCTGGCCCCAGAACACTCTCCTCTCCCCCTTCACCTGCACATGCCTATGTCAGAAACGTGGCCCTGGCTTTGCTCTATAGTGTGTGTGTGTCGAGGAATCCCTGGGAATCCCGGTCTTACCCCATTCTGGGGCAAGTCACAGTCTCTCCAGGCTTCCATTTTTCACCTCAGTTTTCAACTGAGGAACACAATCCCTTGTCCTTACCTACTTCACGGAGCTATATTGGCCCAGGGTCTAGGTGAGAGCCCCAGGGAGCTGGCTCTGCCCCCAGGCATGACCCGTGATCAAGGAAAGGGCGTGCATACCTATGAGCTGCTGGCCAAGCCTCTGGGTACGATCTGTTTCTGGTAAGGCATTGCCAGGTATGAGGGTGTGGGTATGGGAGGTACGTTTCAGACCTGTACTACTGCTCACTCCGCAGAATGTACCAAGCCAGGCATGTGAAGGGTGGACTATGGGGCCCATGTGGCTGGGCCATGCACTGAACACAAACTTGGGGTTCTCAGGCCCCCTGCTCTGACAAGGCATGTGGATGGAGTGGAGGCAAAGGAAATTCAGCAGTACCCTTCACACTGCACTTCTGCCTGGACACCCCTCTGCACTCAGCTAAGGTGGAGCAGACGGGGACAGGGTTCTGGCTGCCGAAATGGGAGGAGGGGATAGGATTGCCAACTCTGCCAGCAATCTTCGGAATTCTGCAAGGGAGAGAAAGAAAGCCCTAAGGCCCGATAAGTTGGAGTGAATGATGAGTTCCTGTCCTTGCCCTCAGTCCTGGGTATGTTCCCATGAAAGGAAACTCTATTCTGCGGATCCTGGGGGACACCCCCACCCCTGTCCCAGACTTACCCGGATGAAGATGAGAGTGTTGGAGTCCCCCACGCGGTACTTCCCCTCAGACACCTTGACCATGGAGAACTGAACTGGGCACGTGCAGTGGCTGACGAGGCTCTGTACCTGTGGGTAGTGACGATGGGCTCAGCGCTCCCTCTGCACAGGTGCCCAAGCTCCCTACTCCCCACCCTGGATCAAGCCCCGGGAGAGGGAGCTGGTCTGTCCCCAGAGCCAGCACCTTGGCTTCTGCTGAGGTCAGGGCTGGGGGCTGAGAAGCAAGTGCAGAAGACTTTTAATGACCCAGTGAAAACAAGACCTATAGTCCAGTCACCTATAGTCCAGTGGTCTGTGGGTCAGCTGACAGAGGCAGTGGAATGTAATGGTGAAGAAGATGGACATTGGAATTTGACAGGCGTCGGCTGGAGTCCTGTCTCCACCGCACCATAGGCCTTGGGCAAGTTAAGGAGCCTCCCTGAGCTCGATTCCTGGATAGCAGAAATGGGTTCATCCCAGTAAGAGCTAGCTCCTATGAAGCGCCCCCCCTCTGTGCCGGACACTGTTCCCAGCACTTCATACGCACTGGCTCATTTAATATTCAGCAGTCATATAAGGTACTATTACACCTCCACGCTACAGAATTGAGGCACAGAGAGGTTAAATAATTTGCCCCAAGTCACACAGCCGGGGAGCAGTGGAACTAAGATTTGAACCAAGGTGTCAGAAAGTTCTTAAAAGCCGCCCCGCAGAGACTCAGAGAGGTCTAGAGCGCCGGATTGTAATAAAAACGTAATAAGCGATTTAGCTGCTACTATATGCGATGAGGATTGAGGCTCAGAGTGGAACAGGACTTAAAGCCACGCTGTGAATTCAGACGGGGTGGGGGCTGGAGCTCGAGAAGGGCGTGGATCGGATCCGGCAGGCGGGGCTGGGGGAGGGGCGTGGCAGAGGGAGGCGGGACCTGGAGGGCGTGCCCCAGCCCCTCACCATCTGGTCCAGGTTGCGGAAGTGGCAGGGCCGACGCGTAGGGGGCTCGGGCGGCGGGGGGTCCGGCGGGGGCAGGGCCAGCTCCTGCCGCAGCTCCTCGTCGATCTCCTCCTCCAGCCGCACCAGGGTCGGCGCCGCCACACCGAAGCGCCAGGCTCGGCGGCCCAGCTCCAGCAAGCACAGCACCACGTTCTTCACGTTCTTGCGTAGCACCAGGTCCTCGGTCTCGAACATCACCACCTCTGGCAAGCGGAGGTGGGGGAAGGGGGCAGGCAGCTGGGAGAGCCCTGGGGCCATCCCTGGCCCCGGGTGGAGGCCCGAGGGGGTGACTCGGATGGCAGGATCTTGGAGTCAGGCCAGCCCCCTAGGAGGGGTCTGAGAAGAACTGCACAGGCACTGAGTGCAGACTAGGTGGCCCGTCTCACAAGAGACGCTGGGGTGGGAAGGAGGTGACACAGCCAAGCCAGGAGCCCGGAGCCCAGCTGTGGGTTAACTCCACCTTGCCCTTCTTCCTATTCAGTTTGACAAAATGGGTAGGAGCAAGGAGCACTTCTGCTTCCCACCCACGCAGCCCACCTCCAATATCCAGCAGACCTCTGGAACTCAACCTTCAGCCCACATCTAACCAGGCAGGGCTGAGTGCAGGCTCTGGAGCCTGACTGTCAGGGTTGGCGTCCCGGTTCTCCCACCCAGCAGCTGTGTATCCTTGGGCTAGAACCTGAGCCTCAGTCTCCTCCTCTGTCAGATGGGGCGTAGACTATACCATGGGGTTGTTGTAAAGACAGTTGTTAAGTGTCTGCAGACGAAATCTGGCTACATGGGAAGTGCTCAGTGAGACACTAGCTTTTCTCAGCCCTCCAATCCTGAGCCGCTCTGCCTTGCCACCAGCCAGCAGCTGGCCTGACTCTTCCCTCTGTCTCACCCCACTCTGCCTTTGACCTGGAGGATGGCCCAATATCCAGCTTCATCCCACTGCCGGATCCAAGGCCTAGGAGATGAGGGATCCTGGCAGGCTACTCCTCTGCGACTCACAAGCCTCAGCATGACTGCCTCTCCCTAATGTCCACTTGCCTGCCCCCCTTGTCCTCCCCCACCCCCACCCCAGCCCTGTGCCCTTACCCACACTGGCTTCTGCCAGTCATCCGAACACAGCATCTCTGTGCCTGTGCCCCTGCGGTCCCCTGCCTAGAATTCCCTTTCCTCCAAACTTCTATTTGTTCCCCAAGACTCAGCTCAAGTCTCCCTCCTCTGAGTGGCCTTTCTTGGCCCCCACTTTCCACCTCATCAGGTAGCTGTTTCCTCTCCTGGTTGCCCAGCACACACACCTCTATTTTGGGCTTTTATCACACTGGACTGTAATCTGTGTATCTATGCATCTGTCTCTCTAAGACCATGAGCTCTTTGGACACTGAGTCTTAGTCCTCTTGGTCCTTTGTGCTGGGCACAAAGATAGGGACTAACTATATATTTGTTGAATGAATGAATCATTCAACACGTTTATTTTTTGAAGATTTACTATGAGATGGGGAAACTGAGGCACGAGAAGGGATGAGCTGGCCCAAATGAGGAAAGAGGACCCTGGCTCCTGACTCCAGCTGCAGCCCGAGCCTCAGAGAGTAGGTGGATGCCTGGCAAGATAAGGGTCTGGGGGGAGGGTGCAGGGTGGTTACCTTGGATGCCCATCTCCTTTCGACACCAATGGATGAAGTTGGAGACATTGTCCCGGGCCTGGAAGGTGCCCGGCTGGGCAGCCCCGTTGCAGGAAACCCCAGCCCGAGGCAGGGGCATCCTTTGGGCTCGAGCAGGTGCTTCAGCCAGGAAGGCCAGGGCAGCCTCCGTGATGGCGTTGGCGTGCCGGCACAGCACCAGGCCTGTCTCCAGGACCTGCAGGAAGTTGGCCGCGTTGATGTCCAGCCCATAGAGATCCCGAAGCCACTCAGCCAGATCCTCCTTCATGGCTTCCAGGTAGTGCTCGCTGGACTTAAAGGGCCGGATGCTACGCACTGGTGGCCCAACAGTCCCAGGCCTCCTCCCACGTCCCCTAGGCTTGGACATGGTTGGACCCTCAACAGGGAGGAGGTGGGTGCCTCCTCTCTGCCGCTGTTGTGTCTTCACTACTACCTGCTGGGTCGTGGCTGACCCTGACTCAGGGGTTCCCCGTCTACCCTCCAAGAGCCCAGAACTTCCGGCTCTGCTACTTGCTGCTGGCTTCAGCCTGGTCCCCCGCCCCCCCACATTCCTCAGTCCCTGCCGGAACTTTCCCTACTTGGTGGCCCTGCCGTGACCTCACTCTTGGGCTGCCCAGTTCTCTCAGAGTTTGCCACCTCCCGGGACAGGTGGAGGTGAGGACACTGCTCTCTGCCCCCAGGACTAGACAGGTCCACTGGCTGCCTCCCACCCCCCAGCGGCTGGTGGAGCCCGGCTGTCCAGCTGTCCGCCTCTCCACTCTGCTTTCTCCTCCTCTCCTTGGAGACAGTGGCTGCTACAAACACTCCTTGTTAACCCTTCCTGGCAGCCAGCCGAGGACTGCCCTGCAGAGCCTGCCTTGGGATCCAATGGAGCAGGGAGGAGAGGCTGGGGCGGGCTTCTCTCCCTTGTTGGAAGCATGGGGGATTCTGGGAATTGTGGGAGAAAAGCAGGGCCAGGGGTTGCCGAGGCCCTCGGTGTTAGTGAGCACTGTAAGGTGGGGATGAAAGAGACAGTGATAGGAGCTAAAGACAGGACTCAGCCCTGGCCCCTTTCCTTTATCCTCCTGGGACTTTCATATGCTACCTAACCTCTCTGTGCCTTAGTTTCCTCTACTGTAAAATGGGAATGTCTACCTCTGTTGGGTGTTGTGAGGACTAAAGGAATTATGTAGGTGGAAAGTTTCAGGACACATGCACACACAGGACTGGGTGGGTCCCAGCTCTCGCTGATTCTCCCAGCAGCCCCGTCTATGCCCGGTGATCTCTACTTTCTCTGAGAACCTGCTCCATCCTCCCCTCCCACCACTTTTTTTTCTAGAGCAGGTTGGGGCTGTCAACCACCGTACCTCACCCTGGCCACAGCAGCACATCCCTTCAATAAATATCAAGTACCTCCTGTGTGCCAGGCACTATTATAGGCCTGAATACAGAGCAGTAAATGAGGTGCCTGACCTCATGGAGGCTACATACATGTTAGTGGGGGATGGATGACAGGTGACAAATAAATCAAGAGTTAGTCCGATGGTGATAAATACCAGGGAGAAAAATAAAGCACTAAGGGAGATGGAGCAGTGGGTGGAATTTTATGGGAGGTGGTCAAGGGAGGGCCTCACTGACATGATGTTCAAAGGGTAAGAGGCTCCAATCTCTTAAATATAAAATATTGTTATATATTTAATATGTATAATATATATTTTAAAAAATATATTATAAATCTCGTTATATATACATATATGGGAATATATGTATGTATGTATATATATACGTGTATATACATGTGTATATATATTATATATATATATATATATATATATTCCCACTTGGGTAACCCTTACATACCACCTTATTGGATATTTCTTCTTGCAACTTACCTTTATTGCTCAACTAAAATGAACATGGAATCTCCGTGTTATACCTGGTCATTACAAGTTAATGTGCTTTATGTGCCATTAATTTACATATTAAAATCTTAAAAAGTACAAAAATTATAGCTTTACTTTGGACACTCAACCTCATCTTGTTCTCCAGATTTCCGGGAATGGCAGGAAATAATGCTTGCCGATAAAATGTAGCTCCTTCTCTTCCGGTTTTAAGAAGTTTCTTCTGGATAGAGATCCAATTTTGAGTTCACACATCAGTGCAGTTTCTCCCCTTTCAAGGGGCCTTCCCAGCTTGGCATCTGAGTCCAGGAGGCATGCTTATGCCCCTGGTGGAGTGGGATTACCTGTCTGTTCTCGTGCTTTCCCTGCTGACTCTATTACTACTCTGTGATCAATTTCCAATGGAGTTTTATGCTGATATTGTTTGTTTTGACAATCCCGCTTTTTATGAAGGTCCCCCAAAACCCAGAATATCCCTGAGAAAGTGAATGAACACCCTAAGGATGACAAAGGACCTCTGGGCAAGTTGAAGTGGGTGAGGCGGGATGAGGTGAATGACCAGACATGAGGGACACCCTGTCATGGTTGTTCGTGGGATGCTCCCAAAAAGCCACGGCACAGACTCAGTGGTTTGGATGTGCCTGGCCAGGGACATTAAATCTTAGGTAGTGACTCAAGAAGGTTGTTCATGGCGCCAGTGACCAGAGGTGTCCCCCGCAGTGGCTTCTGAACTGTATTATTCCTGTGGTGTACTCTCAGCTGTGCTCGCCCTCACCAGCCTTCTATAGTTCCTGTCCGATTGCCAAATTGGCCACTCTGTGAGCTCCCGCTGCTCTCTTTAAATTAGCCAGAGTAGGGGTGTCTGGGTGGCTCCATCAGGTGAGCAGTTAAGTGTCTGACTTTGGCTAGAGTTATGATCTCCCAGTTCGTGGGTTCAAGGCCCCTGTCGGGCTCTGTGCTGACAGCTCAGGGCCTGGAGCCTGCTTTGGATTCTGTGTCTCCCTCTCTCTCTGCCCCTCCCCCACTCATGCTCTGTCTCTCTCTCTCTCAAAAAATAAATATTAAAAATAAATAAATAAATTAGCCAGAGTGAGCTTTTGAATTTTGCAATGAGGAATCCTCGTGGCTCTAAGCTCTTTTAGGAAATGTAAGGAAAACAGGTTTGTTGGGAGACAGTTCTCCATGGGTCTTTTGCATTTCTGCCTGTCTCACAAATAGAGGCACGGACTTTTCAAGGATGTTTATATAGTGAACAACCTTTGGAAGATAGTGACCATGTCTCTCTCTGGAGCAGAGAGCAGGTTTGCTTGCTGCCCATTAGAAAAGACTTGTGTTCCAGGGCCCCTGGGAGGCTCAGTTGGTCAAGCGTCTGACTCTTGATTTCAGCTTAGGTCATGAACTCTTGGTTGTGAGACTGAGACCCGTGTCAGGCTCCCGTGGAGCCTACTTAAGATTCTCTGTCTCCCTCTGCCCCTTTCTCCCTCAAAAAAAGTTAATAAAAAGATTTGTATTCCTAAGCTCAGAGTTTCTCTTGTAATGCAAGCCAGTGCACATGCAGGCATTCACTGACACCCATCCCTGTGACACCCATGTCAGCAAGAGGTGCTGACACACATATGCTGATGTTGCTGTGCCATGAGGAATCAAGTCCTTGTCTCTGACCCAGGAGCCTCGTGTTTCTTGGCACACCCATGACACTCGGGCAAGTTAACTCGTTAGCATTTGAGAGCAAAACTTCAGACCCTCCACAGTTCTTGACAGAATTGTCCCCATGTGACTAGGACATTCCTGGGAGCCGTTCTGTTCTTGTCCTCCGTCCCACCCACCTGCCTCCACCAAACTGGGAGATGCCCGAGGGAGTGACGCCATTCTCCTCCACCCTCAGACTTGAAGGGAAACCAAATCATTCTTCCCCGTCAGACTGAAGCTCTCCAGAGCTGGGTTTGCATCCTCTGACCCCTCTGCATACTCCTGTCTCTGCCAACACATGCCGCTGTGAAGGCCAGGAAAACTCATTTCCAGGCTCCATGATTTTGTCCCCTCCCCCAGCTCCAGTTCTCACACACACCTACACCACATTCTGGAGCTACACCCAGCTCTTGCCTGGGCCCTGCTTCCTACTGGACTTGGAGGCGTGTCCTCTGCTTCTTGGAGCTAAGGCAATGAGCTGGAAGTTGAGGAGGGAGCCAGAGTGAGGAAGGATAAAGACAGAAAAGGGAGGAGAGAACATAATGATACAAATAAACATAATGCTTTGAATGCTTTCTGTAGGCCAGGTAAAGTCTGGTACTGTGTGACTATCTCTGATTTACAGATGAAGAGACTGAGGGTCAGAGACAACATGCTGAAGGTCAGATAGATCTTACGCTTATGTGGTTGAGCTGGGATTTGAACCCAGCCTGCGGCAGGCCAAAGCCACTCCTTTCTCTCTTATAATGCCTTGCCAAGAGGGGAAGGTAGGGGACACCAAGGTTTAAGTGCTCTTGGAGGCTCTAGAAAAGGCAGCTATTCCTTGGTGGGACCCTTTGGGCAGGTAAAATTCTAGCCCCACCCCCTGTGATCCAACAGAGGCCCTGGAGATCAAAGTTCTATGTGTCCTGGGACTTCCCTCTCATCCCAGTCCCTGATCAGGGGAAGAGGACAGCCCAGCCTTGGCAAGAATGGATAAGCATGGTGAATGGGGCTGGAGGCAGGGTGGGGACTGAGGACAGGGCCATTAACTCCTGTTAAGTGTGGATGCAAACCCAGTGTGGACCAACTCACCCATCACCATAGCAACGCCAGAGTAGAAGTCCAGCCTTTTCTCAGTTACTTGTACAAGCCCTCTCCTCTCTCTTTCCTGAATATTCTTGACATCTGCTCCCTCATCTTCACCTGCTGTTTTGGGGACCTTTGTCTTCTCTGCCCGAACCACGGTGACGATGCCTAAGTGGGTCTCCCTTGTCCTGCAGAGAGGCCATCCTAAAACACAGCTCTGAGCATGTCCCTCCATCAGAATGTCCAGTGGCTCCACCCTGGAACGACAAAGTCCAAACTCCACAGCCTGTCACCCAAAGTCCCAACCTTCCTGTCTAACGTCGTTTCCTATTCCCATTTCAAAAAGTTCCAGCACCCCTTTCTGGCTGCGCACTAAGTCTGGTCTTTTACGACCAAAAAGCTCCTTAGTGTGTTTTCCTAAAGAAAAGTGCAGTGGTCCCTGGCTTTCCAGCTTCAGCAACATCAAGAACTGGCAGAATCTTTGAAACAACTTTTTTGGGGAAAGATTTCAGAAGGCTTGGATGAAATTCAGAGGCCCCTCTGTTACTTACCTCGTCCCTGCTTGAGATGGTTGTGAAAAAGAAGGGGCACAATGTATGGAGAGTTTAGCACAGTGATTGCATACTGTGAGTCGTAATGAGTTGGTGCTCATTACATGTGAGCTGGAACACTAATTTTATCATTCTCCTTTGTTCCCAACCTCTTTAAACAGGACAGGCAGGGGTCAATTGCAATTTTCTTGACCTTTTCAGGGCAAACCACGGTTGTATCCTCCCTGCCCTCCTCCCCCTGCTTTTTGTTAGAAGTCTAGCTCCCCAGATCCAGCGGATAGCAGGGCACACGGTGGTGCCAGGGGAAGAGAGGGAGGCTGCTGAGTAGTGGACACCTCCCAGTAGAGGCCAGGTTACTTTCAATGCCCCCCACCCCCCCGCCCCGGGTGGGGGAACCTCCTGCCTGCCAAGACTACTGTGATGAGTTATGAAGTCTGTGCTCTCAACAAGGGAGGGACAGTGGTGGCTGAAATCAGCTGAAAACAGCTGGCAATTGGGGTCAAGCCCGGAAGGAGGCTTTTCCTAATTGGCTCACTCCCAGCACCACTCCTTTTCTTAACTGGCCTGTCCATGTTGTTGTTGTAGGTGGTGGTGTTGATGGTGTGTGTATATAGTGGGTTTTTTTTTTCAATTTTTTTAACGTTTATTTTTGAGACAGAGAGATACAGAGCATGAACGGGGGAGGGTCAGAGAGAGGGAGACACAGAATCGGAAGCAGGCTCCAGGCTCCGAGCTGTCAGCACAGAGCCCGACGCGGGGCTCGAACTCACAGACCATGAGATCATGACCTGAGCCGAAGTCGGCCGCTTAACCGACTGAGCCACCCAGGCGCCCCTATAGTGGGGTTTTTAGTCTGCCCAGAGGGGGCACTTTTTTCAATTATTTTCCTCATCACAGCTGGGCTTCCTTAAGGCAAGGCCCACTTTGAAGAAGGAAATCCTACCCAGAAAACAAAATCTAAACAACTCTCTAGAAAAGCCGCACTTCAATGTTTATTGACAGCCTACACAGAGATCAGTTCCCACCCTAGAGCCAATGAGAAGGAAGGTGGTGATGAGCTAGCACAGCCTCCGGGTTCGGGTTCAGGTTCGCAGCCCTCGTTGCTGCGCCTTGATGATTGCCTCCCAGCAAGCCCTGGGCTGGGCACTTTACAGAGATGCGACCTGATACCTGCCTCACGATGGGCACCGCTTTTGACAGATGGGGACACAGAGCTTGACATGACTTGCCCCGAATCCTCAGCAAGGAAGAGTAGAAACCTAGGAAATGGCGGGGGGTGGGGGGACAGCCCTGCAGGCCTTGTCTCGTCCGGGAAAATCCTGCACACTCCGTAACACTCTCTTCGAAATCCTAGCCTGGTGCGTCTCGTGCACACCGTCCTTCAGGCGCCTGTCTTTTTGGGGGGTCGGGTTGTGGACAACAGTCAGGGTACCCGGCTCTTCCCCGGGGACAGCGGGCCCGCGCTGACCTCCTCCCTCCCGCAGGAGTGAAGACTCCCTTGTGGAAGAAGGAACTGGTAGAGCCGCAGGCCAGAGAGGCTGCGGCGGCGGAGGAAGAGGAGGAGGGGTTGGAGGAAGAGGAGGACGACGACGAGGAGGAGAGGCCGCGGGAGCAGACGGCGGCCGAGGGCGAGGCGCAGTGCCGGGAGGCGGAGGGCGGCGAGGGTCGCGAGCGGGACTCCGTGTCCTACTGCCCGCTGCGCCAGGAGTCCAGCACCCAGCAGGTGGCGCTGCTGCGGCGCACGGACAGCGGCTTCTGGGGCTGGCTCAGCCCCTTCGTGCTGCTCGGCGGCCTGGCGGCTCCGGCGGACAGGTGAGGGCGCGCCCTGGCCGGGGCGGGCCGCACGCGCGAGGCCGCGGTGGGCGGGGACCGCGCGGGGCACTGAGCGTCCCGGGCCCCGCGCAGGAAGCGGAGCCTCCCCGAGCCGCCGTGCGTGCTGGAGACACGGCGCCGGCCGCCGCGCGCCGGGGGCTGTGCGCGCTGCGAGATCCTTTTCTGCAAGAAGTGCAGGAACCTGCACAGCCACCCGGCCTACGTGGCTCACTGCCTTCTGGAACACCCGGATCTGCGTGAGGCGCGGGCTTCGGGGGGTGCGGGGGCCGCCGGGGGCCCCTGAGCGCCCCCACTGCCAGCCTTTGTGCCCTCCGTCCTCGCCTGACCCCAGCCTCCCCGCCACCTTCTCCTCTCCTCTGACGCGGGGCGTTCTCCAGCACATTCCGCAGAACAGCCCCTTCCCAGAGCCGCCCTGCCCGGAGCGCCTCCTCTGAGCCGGCAAGTGGGCCCACCTGTCACCGAGCGTCCACCCAAGGCTGAGCCCAGTATCACCGGGAGCTCCATGCCTCCGTTAGCGCCTCCCGAGGGCTTCCGCCCCGGGGGGCACACAGTGCCTACCGCCCACCTGACTCACGTCCCCTGGCACAGCCTCACATTCATCTCTTGGGTATTTCAGGTCCGTCTGACCCAGTGGGCAGAGGCATTGCCTCGAGAAACTAACCCCTGGGTTCCCTCACCGCTGAGAAACCTGCCCCTGCCCCTCATTCAATAAAGCCTCTAATCAAAGTGTCAGTGCCTTGAGGTGGGGGCCAGGCGGCTCCCTTGAGGGTGATAAAGACCCTCATTTCCCCTCCCCAGGGTTCAAGCCAGAGAGAAAAGGGCAGGCCAAGAGCCTCCTCCCTCTATCCCCACCAGGACTGGGCGGAACAAAGCAGTTGCATCCAAGGGCAGTCAAAGGCCATTTCCCCCCACTGCACAGAGAAGAAAATGAAGGCGCAGGGCCAGAAATGCCCGTGGGGAGCTGAGGGCTGAATCTTGCCAGATCTTTCTCCCCTTCTGCTGGAAGCCTGGTCTTGCCAAGGTCAATGTGTGTGCAAATGAGGCACTGGCAGGTGTGGAGGGGGGAGGACAAGAGACCCAGATGCTAAGACGGAGACTGCCTGAGGCAGAAGACAGAGAGGCTGGGGAGCTGGTTCCTTCTCCAGGAATCCCAGCTATTCTTGGCCAGCCAGCAGGAGCTCCTGGAATGCTGTGTGTGTGGCCCGAAGAATGGGGCCATTGTGAGTACCAGGCCTCCCCCAGCCTGCAGAGACCCCAGCGCCTGCAGCAGAGCAGCCCTCCAGAGAGGCCCCTGTCCTCTCCTTGCCACCCATGACTCTCCATCTGGCCTGGGGGGGTAAGGGAGGGCAGGGACATGTTGCTTTTTCAGGCCCCCTCTCCGCATCGCAACTACTCACACACAAGTCTTGGCTTGGATGAAAGAACATGGTTCCAGCTTCTCCAGCATTCGTGCCCCACCTGTTCTTCACTGGCAACCATCCCAAGGAAGATTGATGCCTGCCTCCAGGCCCAGAAGCTGGGGGGGGGGGCACCTCTTTATTCCAGCCTCCCCACCCCCTACCAAAAGTCAGGCCCAGCAGGCCTGCATCAGTCTCCCTCTTGCTCTGGGTCCTAACCACCCCCTTCCCTCCCACCCAAGGCTCTCTGAAGTTGGAAATCCTTGTACCCAACCCACCCAAGCTTCCTGGAGGTGAGGCCTCTCATTTAAGACAATTCTCCAAGAACTGAGCCAGGAGGTCCTGAGGGGCAGGAGAGGTTGCCAAGTGGTCGCAACCTCTCCATGGAGTTTTACATCCTCCCCGGTTGCCCAGTGCCACGGCCTCATGGACAGGAAGTGCACCTTTAGCAGAAGGAACAAAATCCCCAAGGCTTCGGGAGGAAAGTCCTTTGGGGAAAGGTTTGAGACCCTTTTCGGCTTCTGCTTGGATTGATCCCACAAAGTTCAATGTCTTGAGAGCACATTCTTCAGGGAACAGATGCAGACGTGGTCTGGTCTTCTGCAGGGAGGCTCAGAGGCTTCCAAGACAGGACTTGCCCCTGGGGCAGGGGACACACGTTGGCCATAGGGCATCAATTCACTAAGAGGTGGGGGCGTCTTCAAAATAGGGCACCCCCCGAGTTGGCGTGCCAGCAGCCCATCCAGGGCAGCTCTGTGGCCCAGCGGCCCGAGTCCATCACCTGCAGTTTGGTCTGGTCAAGGCGCCAGTAGCGGTCATCCCTGAAGAAGATGATAGAACCGTCGGGCCGGGGCAGGGCGCCACTGACCTCCTCAGGGACACCGTCCCAGTCCTGCAGGCCTCGGGGGTAGTAGGGCTCCACCTGCAGTCCACCTCGGGCCAGCACGTAGTAGCGGGCACCCTTGAAGAGTATCAGTCGACCCAGAGGAGGGAAGAAGAGGGCCGCATCTGGGTGACGGGGCAGGCCTCCTGCCCGGCACAGCTGTGGTGAACTCCACACTGGCTTAGGGCCCCGGAACCTCCAGCATCGGCTCCCTGTAGGGCATCGGGAGAGCCAGGGTGAGCGGGTGGTTCTCACCCTTTGGTCCTCCACCTCACCCGTGTCTTCCCATTCCCCTGCTCCCCCTCATCCTAGAGCCCAAGGTGGTTAGTATTTGTGATAATCAAAATGGATCACACAGCACTAATAATTCGTTACACCCAGTACGGAGGGACTGTTGTGGCCTAGATCTCCAGCAGGTGTCAGCAGAGGGCAGAGGGCACTGTGGGAACCCATCCCTGGGAGGCGGGAAGCAGGCCTCTCCCTGGGTAGGGAGTGGACTATCAGGAAGGCCAATCACCATCTTTTCTACAGAGTTCTATGAAGGCAGGGATTTCTGTTTTGTTCACTACTGTAGCTGTAACACCTCCAACAGTGTCTAATGCATACAAGACATTCAATATTTGTTGGATGAATGAAACTACTCAATATACTGCACACTCCTCAGACATCATGCTGTTTGAATTCTCCTTCCCCAAGAAACCTGAGGGATTATTTTCCTCATTCAAGAAATTCAAGTCCGAGAGTTAAGTGACAGGCCCAACCTTACACAGCCAGGATGCCAAGGAGGTAGGACTTTCCGCTGGATCACAGAGCTTGGGAGTGGTTCTCTGTTCCCCTTCTAGACTCTTCTCTGCAGCTCTCCCACCCTCTCTCTCTGGGACAACCTCCACACCCACGCCCCCCAACCCATCACTGAAGGAACCTCCTAGTAGAGGTCCCTGGGGTCACAGGTTCAGATTGGAATTGAGACTCCTCCCTTCTGTTGACCTTGGACAGAACACCTCCCTTCTCTAGGCCTCAATTTTCTCATCTGCCCCAGGGCTGGTACCTTTGAAGAAGTAGAAGTCCCCATCATCCAGTGACACTGCAGCAGCCTCAATGTGGGGGGGCAGCCCTGCCCACCTCTCCTGTAGTGGGTGTGGCTCAGAGACATTGCCATTCGGTGTCACCTCCCAGAAGTGGCTTCCTTGAAAAACGTACAGTCGCTGTTGCCCATCTGTCCGGAGACAAGAGAGTTGAGGAGTGACCATTGGCCTCCTGCCTTCCTTCCAGGGAAGGTGCTTCCCAGGCAGAGGAGAGAAGATGTGGCCTGCTCAGCTGGGACAGAGGGAAGTGCACAGGACGAAGCAGGGTTTTGCTTGGCGTGGGCTTGCTACCCTGCAGGATGCTTGTGGCTTGGGATTTCTGGATTTTATTATTCATAACCCCACCTTGTATTCCAGCTCTGGAGACCCCTGGAGATGTGGGGGAGGAAGGAAAAAGGAAGTGAGGCACACGTGGGACCATCTTACCTACAGTGATGGCATCGAAGGAAGCATGGCAATATTTAGGACCCTGAATTTCAGGGCGCCTTCCCTGTGTTCTGTGGGGGTCCCAGGCCTCGAAGTCAGTGAACAGCTTTCCTGGGAGCTGGATGGCCACTGAGCCCCCCTGGGGCTTCCCTTCACGGGGAAGGAGAGAAGAGGGAGAGAACACACACGGGTTGGGGAGGGTGTCGAGGGCTCAAGACCTCCCCTTTGGCTCCTTTCATCTTTATCTGGTATGAGAGGCAGGGAAGGAGAGTGGGGGTGGGGGTGGGTTAAGAATGGTACTTGGTTGTTGGTATTAACCACAGCACTAAACTCAAAAGTCCTCTCTTCTGCTCAACAGTCTGGGAGAGAGGGACCCGTTGGAGTGGGGGACCAAACAAGAGTTTGGCACTAAGAAGGGCAGAAGATTCTCTTCCCTGAGTCCTGGGCAACACAGATGGCATGAGGACATGGTTCGGGGGCCCAGGCTGTGATAGTTACAGCAATTATAATAATTACAACACTATTTCACTTAGGAGACTGAGGCAGAGTCCAACAAGCTTAGAATTTGGCACCAGCTCCTGCGTCTGGGTCTACAGCTTTCTAGCTGTGTGACCTTGGACAAGTGTTCTAACCTCTCTGAGCCCCATTCTCCTCCTCAGTGGACAAAAGGATACTTATGTCGTGAGTGTATTGCATGTTAAGTGACTGGCCGGTAATATACATCCATGAAATAGCAGCTGTTTGTGTAGGTTTCTTAGGGTACAAGAGAAGTTCACTGGCCACTAGTACTACCGCCCTGTGAGGTAAGCAGTTATTATCTCGCAGAAGGTGAAACTGAGGGCTCCCAGAGGGTAAATGCTCTGCCCAAGAGCAGCTGCTTAGCACGAATGGCATGGGCTCTCGGCCCTGCCCACGCACAGTGCACTCTGAGGGAGGACAGCCCTGGTTGGGCGGCAGCACTGGTCAGTTCATCCTGGGGAGCAGACCTCGTCTGAGTCTACCTCCAGGCAGAGGCCCAGGCTTGGAGGGAAGTGGGCACCAGCGTCAGCGACGCGGGAGGCTGGGGGGGAGCAAGCGGAGCGGGAGCGAGGGCTGGCATGGGGGAAGACGCGGGACCCCTGGCTGGGTCTGGGTGACTGGGCAGGGATGCGAGAGGAACTGCCAAGACCGGGGCTGGGCGGGAATCCGGAATTGCATGGAAGGGAAGGCTGTGCGGCGCGGGACCTAGTCGGGATCGAGAGGCCAGGCATGGGGGACAGCAGGAGGGCGAAGGTTTTGGGATTTGAGGGGAGCCTGCGGCTTTCGGATCGGGAGGGACCGGTGGCGGGGAGGCCGGCTTGCAGAGCGGGCGTCCAGGCCCCGGAGGCGGGGCGGCGGGGGCTCACCATACAGGTCCTGCACCGCCAGCACGTCGTCCCAGCTGAGCAGCGCGTCGCGGCCCAGCCTCTTGTAGTAGGGCGCCATGAGCGCGCGCGGCGCGGGCGAGTGGGCCAGGCCGAGCGTGTGGCCGATCTCGTGCGCCAGCACCACGAACAGGTTGCGCCCGCGGCGGCGGCTCAGGGACCAGCGCTCGTCGCGGTCGAAGTGCGCTTCGCCACGGCGGGGCAGGAAGGCGTGCGCCAGGGCGCCCCCTGCAGGCGGCGCAGAGGGTGAGGGGGAGCCACCCGCCCGCGACACCCCCAAATTCCACCGTCCCGCGCAGGGGCCAAAGGGTGGGTGTGGCTGTCTTCTGCTGCATAATTCCCCTCCTAACGACGTCTGTCAGAGGCTGAACTGTGGAGCGGTGAACTGATGGCGAGGCTATGGGGTGGAGGCGCCTAAGAGGCAGCGTGGTATACACACAGCATGAGACCAAACTGCCTGGTCTTCTATCCTGGTTTCACTATTTTCTAGCTGTGTGACCTTGGGCAAGTAGCACCCCCTCTGATCTGAAATGGGAATGATGATAATGAGCTTCTTCCTCACGGGGTTATGCTGAGGATTAAAGAGGGATGTGGTATATTTGTGTGTTACGTACAATATTTAGTGCCTCGCCCGTAATAAATGCTGCCTAGGAATTATTTTCAAAAAGATATGGGAATAGGTGTAGTGGTTATCCCAGAGGTGGGCATGATGAGACCTTACGGATGTCGGTACTGTTTCTTGATCCGGGTGCTGGATATGTGTATGGGTGTGTATAGTATCTTTAATTAAAAGTATATATATTTTTGTGTTCTTGCCTTCTTCTGCCGGGGCCCCTTTGTGGGTCTCTACCTGCCAGGTTGTAGTAGGAGTGAGCAGAGGGAGTGAGCTGGATCAGTGATGTTCAAGCTTGTGACATGCCCCAGAGGGAGCTTATCAGTCATGCAGTTCCCAGGACCTCACGGTTCACAGTTCACTTTCTGCAGGGGCAGGGGTCAGTGAACTGCGCAGTGATGATGTTGGCCTAGAAGCCTGCTGAGGGTGCTTCCAGCGTTGCCTTCTTGGGGCCCAGGCCAACGGGGAATGCCTGCCATTAAAGGAGAACCACAGGGAGTGTGGGGAATGGGCCGTATGTACGAGGAATACATGCCTCCTGTTTTGAATATGCCTCGAGCAATGTTAGCCCTTTCCATTCAATTCTCCCAGTAATCCTGGGAGACAGATGGCAGGTTTCAGAGGGAGAAGGCCTAAACTCAAGAAGACAAAGCACCTGTTCTAAATCAGAGAGCTTTCTCCCAGTCCAGAACCCTCTTAGCCACCGGACCCCACCTGGGTGTGGGCATAAACATCTCATGTAGATATCATGGGTGAAGTGACTCACATGTAAGAATACGTATGTGTTACATGTGGATTCCTGAAAAGCTTAGATTTCTCCCAGTCCTGCCCTGGGTACCACCAGCAGGGCCTGGATGTTGGCTTTGCTCTGAGTGGGCTTGTTGGAAAGCAGAGGAGTGTAAGGGAGGTGTGGGCCCTATTGCCCAGGCCACGCAAGGTCTCAAGTCCCCACCAGGAAGGGATCTGATCAGGTCTCCTTCCCTCATTAGCAGGAGATGCACAGGGAGCCTGCGTTCAGGTTCTGAAGGTCAGTGCTGGGCAGAATGGGAGGAGAGCAGTTTAAACTGCCTTTAGGATGGGGGCAAACAGGAGAACGTCTGGGCTGTGGGAATGGGAAGCACTTCCGTGACAGGTAGGGAGGGGGTAGAATGCCTCTTGCCCTGTGGCAGTGACTGTGGTAGTGGGTGCAGGGAGGGTAGGAATGGGGTAGCGGTGGCCTCTGAGTGTTTTCAGGGTGTTGGTCTGGAGAATATCCATGTTTGGAGGACAGGAGAGGCATGGGGCTCTCTAGAAGCAGAGGATGGATGACGGGACCTCAGAAGATTCTCCCAGAAAATACTCTGGAATTTGCAAAGCACTTTCCATGCAGAAGCTCATCTGGCTGTCCTTTCAGCCATGTGGCACACAACTGGACAGAAACCATTGTTCCCATCCTATAGATGAGGAGCCTGAGAGCTCTTTAAAAGGGAATGCAGCTCGGTCAAGGCCAAAGCGAGAGTTTAGGCTCCATTGCCCTCCCCAGACAGCCTTTTCTACCGGGTTCCCCTCCTGCCATGGGAGAGAGAGCCTCTGTGTCAGCACCTGGGCCATCAAAGGCGTTGCCCAGTCCGTCGTTGTGGTCCCCGTGGAAGAAGGTGAGGCGGATGTCAGCGGGGACTGTGGCTGGGGCCTCCCAGAACTCCAGCGCCGAGACATTGCTCCACAGCTGGAAGGCAGCTCGAACAGCCCCGCGAACTGCTGGCTCGGGTAGGTGCTGTGGCCAGTTCACCAGGCGGTAGGAGAGGTGCTGCTTGTACCACTTGCTGCCTGCCAGCCAGAGAGGCCACATCAGTCCTACCTGCCTGCAGAACCTGGTGCTGGTCCCCGGGGACCCGTATGATGGGGAGACAGGCCCTCGTCCAGGGAGTCCTGGATGTGAAGGCAAGAAAGGCACAGCCCTCGCCCTGGGAAGATCCCATCTGGCTGGGGAGACACTGCTCTCTTGCGCACAGGACTACCTTTGTCCTGGAGAGTCCCCGGTCTAGTGGCTTAGTCGGGGGAGGTCCCCGGGGAAAATGTGACCTCTGCCCAGGAAGAGCCCCCAAAACCTGAAGGACTCTCTGGTCTGGCGTCTTTTTCTTCCCCACAGCCTGGGCTGAGCCTGAAAACAAGTCTGCACCTCTTGCTGGCAACAAATCCCTACCCCTGCCTACTGTGTCAGGGGCTGGAGGAAAGATGGGGCCACCGGGGCCACAGCTGTGACCCCCTCTCACCCCTTCTTCCTCTCTACTCTTCAGGCCCACCTGCCCCTCCTGTTCTAGTGCCTCAGGCCTGCTGCCAGAGAAGCTACCAAGACCCATTTATTAGCGTCTTTCCCTGACCCCTAGCCCCCACCCCTCACTTCCTCAGGGACTCTCAAGAGCTCGGAGGTGAAAACAAATAAGAACAAAGGGTGTGTTTTGTCACTCACTGACAGAGAGAAATTTTTCCATCTCCACTTAGTTACGAGTTTCTATTCCTTTGCTCAGAATTGTAATTCCTCCCTTAGGCCTAAGACTCTGGACTCTTGCCCAAGCCTCAGGTCAACCCCTTACAGCTCACCACACACCCAGGACCAGGGTGCTTAGAAGGTTCAGGACCCGAGTTTTTCACAAACTATTTCGGAGCCTTGTAAGCTCAGGGGCTGAGACGGTGACCCCAGGTGGTGGAAGATTCACAGCTCAGAGGCAGACCTCATGGGCCCAGGGAGTGCACAGGTATCATGCTATTTTGGGGGCCCCAGTTTCCCAAATGGACCAGAATACCTGATGTACGGGTGACAAGGAGGTGGCCAGGCCAGTGAGCACAGCCCTCTCTTTCCTTGGAGGAACAATTGAAGATTCAGACCTGCTGCCCTTCTGTCTTGGGGAAGTCCTTGCCCAAACTGGGGAAGAGGGCTAAAGGCATGGAAGGTTGGCCATCTCCTTACCAACCTCTCTGCTGTGTTCTCGGGAAACTGAGACCAGGGGGAAGGGACCTGTCCAGGGTCACAGAATGAGTGAGAAGCCAAGCTAGGCCCTGAGCCCAGGCCCTGACATCTGACACTGTGCACTTTCCACTATACTACACAGGTAAGCAGGCACATTTGCTAAGACTCAGGGCTTGTACATTTGTGTAAACATGGCTCCTTTCAGTCAAAACAGGGGCTCTGCATGAGCTGAAATTCTCCAGATGGAAGGGAGGGTGGTAGAGAGCAGAGGAGCTGAATGCCCTTTCCCTCCCCCGCGCCCCCCTTCATCCCCCATGGAAGTGGGGGAGGGGCGGGTCTTTTCTCCCACCCTGAGCCAAGCTCCATTCAAGGCAATGCTGCCTCCCTGGGCCTGTTTGGCCTGGCGGCCACCCAACCCCTCCCAGCCAGTGACCCAGCCTCTGGGAGGGAAGAGGGAGGGATTCTTAGGAAGGGAGGGAGAAAAGAAAGGCAGAGGGAAGGTCTGGGGTCCAGAGGCACCTCAGAGGGCTCTGGACTGGCTGGCGCTGGGCACTTCCACACCTCGCTGTGGATGACTGACCCCCAGACTCTCCCCGCCCACCTTCAAGCTTCTAGAAGTGTGAGGCAGCTCCTTCTGCCTCCTTGCCAATGGTGGGGGGGGGGGGGCTTACTCCCTGGACAAGAAAGGGAGAGGGTGGGCACTTCTCTCACTGTAGGTAGCCAGGGAAGGTGACAGCTCACAGTATAAAAATCCTCTGAATCTGTGTGTGTGTGTGTGTGTGTGTGTGTGTGTGTGCGTGCATGTGTTTAGGGGAGGATGGGGAGGACAAACAGGAACAGGACTGAGAGAAGAAAATGGCTAATTTTTCTTGGGAGGGGTTGTTGGTGTGCCCACCAGGAAGGAAGGAATGCCCTGGCCAGCAGCCTGAGCCCTCTGTCCATCCTAGAGCAGGCTGGCCGCCTCCGGCCCCATCCTGAACTCCGGGCCAGGCAAGGCTGGATTCTGTAGCGACTTCTAGGCCACAGAAGCACCTGGCAGTGCATCCCCCACACCCTTGCTCCAAAATCCAAAAGGGAAGAGGAAAGGTAAAGGACACCAGGAGTGCAGACACCTCGTTGGGGGAGGACCCTGGAGTCCTGACGTCCAACAGGCAATGGATACTGAGGAAAGAGCATGGGTTGGAATCCCAGTACTTCTACTTATAACCTTACATAGCAAATTATGGAATCTCTCCAAACCTTAGTTTCCTTATTTGCAAAGTGCAATTTATAAGACTTGTTTCTGGTAAAAATGAAATGGCAAATGAAATGGCAACATATAGCTGCTGGGCGTATGGTAGGTGCTCAGTAAATACCCATTCACTTCTCCTTCCTTTTCCACCCCAGATTCACCCCTGTGTCCCCCAACTCCCATCAGATCCACCCCTGTGCCTCCCCAACCCCCAGCAGATTCACCCTTGTATCCCCTCCACCCCCACCAGATTCACCCCTGTGCCCCGCCCCCCAACCTCCACCAGCCCCAACCCCCCACCAGCTCCATGAAGGCCCAAGGGGGATTGAAAATCTCCCCTGCAGGCACAGAGTGGACCAGACATTCAGAATGAGGTTGCCAGATTTAGTAATTAAAAATATGGAACACCTAGTTAAATTTGAATGTCAGATAAACAACAAATAATTCTTTTATTTCACTTTTTATAAGTGAGAACAAAACAATTATTTTTTGTCCATCTGACATTCAAATTTAACTGGACATCCTATATTTTGTCCGGCAACCGTACCCTTGAACCCGACTTTGTCAGCATAGCATTCTCCACAGAATAGACAGTCATGGACCTGGAAATCCACATCATTTTTAAAGCACCTACCCATGTTCTGGGTTTTCACATGTGGAATCTCACTCAGTCCTCCCAATGACAAGAAGGCTTGGCCACATCCTGGCTATGTGGCCCTGGGGAAGTTCCCCAAGCTCGTTGTCCCTTAGTTTGCCTAACTGTAAAATGAGGATAAATGGCACCCATCTCATAGGGTTGTTATGGGATTAAGTGAGTTAATCCATTTAGAACCATGCTTGGCGAATCATAAATGCTCAGTAAGGGTCAACTGTTATTATTACATTTTCTTTCCTAAGGAAAACATAGGAAGTGTTCAGTGCCTACCAAGCATACAGCTCCTTTCTAGGGAACCTCTTCCCCTAGGGGATAAAGGATGTCAAGCTTCTTCGGGTCACGCTGTGAGCAAGAGGGACAGTCCCTGCCTAACTTGGCCACTGCTGTCTGGACCAGGGGTCAGTGTCAGACAGTGGCATGGGGCCAGGTTGGCAAGGCAAGGCCACCTGCCTGGGAGATGCCTTAGCTTGAATCTCTGTCCCAGATGGAGGCTCCAAATTAAACAGCGACAAATGGACTCCATCGGATTCAGATACTCCCTTGAGAAGGCATGAGAAGATGTCGCCAGAAGGAAGTCTCCCTACTGCTCCTGGGTGCCCAGGAGGCATCGTCCCAGTTCTCTGGGAGACCACCTTTAGCCTGGTGGTGGCATGCTGAGACTGTGTCTGGGGCTGCCCCCACCCTCCACTGCAAGCCCCTAACCCTGGGTGGTCAGGGCCCATCTCTACTCTGTAGGCAGAAAGGGCCTGGGTCTTGGGTGAGGAAATGGAGCAGTGACACACTGCTGAACCCAGAGCCCCAGCTCCAGGAAGGCTGCGCCTCCGTTCCACCTTGCCTGTCCAGAAACACAGTGGGATGCAGAACAGGTCGACACCAAGGATGTCTGGAGCCCAGAGTCTGGCCCCCATCGCTGCCATCCTCCAGTAGCTAAGGGGAGCCGCCCACGACTTCCTTCTGGATTAGCTAAGAAATAAAAACGACCTATGTGCCTCCTGATCTGCTCATAACAGATATCGTTGGCGAAAGTGGTTAATGCAAATTAAAAGAGGCAATGACCCAAAGTGCTCATGGTAAACTCAATTGTAGATGAAAGCCTGACTGAACAAGCCTATCTTGTTGGAAATCTTAAGAACTGCCAACATCGATCGGAGAAAATTAGTACAAACAAGATGTTAAAACCACACACAGTAAAACCTGTTATTGATGAAGAATTGCTAGAAGTAATCAAATCTTCATAAATCTTAGATCTGTAACTTTTGACCCTGGAAGATTGCATTTGGACAAAAAGGAGAAAGAGGAGGAGAAGGAAAGATAAAAACAAAACTACAAAAGGAAAATCACAATAGCAGAAACTGTGGTGTGTAAAATGAGTTGTGATGAAATGTCCAGAAGAGGCAAATCTGTTCTACTAGGAACAGAAAGTAGATTTCCTGTGGCCAGGGGCTGTGGGGAGGGGATAGGAGGTAGGGGGGAGGGGAGGGGGAGGAGGAGTGACTGCTACTGAGCATGGGGTTTCTCTTTGAGGTGATGAACATGTTCTGGAATTAGATGGTGGTAATGGTTGCACAATTCTGCGAATATACTAAAACCCACTGAATTGTACTTGTTAAACGGGTAAATTTTATGGTATGTGAATTATATTTCAATAAAGCTGTTAAAATGTGCTGTAGACAAAATAAAACTGATCAATAAGTCACGTCTTTGTTGAAGAATTCTTGTGAAAAAGGCATTGAACCTGACGAAAATAACTTTGGGACACTATAAAGCAAAATGTTGGCAACAGTTGAACTGCCCTGCATCACAAACTGATGGAGGGCTTGATGGGATTTGCTCTGGAAAATATGTGCCCAATGAAAATTCATCGACGTGGGTGTAATTCTGATTTAAATGTCTGTGTTCACAAACACGGCCTTCTAGTTGAGGGGTCCTGCTCACCCACTGCTCACCCCTCTCTCGCCCTAGGGAAGAGTTTACAGACAAAGCCCCTTGGAGGCTGAACTGGGTTTTTCTCCGGCCACGGGGCTTCCGGGTATTGAGGAATCCCAGCTCAGCTAGATTTAAACAGGGCTCACTCACCTTGCTTTGCAAAGCGTTTCTTCCGCCTCATTCTGGCCAGGCGTCCAGCAAACAAGGCACTGATCCTCTCCGTCCAGGCCACCTGACTGTCTGTGTCTGCAACCCCACAGCGGGGCCGTGTCATCTGGCGCAAGGTGGCAGTATCCAGCACGCCACTGATGGGCAGCTGGGACACCCACTGGAACTCTCTGTCAGGAGGAATTGAGATAAAGGGTCACAGAGCAAGGGTGGGGGGTGGAGGTGAGGGCAGGGAGCTTTCCCTGGGGACAGAGAAGGGAGGGAGCCATGGAGTGTGGCCCTTGGACACAGGTGGGAGGCCAGCCTCCCAGGAAGATGGAGGAGGCTACCCAAGCTTTGCCCTCCAGCACCCCCAAGTTCCCCACATCCCTCCATCCTACCTGAGGGCATTGCTGAATCTTGTCGAGGTGATGTCTTGGGGGACCTGGTCCTTGAGATATCCGTACTTCTCCAGGAATGCCTGGGGGAGAGAGGAGTGTCAGCCTTCCCATGGTGTGGCATCCTTTCCCCTCCCTTGGTCTCTGAGACTCGGTGGCACATATATCATGCCCAATCTCACCTTCATCTCAACAAAGGGGAAGGAGTCCTGGGACCAAAGTCAGAAGGATATAGACTCAGTTCCTGGCCACCACTGACTAACTTGACGGTCTTGGGCAAGTCACTCAATATTTCTGAACATTAGTGTCTTTCATTCTCAAACTGGCCAAGCAGTCCCCACCCAGCATATTTCACCGCATGGTCAGCAATCACAGCAGGGCATGCGGCACAGTGGAGTTAGGGGCTCTGGAGTCACGTCGGCCTGGGTTTTAATCTCAGTTAGCAAGCTATTTCTGTAAATCACAGGTTTCTTATCTGTAAAAGGGGCTTAGAAATAGTACATAACTTACAGGCTTTTTGGTGAGGCTTAATCACAATAGTGAATACAAAGTACTCAACACAGTGCCTGTCACCTAGGAGGGGTCCATACAGAGTAGCTATTATAAATATAAATATACACTGTTCATATGCCTCAACTCTGCTCCTGAAGCATCTCTCCTCTCTAGGGAGCTGCCCCGTATTATTATTATTATTATTATTATTTTTTGAGAGGTGGGGAGAGGCAAGGGAGAGAGGGAGAGAGAGAATCCCAGGCAGGCTCCATTCTCAGCATAGAGCCCGATGCGGGGCTATACCCCATGACCCTGGGATCATGACCTGAGCCCATATCAAGAGTTGGATGCTCCACCGACTGAGCCACCCAGATGCTCAGGGAGTTGCCCTGTATTGATCAGAAGTTGGGCTGGTCACCTGTGGGCTTTGCCATGCCTGGATTGGGAATTAATTCCCTTTCTAATTCTGGCTTCTTCCTAAACAATCCCACTCCCCCCCCCCCGCCATATATATTTAAGGCCCTGTGAACAACAAATGCACTTGCTCTCAATTCTATGGTTTGTCTAAAAATTTGGCTCCTTAGGAAAGTCATTTTGGGGGGTGCCTGGCTGGTGCAGGTAGAGAAGCATGCTACTCTTGATCTCAGGGTTGTGGGTTTGAGACTCTCGCTGGGTGTAGAGATGATTTACATACATCTTTTTGAATTAGAAACCTACAACATGGGGCGCCTGGGTGGCTCAGTCGGTTAAGCATTGGACTTTGGCTCAGGTCATGATCTCGTGGATCGTGGGCTCAAATCCCACATCGGGCACTCTGCTGTCAGCACAGAGCCTGCTTCAGATCTTCTGTTCCTCTCTCTCTCTGCCTTTTCCCCACTTGTGCACGTGCTCTCTCTCAAAAATAAATAAACACTAAAAAAAAAAAAGGAACCTGCAACACTCTGTTTTCATGCATTCATTTGTTAATTCATACAATGTACTAGGTACCCTGCAATGGTCAGCGAGATACCCCTAAAGGAGCTTATACACTTGTGGATAGAAACAGACAATAGAAACCCAGATAACAAGTAAAGGGGGCACTTTTGGTGCTATAAAGCAAAGAAACTGGGCGATGTGATGGAGAATAACTTAAATAGAAACTTTCCACTAGAAGGAAGAAGGACCAGGTCAGAGAAGGACCACCAGGTCAGAGAAGGACCATCTGAAGAGCTGATAGTTGATGTGAGCCCTAAAGAATGAGAAGTCGCTGGCCATGCAATGAGGTAGGAAAGGGTGTTCCAGGCAGAGGAACAGCCAATGCAGAGCCCTGAGCTAGGAACGATGTTGCTGTGTCCAAGGAGCAGAAGGAAGGCTGGAACACAGAAGTGTGAAGAAGCAGGATGTGGGATGAGGCCACAGGGAGAGGCAGGACTGTCACCAAGGTAGGAAATGGGAGTTTTATTTGGGTCTTGATGATGGGTTAATTGTGGGGAATGAAAGAAAGAGAGGAATCCTGGGGGCGCCTGGGTGGCTCAGTCGGTTGAGCGTCCGACTTCGGCTCAGGTCATGATCTCATGGTTCATGAGTTTGAGCCCTGTGTTGGGCTCTGTGTTGACCGCTCAGAGCCTGGAGCCTGTTTCGGATTCTGTGTCCCCCTCTCTCTCCGCCCCACCCCTGCTTGCGCTCTGTCTCTCTCTTTCAAAAATGAATAAACACAAAAAAAGTTTTTTTTTTTAAGAAAAGAAAGAGAGGAATCCAGGATGGCTCTTCAAGTTTTGCCTTGGATGGCGATGCTATAGACTGTACGAGGAAACCAAGGGGGGAAACAGATGGGGGTGGTTGGGACAAAGATGAACACTCAGGTGTCAGACGGCCCTGGTTGTATGATCCTGAAGCTCAGGGGAGAAGCTAGAATCTTCCAGCATGTAGATGATGTGACCGCTATGATATCACAGCTGGATGTGATCCTCCGGGGAAATTAGTGTAACTGGAGAACATCTTGTGGCCCAAATGCCTGTTACCCACTGCCTGTCCTCACACACCTGGAAGTTGCTCTCCCCGCAGCCACGTGTTTGGAGGCCAGTGGAGAGAAGCGTGTGACTCACTGTCCTTACCTATCACCAGCCCTACCCTTCTGGGAAACGATGCACTTGGCTCCCTGCTTGCCCTTGTCACTGCTAAAGCCTCATCAATGGATTAAAAGAAATGTCACCTCAGCTGCTTAATTCTTATGCAGACACACATTGTGTCTCCAATTTTACCCTCCTTGCTGTGTTACCTATATGGAAATAATTTTCTGTCTTCCTTGTTCTCTCACTCACTTTTATTTGCTATATTTCTTTCTTTTTTTTTTTTTTTAGGTTTATTTATTCTGAGAGAGAGAGAGAGAGAGAGAGAAAGTGAGCAGGGGAGGAGGGACAGAGAGAGAGGGAGAGAGAACATCCCAAGCAGACTGTGTGCTGTCAGCACAGAGCCCAATGTGGGGCTCAATTTCACGAACTGCAAGGTCATGACCTGAGCTGAAACCAAGAGTTGGATGCTTAACGGACTGAGCCACCCAGGTGCTCCTCTTTGCTGTATTTCTTTTTTTTATTGTTATTATTTTTTTAAATATTTATTTTATTTTTAAGGGAGAGAGAGAGTGCGCACATGCTCTCATGAGCGGGGGAGGGGGAGGGGCAGAGAGAGAGGGAGACACAGAATCTGAAGCAGGCTCTAGGCTCCGAGCTATCAGCACAGAGCCTGATGGGGCTTGAACTCATGAACCTCGAGATCATGACCTGAACCAAAGTTGGCACTTAACTGACTGAGCCACCCAGGCGCTCCTGCTGTATTTCTTAAATCAATTCCAATCACAGCTGCTGTTTCAAGGAAAAAGTGCAGAGAATGAAATGAGACACTAAGAGCCAGGATGGGCAAGTTCCTAAGCGTTTGCAAGTATCCAGCCTCTGTTTTGTGAATTTCATTATATCCGCCTTCAGCGACCTCCACAACCTCTTCTCAATAAAGGGTTCCCATAAGGAACCCTTATTCTAGACAAAAGAATACTCCCCAAGTCCATTTGATTATTTTTCTGCACTAATTTATTAGAATTTCAGTACTATTTTCTTTTTTCTCTTTCCAAAGGTATACTATTTGGGGATGCATAATGGATTAAAGGGGTTCTAGTGGCTTAATCTGGAGACTATGTATTGCCTAAAATAGTGTGGCATCATGGACTAGCCACCAGGCTTGGAATCAAGCATCTGTTCCTGACCCTGACTTTGGGTGGCCAGGGACAAACTACTTAACATCTCTGAGCCTCTGCTTCTTTACCCACAATGTGAAAACAAGAATAGCCTCAAAGGATTCTCAATGAAGTAAAGCAACGGACATCTAGCGTGCATAGTAAATACTCAATGAACAGTTGATCTAGTTGATTTACCTTAGTAGAAACCTAACAGACTTTTGGAATGTAACCCATCTAACAAGATGGGAAACGAACGCTCTGAAGAAGGCAGTTATACCTCTGTTCTCCATTCAGGTGCTCTATCTTAGACTTGCCTCACCCCAGCCAGGTACCTTGTTCTCTTCCTTGCCTCCTCCCTTTCCCTCGGTGAGGCTGGATAGAGTGGCTTTAAAAAAATTTTTTTTAATGTTTATTTTTTATATATAGAGAGAGACAGAGTACGAGTGGGGAGGGGCAGACAGAGAGGGAGACAGAAACTGAAGCAGGCTCTAGGCTCTGAGCTGTCAGCACAGAGCCCGATGCGGGGCTCGAACCCACAAACCATGAGATCATGACCTGAGCTGAAGTTCAATGCTTAACCGACTGAACCACCCAGGTGCCCCAGGTGCCCAGCCAGGCTTTCTAAAGGAAGCCAGGAAATCAATGTCCCTTAGAAGCAGATTTGCCTAGTGACTTGGGAGAGGCTGGGTCACAGGCTAACAAGCTGGCACTCCCTGTGCTCCTCCCCGCAAACCCGCCCAGCCCTTATCAGAAAGTTGGCTCTGGTTCTGGAACTATGAGGCCTTGGACAGTGCAGGAGAAGGGAGGGGGTACTGACTAGCGGCGTCTCCTGTTTCCTGGCTGGGCTGCCACGCCTGGTACTTTGGCAGGCACGGTGGTGTGGAGGGCAGTATGGGGGTGGAGGCCTTTTTTTTTTTTTTAGGGGTCCTTCAGAGAGGAAATCCTGGGCCTCTCTTCCTGACTGGTCTCTGGGACCCTGTGGGTTGCAAGCCAGAGCTGAATTCCCGGGAGGCTGTGTGAGCACATGACCAGGCCAAGAGACACCAAAGGAATGAGAAAAATAAATTTTAAGAATTTGACATTCTATATTTCCATAAAAGCACTAAAATATTATAATAGCAATGATCAGAACTTAAGGATTCCTTTATACTTATTTTATTTTTAATATGAACATTAATTTTTTAATGTTTATTTACGAGAGAGAGAGAGAGAGAGGGAGGGAGAACGAGTGCACAAGCGAGGGAGGAGGGGCAGAGGGGGGCGGCTCCAGGTTCTGAGCTGCCAGCACAGAGTTTGACATGGGGCTCAAACTCACGAAGCCTGAGCCCACGACCTGAGCCCACGTTGTACACTTAACTAACTGAGCCACCCAGGCGCCCCATGAACATTAATATTTTTAATATGAACATTTTAAAATTACATATAGGAAGGGGCCCCTTCATGTCCTCAGTGCTGAGGACTCTAAAGTCCTGCAGAGAGGAGGCAGAGCCACATCCCTGGGTGTTGTCCCCTAACTCTCTTCTGTGAGCCCATTTGCCAAGCCTCAGTTTTTGCCTGCCAAGGTGACAGAAATGCCCTGTCTGCATGGGATAAAGAGCAGGGGTGTGGGGCAGGTGACAGTGTGGCCAAGGGATCCCAGGAAGAGACACAGGACTAGGAGGTGGAGCTCCT
Source organism: Acinonyx jubatus (assembly GCF_027475565.1). Lineage (NCBI taxonomy): Eukaryota > Metazoa > Chordata > Mammalia > Carnivora > Felidae > Acinonyx > Acinonyx jubatus. The sequence goes on from NC_069397.1 coordinate 22,589,359, forward strand.
GTTCTCATTCCAGCTTGATCACTAACACCTTGGAGGTGTCATTTCCCTTCTGGGCTGTCATTTTCCTAGGGCTTTTCCTGGGATCTCTTAGGGACCCCCTGAGCTCCACTTGGGGTCACCCCCATGGAGGCTGTGTCCCAGCAGCTCCTCTCAGCCTTGCAGTTCCAGACACCACGTTTTCTCTTTTCCCTGTTCTCCACCCATCCTCTCTCCTGCAGATCCCAACGCTTGAACTGAGCAGAGAGGAAGGCAGAGGACTGTGTCCTTCCGTGATTCACCCTGCCCAGACCTAGAAGCTTGTGACAACCTGCCTCACCCACTTGCTCAGGGCTGGGGCCGCTTCCCCGGGGAGTCGTCTCTAAGAAGTCCTGGGAGGGGCTGTGGTGTCTGGGTAAAATGAAAATCATTCTCCCTGGGACCCAGGAAACTGAGTGGAATTGGAACTCTGGGGTTCTAGCCTTGCGTCTGTCCTGACTTGCCATGGGAGGGTGTGTAGAGCCCAGCCCCTTTAGTGCTTGAGGGATGGGGAAATTCTGGTCATTTTGTATCAAGGCAAGACTAGCAATGAGGTGTAGCAAAATGAATTGAGGCCTGAGTCGAGAATTCTGAGTCACTGGCCTGGCAGGGCAACAGCACTGGGCTGTGTCTTGAGTTTTATTCCTTTGCCACTAAGAACTGTGTGTCCTTAGGCAAGTTCTGTGCCTCTCTGGGCCTCAGTTTCTTCTTCTATAGAATGAGAGAGTTGAATTAGAGCTAAAATGTACTCCACCTTAATCTACCATCATGACCTTGCCTCTGTAACTGATTAGCTACGTGAACTATGACAAAGTTACTTAACCTCTCTGTGACTCAAAGTGTGACATGGGGGTAAGAATGCTTTAGGTTTCTCACAGGAGTGTGGTAAAAATCCAGTAAGTAGATGCCTTGGGAGAGCTTTATGGTAGTTGCCCCATTAAAAACGTTGTGTCCCCCGCTATAGTCACAGAGAGTTATTGCTAGAAAGGAACTGTGTTAGGTAAGTCTAGGAAGGGCAGGGCCCAGTCTTACATCTAAAGAGTGGCTGTGATACCCTCAGTATCAAAGAACTGCAGGAGCAAAACTGAGACCAAGACTTTTTAAATTGCAAAATGGCAAGCTTATGCAGAAACCATGTTGCTTTACCTGTGACTTATTTCATCTCGTATCACCTTTCATTGTGATTTCATTCTTTCCAGAGTGACTCTGTGATTGTCTTTGTCATTCAATACATCTTGAGCACTATTAACCAAGTCAAGATGCAAGGGATGATAGTTGGTGTTCTGCCTTGGCATGTTCTAGAAATAAAAATATTTTCTGGTAATCAGGAACACAGTGAGTCCTTGACTAGTGCAGAGCTTTTAAGGGGTTTCCACCTTTGAGTTTCAGAATCACCTTGCAAGAACATAGGCAGGATGGGGGTTGCTAATCCCATGTTAAAGATGGGGAAAGAAAGTCTCAGGAGAGCAAGCAGTGCCTTGCTAAAGGATCCTAAGTGAGTTCAGATCCTCTCTACCTATCCCTGGATGTCTTATTTGACGTTCAAACAAGTGACTCAGTAGCTTTAAAACTGAAGGCAAAGCTTCCAACCTGCTCTCTCCACTGGGGAGACAATTCTTAAATGAGAAAAAGGAAAAGCTGGGGATGTTTCTAGCTGGATTCCTCCCACCTCTTCTGCAAGCAGGTTCAGGGGCAGAGCAGAGGAAAGAAGATGTTTAGGTGGTGGACTCTGGCTTTCAATAGAAGCTGGGATCACATCTCCCATCACACCCCAAACAGGTCTTCTGACAAGCTACAGGTATTCATTCATCAGGACTCAAGCATGTTCCTTCCCAAAGACAAACATGTTTCCGGGATGCTTTGCCTCTGTTCTCTGGCTCCTGGAATCTACGGAAGGCCCCAGGGCAGCAGGACCAGCTCAGACCCTTTCCCTTTATTTTGGGCAAAGTCTCCCCTTCCCTCTGACTCCCTGCCTCTCCCCCCCCTTTCCCTTGTCCCTAGTCTCATATTCACAAAGTTCTGTCTGGGAGTAGCTTTGATATCTCTTGCTGTATTCCCCGCTTCTTTCATTTTGCATCCTTAAGGAAGTTGGAAAAAATTAGCTGGTCAGTCTCCACCCAGACCCCTCTTGTACTTCTTCTAACGCCAAATAATCATACTGAATGGTCCTCACTAGGATTGCAGGGCTAAATTTAGGGCATGAAATCATGCTCTAACCAGAGTTGTCCACCTATCTTGCTGCTATGTTCCTGCTTCCACCACCCAGCTTTTGCTAGATTTCTTGGTTTTCTACTGTTTTGACTACTGTTTTTCCACCAACTCATGGTTCTCTGGGACCCTTGAGAGCCTCTATTTACCCTGCACCCATGAGTCACTGAGCTGAGCTGAGGAATGGCTTCCACGCCCGGGCTTCTGGGCTTCTGACTCACAAAAAGCCAAATGAATAGCTCTGGGGTATGAGAAACAGACACTGCATCTGGGGGTGGAGACTCCACAGAAGCTCCAATGTTTCCCTGGAGAAATGAACTAGCCAGCCCCTTATTGTACTGACACAATGGGAGTAGCTATGCAGATATGCATAGACCACCAAGGGGAAGGCAGGTCTTGGACATACCACCTGGGTGTTTTAAAGAAGGTCCAAGCACAGCACAGTAGGTAGATCCCTTGGGACAGTCTGTGTCACCCAAAAACAGAGTAGGGCCTGATTGGGATCAGGAGGGGGTCCGAGGTGATGAGGTCATTCATTAACTCTCAATCCTGCAACTCAGCAGTGGAGGCCCTTTCTGCTCACTAGTGTCTCGTAAGCAGCCCTAGTTTTCCCGAGTGGGCAACAATGAACTTGTTCATAATGTAGCTTTGTGAGAGGTCAGTCTCCTCCTAGGCAAAGTCCACTTTGGAAAACCCTCGACTTTATTACTTTGTATGCATACAAGGGACACATACAGCCATGCACACAGGACGCAGGGATAAACACGGAGACATGGGAATGGGAATGCAGACACATGCACACAGACAGACACGGACACACAGGCAGATGAAATGGACACACACTCACGCACCCATACAGGCACTGGCACACAAACACACCAAAGCCAAAGAATGTTAGCTCTGGGAGAGTCATTTAAGAAATTTTACTCTCTCATTTTAACAACGGAGGAAACTGTAGCCTGGAGAAGTGAGGGGACTAGCTCAAGATCACACAGCTGGTTTTTATTCTTTCTTTCCTTCTCTGTCCTGAATTCTGAACTTTGCCCACAAGCTCAGCAGGAGTGCTGTGCTTTGCTTGGGGGTCTAGCTCTGTACCGCAGTCAGGGAATTATACCTGAGCAAAGAGCCAGGGTGATCACGGGGCTCACTTTGTGTGGTTCCCTTCTGTGGATGGTTGTATTTCCCCAAGTGACCGCAACAATAAGAACATTCCCATGCTCTTCTTACAATGACTTCAACACTCCTGCCACCAGTCTGTGTTCCTTCGCCTTGATCTGGAGCTTGTGACTGCTCCAGCCGATCGATGGGGTGCAGCAGAAGCAATGCTGTGCAACTTCCTAGTCTCAGTCATAAAGAGGATAGGACTTCTGCCCTCTCTCTGTCTCTCAGCACACTCATCCTGGAGACCCAGCCACCACATTTGGGCCCAAACCAGCCCACATGGAGAAACCATGTGGATGGGCCCATAGGAGAAAATCGTGGCCCCCAGTTGACAGCCAGCGAGCCTTCAGATGATCCCATCCTCAGACATTGTAGAGCAGAGACAAGCTGCTCTTATGTGCCCTGTTTGAAATTCTGACCCACAGTATCTATGAACCTAATAAATGTTTGTTTGACTTTACTAAGTTCTGGGGTCATTTATAATGTAGCCATAGTAACTGCAACACCATCTCTTAGGAATTATAGCCCTGTGCTGCCTCTTGTCCGATGCTGAAAATAGTTGCCTCACATATTTTGCCCTGTGTTATTGTTCTAGGAGAGCTAAGTCACCAAGCCAGGACTTTAATCTGTTCTCTAAAATAATGATAAAAGATAAATAATAACAGCAACAATATTGAAAGCAACTTCCTTTTATAGACTGCTTTCTATGGACTGGGCATTGTGTTGATCATTTTATATACATTATCTCAACGAAGCCGCATAGCAGTCTTACGAAATAGGCATTTATTATTAACCTCCTCTGTACAGAGAAGAAAACTTCATAGAGATTAAATGATTCACTTATGGTTTGCACACAGGTCTGTCTGACACTGAAGCTGATGCAATTGACCATATACAGAAGCTCATACAGACACACTCACACCCCCCAATCTGCATTATATATACATACATATGTACATGCCTAGGCATATAAAGATGCATACACACCCATTACACTTTTCCAGGATTTTTTATACATTTAAAATATTTCTTGTTCTCCGAGGTAAAAATCCCCTTCCCCCAATTTATGTTAAATAGACTGCAAGAGACCCAATCTGCTTAGTATTATGCTTCCCAAGCACACCCCAAGATAAAATTCTCTCCATCTGGGGCCACCACAGGCATGGGCGGCAGAGATATTGTCTCTGTTCTCCTGCCAAGGATTGTCTGGGACCCAGACTTTGGGGGAGGTGGGGCGGGACTCTTAATAGGACTTGGCTTGGTAGACAGAAGCCTTCTCCCGGGGCCATGAGAACTGTGCACTTGATGCTGTAAGTTTCAAAATTCAGTGAAACACAGTGATTCCCAAACATGCAAAAGCAGAGAGCACAGAACAAGAGACCAGTGCTTGGAAGGGGAGCAGGTGAAGGAGTTTGACACAGGACCCCCTTGTTGAAATCAGGTAATTTCCAAATATTCCAGAATAGTGATGGGAGCTGGCTGATGGGATGAAGAGCCATTCAATGGGGGCCTCTTCATTCTGTAGGTTTACTAGATTCAGCATGCCTCTTCTTAGGAAGAGGAATGGGAGGTACTGAGAATTTCTTGGCTGACAGTTTCAGAACAGGAAAGAAGCTCTTAGGGAGCAAGGGTCTCAGGGCAGAGCACTGGGCTCAAGAACTTAGAACTTCTCCTTGGGGCGCCTGGGTGGCTCAGTCCGTTAAGCGATGGACTCTTGGTTTTGGTTCAGGTCATGATCTTGGGTTCATGAGATCAAGCCCCAAGTGGACCCTGCTTGAGATCTCTCTCTCTCTCCCTCTGCCCCTCCCCCTCCCTCGCTTGTGTTAGGCACGTTCTCTCTCTCTCAAAAAAAAAAAAAAACAAAAACAAATAAAAATTAGAACTTCTTAAAATAGTGGAGACCCCAGTTCTAATCTTGCGAATACAGACAGAGATGGATACTGATGTATTATTACAATCACCTTTATCTGGAAAATAGATACCCCAAGTGGAGCCCCACCCCTGCCTTCAAAAAGTTCCCCTTGTGCAATCTACAGCAAGCAGCTGAATTCCAAAAGGAGGAAAGTGAAATGGGAAGTGTTTAAGGTTCACCTCCAACTCTCTGCCCCCTTTGTCAAATTCGGTCCTGAAGCACTGTTCCAAAGCTCCTTAGAAGCAATCCTTGAGACTATATATAATATTCTTACCCATTTTACAGGTTATGAAACTAGTCCCGAGCTTGGGCGCTGACAAGCCGCTGGCTCAGTGGCAGCACCAGCCCAGGAAGCCAGTGTTGTCTCCTGTGTCCCTGGCCAGTCAGCGGTACTCTCTCCACCTCACCAATCTGGGGGGCTTTGCAGCCTCTGGGAAGGCTCGGGGCATCGGATGAATGAATGGCCAAGTCTCCCCAGCCTAGGCGGTGAGGGGCAGTAGGTCCGTGTCAAACTAGGGTGCAGAGGCCACTTCTCTCTCTGTTGTTGCCCGCCTGTCCCATCTTGTCGCTCCCTCCTTCCCCCGTCCGGGAAAACCAATGCAGATCCGCGTGCCTGGGTGGTCCCAGCCGTGGCACGGGGGAGAATGTTCCCCAGACTCTTTGTGTGCAAGTGTGTAGAGCGCGGACACCGGGAGGGTAGTGCAGATTGCCGGCTCAGATGGGACGGCTGGGTGACCTGACTGCAAAGTTCTGGGGGGTCTCTAGCCCGCGGCTCCCTTTCCGCCCTGCACACATCCTTTACCTCCGCTTCCCTGCGCAGCTCCTGGCCTCCGCGCTCGGCGAGCTGGGCGTCCAGGCCGCCCCACAGCAGCAGCGGCAGGGCGCGCAGCAGGAGGCCGACACGCGCCGCCATCTCGCCGCCGCCCCCGCCACCGGGCGCGGGCAAGTGGGGAGCCGCTGAGCGCGCGGCTGCCCGAGGCGGTCAGTGGTGCCCGGGACCCCGCGGATGCTCCAGCTCTGCGCCGCCCCCACGCGGAGGAGGGAGGGCCTAGGGGCGCGCGGGGGCCCCGGCTCGGTGCGCCGGGCCGCCTCTCTGGCCGCTTCGCGGGGATCCGGCCCCAAGTGGTGCAGACCAGGCAGTGCCTGCCGGCGGGTCGCCGGCGGGGGACCTGGAAGGCAAGGGAGGAAGGGAGGGAGGAGGGGCGGGGGCCGGGCACTCCGGCCCCACCCACTCCGCTCCGCCGCTGGAACGCGCAGCAGTCCCGGAGCCTCTTCCTCTGGCTGCAGAGCCTGGCCCGGTGCCCGCCGCCGCCCTGCCCACCCGTTCTCTCTCCAGCCACCTCCAGTTGATCCGAACTCTCCGGGGAGGGCGGGGGAAGAGGGGTCTTCTGGAGACTGTAGCTACCCTAAGACTTCGATCAAGCGGGGGCGGGGCGGTGGTGTCCTGGCCTACCAGAGGGTCACTGATTATTTCAGTCAGGCTGGCAGGGAGCGAGATTCTGGGCTAGGAGAGAAGGAGCCCTGGGCTGGGATCAGAATAATTGGGTTTGAGTTCCAGATCTGATTCTTTGCTAGTCGTGTGAATCCTGCCTCAACTAACTTGCTGTCTGCGTGGTCATGGGCAAGTCACTCACCCTCTCTGAACATATTTTTCTCATCAGTAAATGGCGATAATGAGAATACCAATGTCATGTGGTTGTAGGGAGCATTTAATGAGCGAATAAGATCTGTAAGTAACTGAGCACTGCCTGACATCGTGCAGTACCCGATAAATAAATAGCAGAGTGCAGCTTTGCGACTTTTGGCAAAGGATTTAACTACTTTCGAGTGCCAGTTTCCTCATCAATAAAATGAGAGCAAAGTGATGTTTAGTTCCCAGAGTCGCATGAAGATTTTAAAAAACAAGAGTAAAGTGCTTTGCGCTTTATATTTCACATAGTCTGTATTGAAGGTGGAGCGAAGCGATTTGTGGAGAGCCTTCGCTAAACTCGCACTAAACACAAATAAACTGTCTTTATTATCTGCCTGAGTAACAGCGAGCAGGTTGCTGCTCTTCTAGTCTCAATTTGCTAATCTGTGAAATGCAAATGGCCCAATGTTACCCACCACCAAGGGGACTGTTGTGGCGATTCCAGGAGTTGATATGTGTAATTTGGAATGTCTAAAGTGCTAAGCAAATGTAACGACTTCTTATCCTAAGACTTAAAGCCTTAGTAGTACACAGAAGGTTTTTGTGTTACTTCAAAAAAAGGTGGCACTCTCCATCAGAGTTTTAAAATTTTAAAAAGGCACCTCTTTCAGTGGACTTAGAGAAGTTCCGTGAGCTAAAAAATTGGAACAGGCCACGCCCACTTCCCCACCCAACCAATGAAAAGGGGGCAGTCCTCTCAGGCAAGCCAATTAGAAACAGGCGCACCTTTGCGCAGGCCAGTCAATAAAAGGCGGCCTTTGCCAACCCTCCGCCAGGGCCTCGATTCGGGCATAGAGTTATAACGTATGTTTTATCCTGTAGGTGCCCCTTCTCCACTGATGCCGTTGTGTACATTCATAAGGAGCGTCCTTGCCTGTAACGGAGGCCCAGAGGTGGTGGTCAAGGCCTGGGCCTTCCCCTCAGAGAGTTTTCAGTCTAGCGGGGCAGCCTGGAAGGAAGGCTCTCGGATCAGGACAACTGTGACACAGCCTACAGGTTTAAGCAGAGTCCCGTGGTGAGCTTACAGGATGGAGATTCTGAAGGCGAATAGGATAGGGTTGCTAGATTTAGCAAATAAAAATACAGGATGTCCTGTTAAATTTGAGTATCGGATTAACGACAAGTAATCTTTTTTAGGATAAGTATGTGCCAGTGCAATTGTTGGGACATCTTATACTAAAACATTCACCAGGATCTGAAATTCAAGTTTAACTTGGTGGCACCTACTTTATCCGGTAACCCCAGAGTGTGTGTGTATGTGTGTGTGTTGTCTGAAGGTTGCAGGTATGATGTGGTATATAGTGCCCTTGACCAATAGGTGGATTATTTTTCAGTTTTTATTTAAATTCCACTTAGTTAACATACAGTGTAATATTAGTTTCAGGTGTACAATTTAGTGGTTTAACACATACAATACCCAGTGCTCATCACAAGTGCACTCCTTAATTGTCTCACCTATTTCACCCATCCTCCCACCTACCTCCTCTCTGGTAACCATCAGTTTGTTCTCTATAGTTAAAAGTCTACTTCTTGATTTGCCTCTCTCTCTCTTTTCCCCTTTGCTCATTCATTTTGTCTCTTAAATTCCACATATGAGTGAACTCATACGGTATTTGTCTTTTTCTGACTTATTTCACTCAGTACTCTCTAGCTCCATCCATGTCATTGCAAATGGCAAGACTTCATTCTTTTTTATGGCTGAGTAATATTCCATTGCATATAACCACCTCTAAAGAAGAGGTGGTTGTTTATCAATTAACGGACACTGGGCTATTTCCATAATTTGGCTATTGTGGATAATGCTTCTATAAACATCGGGGTGCATGTATCCCTTTGAATTGTATTTTTGTATTCTTTGGGTAAATACCTAGGAGTGTGATTGCTGGATCATAGAGTAGTTCTATTTTTAACTTTTTAAAAGTATTTTTTAAAAAGATATTATTTAAAAACATTTTAAATGTTTATTTTTGAGAGAGAGAGAGCACATGAGCAGGGGAGGGGCAGAGAGAGAGGGAGACATAGAATCCAAAGCAGGCCCCAGGCTCTGAGCTGTCAGCACAGAGCCCGACACGGGGCTCGAACCCACAAACCATGAGATCATGACCTGAGCCGAAGTCGGCCACTTAACCAACTGACCCACCTAGGCACCCCCAAAATATTTTATTTTTAAGTAATCTCTACACCCAATGTGGGGCTCAAACTCACAGTCCCGAGATCAAGAGTCTCATGCTCTACTGACTGAGCCAGCCAGGTGCCCCTATTTTCAACTTTTTGAGGAACCTCCATACTGTTTGCCTGCGTGGCTGCACCAATTTGCATTCCCACCAACAGTGGATGGGGATTCCACTTTCTTCCCATCAATGAGTGGATTTTGAAAGGCCAGATACTACTCAGTTTTGGAGCAGCGAGCTCTGAGGAACACCAGTTGGTAAGGACATTGTGGGCCAAGCTGGAGTCTATCCCAGGTTTTCCAGTTCTTTCTCCAGGCAGAATTTCTCCATCCCTCCCTCCAGTACATCCCAGAGGGTCTCCATTTCAGCTGCACTGGGAGGGGAGGGGAGGGCAGGAAGCAATGCTTCCCTGGAGGGCTGAGTGACTGGGAGGATTCAGCCACTCAGAGAGCTGGCCCTCTGGCCTTTCTCTGCATCTCAGGCTAGCCATCGTCCCTGGACCTTGAAAACTAGCACCACTGCTTTGTTTGAACGTTGACTTCCTCCACTTTCCTCTTGTATTCTTGGCTAGATTATTTCATCCCATCCTCACTTGTCCCCAGTCTGCCTGTTTGTGGTCACTTGGAGATGCCATCCAGACTTGAAAGTGCCTGCAAGAATTTATGCACAACAGAGCCTTGTTTGCCCACTTATTCTGGGCTTCAACCATATCTTGGGACAGGATGTCTCCATTTCCCAGAAAGACAGCATGTTTCCATAGTTAGAGCCTGGGTAAGCAGGAATTTCAGTTCCCTTCTGCCTCCAAAGCTTACTCCTAACCCCCAGAGCACCAGATTCTCTGATCTTCTTCAGGAATCCAGGGGCCTACACAGCTCCACAACTTACCTGCCGTATGTTTTTACTTTCCAGGACACATCCTGAGCCAAATCACTTTGATGGGGTGGAGGAGGGTGGCCTGCTATGTAGAGGGACACTGAGGAAGAAAGGAAAATGGGAAAGGGAGGGTAGTTTATTGGAAGAAGCTCGGTCCACAGCAAAGGCATCAGAAGAGTGACGGGGATACTCTTCTGGGGGAGAATAGTTTTGGATCAGCCACATGCAAAACAATACTGTGATGACAAGTCCCTATGTGAATCTAATACCTTCATTTTCTCCTTCGGTGGGAGTGGGGGTGGGGATGGGAATGAAGAGTTGGAACAAATAATAGTGGTTGATACTTGTTGAGAAATTAACATGTGCCCTGTATGTGCTATGTGCTTTATGTAAATCATGTCACTGAATCTTTGCAGCTTCCTCGGGAGAAAGCTACTATTATAAGCATCCTTATTAAAATTTTTTTTAATGTTTATTTGTTTTTGAAAGAGAGAGAGCGGGGGTGGGGGGAGAAAGAGAGAGAGAGAGAGAGAGAGAGAGAGAGAGAGAGAGAGAGAGAGAACATGAGCGGGGGAGGGGCAGAGAGAGGGAGACACAGGATCTGAAGTGGGCTCCAGGCTCCGAACTGTCCACACAGAGCCCAAAGTGGGGCTCGAACCCATGAACTGTGAGATCATGACCTGAGCCACAGTTGGACACTCAACCGATTGAGCCACCCTACAAGCATCCTTATTTTAAAGATGAGAAAACTAGGGGTGCCTGAGTGGCTCAGTCAGTTAAGTGTCCGACTCTTGATTTCGGCTTAGGTCATGATCTCACGATTGTGAGATCAAGCCCTGTGTCAGGCTCAGTGTGGAATCTGCTTAAGATTCTCTCTCTCTCTCTCTCTCTCTCTCTCTAACTCTTCCCTGTTAGTGCTCTCTCTCTCTCTCTCTCTCCAAAAAAAAAAAAAAAAGTTTATATAATTTGTCCAAGGTCATGAATCTGGTAATGGAGCCAGGGTTCAAACTCAGATAGCTCTTAAACACTATGCTGTCTCATTTCAAGTCAAAGGATCAGTGGATCACCTGCATGGAGAAACTTGTTAAAAATTCAGATTCCTGGGGTGCTTGGGAGGCTCAGTCAGTTAAGCGCTGACTTCAGCTTAGGTCATGATCTCGCGGTTTGTGAGTTCAAGCCCCACACTGGGCTCTGTGCTGACAGCTCAGAGCCTGGAGCCTGCTTCAGATTCTGAGTCACCCTCTCTCTCTGCTCCTCCCCCGCTCATGCTCTGTCTCTCTCAAAAGTAAATAAACTTCACAAAAAGTATAAAAAAATTCAGATTCCTGAGCTCTACTCCAGGCCTACTGAATCACTAAATACTAGATACTGATGTTCAAGGGGAAGATAGGACTAGGTCTTCCAAAGGCCTGTCTCTCTCCTTCCCTGCCTCTCCATTGTGGTTGAGCAAGTTCCTGACCCAGCTAGGCTGGCAGTCCTCTCCTTTCCTCCTCTTCAAAGAGAGCTGCTTCCTCTCCTTCTCTCTCTGCACTGGGGCTCACTTCAGGTCCAAAGTGCTTCCTGACTCTCCCAGAGTGGACAGACTTCTCTGAAACTCATGCCAGAGCTCGGGTCTGTTGCATGCTCCGGGGAGCGGCTGGCAGCTGCCTGGGCCACTCCTTCTTCTCTGACAGAAGGCAACAGCTGGCCAATGAGTCGTCTTCCTGACCAGGACCCCTTGAATCAGGCAGGATATATGGATGTGGACAAGGCCCCTTCTGGGCCTCAGTTTCTCTCTTCATAATATGAGGAACAATTAGCTTTGTCTGTGCTCCTTCCTCCTTCCCAGGAAGTGTATGGAGCACAAAGTAGATTTTATCAAAAGGAATTCTGGGCTCTGGAGAAAGACACTAACAGAACGACCAACCTCCCCAAATCACAATAATAGGAACAAGAAGAAGAATGAGGACATGGGATCAGCTTGGGAGACCTGAAGAGGAGGCATGCCCCAGAGTTGTGAGGATGTTAGCTGTGATAATTTGGATTCATTATTGACCATAACCTCTGTGCATTCTTAGCTGTGATTCAATTTTAGAAGCCCTGAAGTTCTAGCAACCACTTCTCCCTCTGGAAGAGAAATTTCCTCTTTGACATGTGGATGTGGTCTCATGAGTCTGGGTCACACTCACAAGTGTACCTGTCTATCTACCTCCCAGTACACACACACACACACACACACACACACACACACACACACACACATGCTCCAGAGGACTGGAAAAAGCAAGAGATATGGAGTGAGACAAAACTGGGTTTGAATCTTGACTTTTTCATACTCTGTTATCCCTTGCAAGTCAAATAACCTCTCTGAGTTTCTGCTATTTTAAAATGGGACAACAATGGGGCACCTGGGTGGCTCAGTCGGTTAAGCATCTGACTCTAGGTTTTGGCTCAGGTTATGATCTCACGGTTTGTGAGTTCAAGTCCCGCACTGGGGCTCTGCGCTGACAGTGCGGAGCCTTCTTGGGATTCTCTCTCTCTCTCTCTCTCTCTCTCTCTCTCTGACCCTCTCCACTCTGTCTCTCTCAAAGTAAATAAACTGTACGAAATGTTTAAAAAATTAAAAAAATAAAATGGGACAACAATAAGTCCCAACTTTTCTGTTATCCTGATTTGCTATAGGGAGCAAGCTAGACAATAACTTATAATCCCGTCAAGTGCTGGATTCTGGGTGCACAGACACCAGCATACATGCATGTATATACTCCACACAGGTTCACACTGGGGTACACTCACATCCAGATGACATACACAAGCCTGCCCCGGAACAATCACACAAGCACCTCCTTGCCAGCAACAGCTCTCTGGCTCAGAGCAGGCCCGTCTTTCCTAACCCTCATCATGATTTGCAGGGCGGCAGCCTCTTCTCGTTTGTTTTTTACTCACACCAGGACCCAGGGGACTTACAAGGAGCACAATAAAAGCCTAGCCAATCTGGCATTGTTCCCCACTTCCCTTCCACATAAAGGCTGTCTAACCACCAGGCATCTGGCCTGAAAGGCTGGCCAGGACCTGCTCAGCATCTGTTGCTTTGCTTAAAAGACCTGCTAACAGGAAAGTGTCTGGTTCCTTTCCACCCCAAACAGGAAGTGCCTGCCACTGTCCAGAGGATGGGGTAGCTGGTCATTTACAAGAAATCAACCCTTGCCTTGCAGAGCCTTGGGGTAATCTTCATGGGATGCTTGCTCTCTAGGAAGGCTGGAAGAGCAGGATTCCAGGGACACCTCCTGGGATAGCGGTGGGAAGGTGGTGATGATGGCTAGGACTACTTACTGCCTGTGACACCTGGCACAGAACAGGCTGTCGGTCTCTGAACAACACTCACGAACACTTACTCTGTGCCCAAGTTCTAGAGAAGGTCTTTGAGCTTGAAGAACTTACAGACAAGTCAGAAAGACAAGTCATGCCATCCCCCCACCCCATTTATTTATTCGTTCATTAAACACAAGGTTGTCTTCCTTCCCTTAAAAAAATTGTTTTGTTTTTTTTTGTTTTTTTGTTTTGTTTTGTTTTGTTTTGTTTTGTTTTTTAGTGCCTACTGTTTCAGGCACTGTGTGGGGCACTGTGGAGTTCAGAGGGGAACCAGGCAACCCAGCTAGAGAACAAATCAGCCTGTTATCAGGTAGGCAAGCCTGGGATAATGTGGTGCAACTGAGAGTTCCATAGGGTTTCAAAAGAGACAAAAGATCATTGTTTTTTTTCTCTGGTGGGAGCAGTAGTCTTACTGCTTTCTCTCTTGCCCCCTACGGTCCACTCTCATGACAGCAGCTGGAGCAACCACAGTAAAACAGGTCAGACTGTCCTATGGTGGCTCTGCTAAGTGGCTCCCTCTCCTGGCTTCCCTTCTCACTCTAGGAAAGTTCACAGTCTACAGGGGCCTACAAGACCTTACACAGGTGGTGGAAGGTTGGAAAGCCAAAGAGGGGTGGAGGCAACTCCAAAATTAATCAACATCACTAAGATTCTACCAGCTGTAGGACGGAGGGATGAAGGGAGGATTGGGGCTACAGGATCCCAGGAGCCAAGGCCATGAATAGAAATGATCTCTGGGGGCACCTGGGTGGCTCAGTTGGTTGAATGTCCGACTCTTGATTTTGGCCCAGGCTCGTGGGTTGGAGCCCCGTGTCGGTTTCCTCGCTGGGTGTGGAGGCTGCTTAAGATTTTCTCTCTTCCTTTCTCTCTGCCCCTGTCCTCGACTCTCTCTCTCTCTCTCTAATAATAATAATATTATTATTATAAAGAAATGATCTCTCGAGAAGACAGTTGCTGCCCAAGACACCCCTGTAGCAGAGAAGAAGGGGTAGACATAACCCTGGCTCTTCCCTTTTTTCTACTATCTGATTTCCCACCAGGATGCCCAGGGGCTGATTCTAGCTGGAAGCTACTGCCTGAGGGACTCTCTGAAACTGGAATGTAGCTTAGAGGGGTTAGCTCTCCAAGTGAGGATCTGAGGAATGCATCAGGGGCAAACAGGCCCAGTACTAAGACCTTCCCTGGTACATTCTGCTAAAGCTGGTGTGTGCAATGTATCTGCTGTCTTCTATGACTATGCAGAGTGAGTCCAGGATAGTGGATACAGAGGGAGCAAGATCCTGTAGCTTGAAGAATGACTGCGTGAAGGTCGAAGGTGGTTACAGACAATCATCCCCAGGCAAAAGCCTGGAAGACGGGGGGGGGGGGGGGGGGGGGGGGGGGGGCGGGGGGGGGCACAGAACTCAATCTGTGAGTCAGTTTGTGGTAGAGAAGCGCCCTTGGAAAGAAGCTCCAGAGAAATACAGACTTGGAAGGAGTTCTCGGTTTCACGTTTGAGAGACCAGGGACACTGTAAAAAGAACCTTGCGCTTAGTCCAAAGGCCTGGATATGAGCTCTGCTTCTGTCCCTAATTTTCTGTGTGAACTTGGTAGAGTTTCACCTCCCTGAGCTCCAGTGTTCTCATCGACAAAATGTGGATAACAGCAAGACCTATTTCACAGGGATGTCCAGAATGTTAAAAGAAATAATGAATATAAAAAACTAAATGTCACTCCTTTGATTAGATCCCTCAGAAGTGTCCTATTGTTTGTTTGTTTAAAGGATTGTATTTTATTTTAAAGGGTTCTACTTTTTTATAGAAGTTTATTATTTTGAGAGAGACAGAGACAATGCAAGTGGGGGAGGGGTAGAGAGAGAAGGAGAAAGAGAGAATCCCCATGGCTCAGCATCATCAGTACAGAGCCCAAGGTTGGACTTGAACCCATGAAACTGCGAGATCGTGACCTGAACTGAAACCAAGAGTCAGACACTTAACTGACTGAGCCACCCTGGCACCCCTTGAAGGACTCTCTCTCTATTTTTTTAATTTTATTTTTTATTTAGGGGCGCCTGGGTGGCTCAGTCAGTTAAGCATACAACTTCCACTCAGGTCATGATCTCGTGGTTCGTGAGTTCAAGCCTCAGGTCAGGCTCTGTGCTGACAGCTCAGAACCTGGAGCCTGCTTCAGATTCTGTGTCTCCTTCTGTTTCTGCCCCCCCCCCCCCCGCCCCACTCATGCTCGTGAGCTCTCTTTCTCAAAAATAAACATTAGAAAAATTTTATTTTTTATTTTTTAAAATTGACATCCAAATTAGTTAGCATATAGTGCGACAATGATTTTAGGAGTAGATTCCTTAGTGCCCCTTACCCATTTAGCCCATCCTTCCTTTCACAACCCCTCCAGTAACCCTCAGTTTGTGTTCCATATTTATGAGTCTCTTCTGTTTTGTGAAGGACTCTATATTTTTAAGTAATATCTCTGCCCAATGTGGGACTCGAACACCACCCCAGGATCAAGAATTTCATGCTCCACCGACTGAGCCAGCCAGGCTCTCCTTCCCTATTGTTTTTTTTTTTTTTTTCAACGTTTATTTATTTTTGGGACAGAGAGAGACAGAGCATGAACGGGGGAGGGGCAGAGAGAGAGGGAGACACAGAATCGGAAACAGGCTCCAGGCTCTGAGCCATCAGCCCAGAGCCCGACGCGGGGCTCGAACTCACGGACCGCGAGATCGTGACCTGGCTGAAGTCGGACGCTTAACCGACTGCGCCACCCAGGCGCCCCTGTTGTTTTTTTTTTTTTTTTTTTAAAGTTTATTTATTTAGTTGGAGAGAGAGAGAGGGAGAGAGAATCCCAAGCAGGCTCTGCATTGTCAGTGCAGAGCCCCACACGGGGCTTGAACTCATGAACCTTGAGATCATAACCTGAGCCTACACCAAGAGTCAGACGCTTAACTGACTGAGCCACCCAGGTCCCCCCCCCATCATTGTTTTTAATTTAATATCCAAGCTCCTCTGCAAAGCACACAAGACTCTTCAAGATGTGGCTTCTGTCTACTTCTTTCACCCATTTATCATTTATCACCACTCTCTACCCGTGCAACTCCACAGACCAGACAGACAGAACCATTTGCAATTCCCAGAATTTTGCTTTCTCATAGTCTTTGCAAATACAGTCCTTTCCGCCCACAGCATGTTATTCCTGATACACATCCCTTGTCTAATTCCTGTTCTTTCTTCAAGGCTCAGTTTAGGAGGCATCTCCTCCAGGAAGCCTTCCTTAATACCCCATCTGCCCTTCATGTGGGCTGGGCCATTACTCTCTTTTCAGGGGACACTCTGCATTGTCCAATTCTAGCACGTGCAGTAGTTATTGGAATTAAAGATTTGTACCGTTCCTCTTTATGAGACTGCAGTTCCTGGGGGGGCAGTGGCCATTGTGCTTCCTATTTCCCAACCTGCAGGGCTTGACATCTAGTAGACCTCAGGAGTGGCAGCTGAGTGAAGAAGAATGAATGCATGCATGAATGAATGGATGGAGATACAAACTTAAAGTGTCAGTGATGAGCAACACTTTTTGAATTTCCATCTTAAAAAAAAAGAACACCCAACTGCAAGTAAAATTTTAAAAAGTGGAAGAACAATCTAGAAATTTCCCCCATTTCTCACCCAATTCTCTCCTGCTATTGCACATGCCCATCATCTCCTCCTCTGGGTTGCCTTCCTCATCGTATATGCTGAATGACTGAATCATTTTTAGTCATGAAGGACTTTTTATTCCTTTAACCCTGCTTGTTTGGCGCAATCCAGAGAGCTCTGTGACCCTCTATATCAAAAGTGGAGTGTACAATTACTGCTAGTATAATTAAGAGAGATGACCTCATGTCTTTTTCTTTTCTGGCCTGAGGTGTTATTCTGAACTTACCCCTCTATTTCCACCCCCAACTGGCTCCTCCTCCTGTTCCCTATCACAGTGAGTGATACCACCATCTGACCACTTGTCCAAGTGGAAAACTCAGAATTCATGCCCAGATTTTTACTCTCCCTTAGCTGCTCCCTCCTAAGTTGGTCACTAGATCTTGTCCTGTCTATCATGTAAGTAAGTATCTTAACTTACCTTCATCTCCACAACTACAACCTAAGTCTAGGCCACTGTGATTTCTCACCAGAATTATTGCATTGGTCACCTAATTGGTCTCCCTGCTTTTAGGCACCTCTCACCTCCATACATTTTTTAAAATTAATTAATTTAGGGGCGCCTGGGTGGCGCAGTCGGTTAAGCGTCCGACTTCAGCCAGGTCACGATCTCGCGGTCCGTGAGTTCGAGCCCCGCGTCGGGCTCTGGGCTGATGGCTCGGAGCCTGGAGCCTGTTTCCGATTCTGTGTCTCCCTCTCTCTCTGCCCCTCCCCCGTTCATGCTCTGTCTCTCTCTGTCCCAAAAATAAATAAACGTTGAAAAAAATTTTTTTAAATTAATTTATTGTTTAATTTACATCCAGGTTAGTTAGCATATAGTACAACTGATTTCAGGAGTGGATTCCCTAATGCCCCTTACCCATTTAGCACCCCCCCCCCCCCGCCACAACCCTCCAGCAACCCTCTGCTCTCTATATTTAAGAGTCTCTTATGTTTTGTCCTCCTCCCTGTTTTTATATTATTTTTGCTTCCCTTCCCTTATGTTCATCTGTTTAGTATCTTAAATTCCTCATATAAGTGAGGTCATATGGTATTGTTCTTTCTCTGACTGGCTAATTTCACTTAGCATAATACCTACCAGTTCCATCCATGTAGTTGCAAATGGCAAGATTTCATTCTTTTTGATTGCTGAGTAACATTCCAGTGTGTGTGTGTGTGTGTGTGTGTGTGTGTGTGTGTACACCCCCCCCCCCCCCATCTTCTTTATCCATTCATAGGTCAATGGACATTTGGGCTCTTTTTCCATACTTTGGCTATTGTCAATAGCGCTGCTATAAACATTCGCCTCTATACGTTCTTCATACTGCAGCCTGAAAATGCAACTGGGACCTTCCTTTAAAATCCTCTGGCTCCCCACTGCCTTCAAGATAAAGCACAAACCCTAACATACCATATTTTACAAGGTATCAGCTATTTAGCCCTCTACTTTTCTGGCCTCACCTATCATCCTCATTCATCCCTGGAAGGTAAACTCCAAACGTATGGAATTACTTGTTTTACAACTAGTGTAAGGCACTTTACCCCACTTCTCATCATCTATGGCTGGACTCAGATGTTGCGTAGCCTGCAGGGAAAATGTTCTTTCACCTCATTTAATACTCTAAAACTCAAATCCCTACTAGGCAGTACAGCGTAATGGTTAAACCCACAGGCATTGGTGTCTGGTTACTAGGATTCGAATTCCACGTTGGCCATTTACTAGTTGTGCGACCTAGGGCAAGTGAATAATCACGTCTGTAACGTCAGGATACTATTTCATCAGTGTGTTGTGAGAATTAAATGAGATGATGTAAGGTGCCTGATAGAGTTAGCCAATTATAACAGCCCCGAATAGTAAGGCTCTACCTCCCACCCCGCCACATTCTCAGGACCAGGTGTGTGTGTGCTTTCGTTTTAATGCACACGTTTGTTCCAGTATCAGCCTTGTAGTCCGTGTTTTACTTGACAAGGTAGTTAGACCTGGAGGCGCTCACGACTTTCCGTCCCCGAGCTCGGCGACACAGAACGCCCCGAGGTGGCTCCAGCTGCCTGCAACCAAAGAGGAGCGAACTAGGGCATACCATTCGAAATCTTAGGGGAAGAAAGGCTTTCTCTAACCAAATAGTCTGTGTTTATAAAGTCTCCCCTCTTCCGCTTCCTAACCTCGAATTCTGTCGGGTGCAATCAAAGTGAGAAACGGCACTATAGGTGGGAGGGAGAGACAAGGTCTAACTTCCTCCCCCATGCTATTCGCGGCATTGGTACTTTCTCCTCTCAATTCCCTCTCAATAATGGTACCGTTCGCGGAGGGGAGGACGGAGAGGCATTGTGAAGTCCTCAGGGCTAGGAGGCTGGTACTCGTACAGAACCACCCCTCGCGCCCTGGCGCTTGGTACCGCCCACTGCCCTCTGATTGGCTGCCGAGGCCCCGCAGTCGGGCTCAGCCCGCCGCGCCGCCCTCAGTACAGCTCCGGCCGCCGCGCCGCCTGGCTCTCGTATTCCTTGTTCTCGGCGGGCTCTGGGGGCTCCGCGCTGCGGCCGTTAGTCATGTCGGGTAGGTGACTCCTTCAGCGAGCAGCGGCAGCGGCGAGAAGGGGCCTGGCGGGGTTGGGACGTCTTCCCGCCCACCGGAGGGCCCCGAGGGAGAGCCTCCGGCCCTGAGGGAGGCTTGGGGTGGGGGGGGGGGGGGGTGGCCGCGGCCGCCGCCATGTTGGACTGAAGGGACGCACGCTCCCAACGCTCTCCGTCTGCAAATCACGGCGGGAGCGCTTCGGGCCCCTCTTTTTTGACCCTGTCCTTGGAAGCTGAGGAGACGTGCCCCTCCCGGGGAGGGTGTGTGAGTTGGGGGGGGCGGAGGCCGTCTACGCCATCACAGGGGCGGGGGGAGCCCGTGATTAGAGCATCCGCCTGAGAGAATCGGTGCTTCTGGTTCTCCGCTCCGCCTCAGATCTTTCAGCGAGGCCTCGGGCCAGTCGTCTCGCCTCCTCGTACCTCAGTTTCCCCATCTGTGAAGTGGAGCTGGGCCTTCCTGACTCACCCATTCATCAGGTGGGGTTCTTGACGCTCTGGGAGCCCTTTTCAAAGGACGTTGTCTTGCACGAAATCCTCCTTCTCGTCATTCCCTCTACCGTAACCACCCGGATTCGAACGGGGGTGTTTGCATATAATTCAGCTTCCTCCTCACCCTGCTGTCGTTCTCCCTTCTCCAGTTGTTTATCTCCTGCAAGAGCCTGAAAGTGAGCCTTTTCTATTCTGGATAGACTCCCGTAGGTACATGTGGCATTTACCTTAACACATGCAGACCAGAGGAAAGGCAGTCTTACACGAAGCATTTAAATTGATAGAGCACCCCGCCTCCCCGCTCCCCCCGCCCCCATCGTTGTGTGGAAGAGAAAGAAAAAGGCACTGATCTCTTCGGGATAGTCCGTTGAGATCCTGCTATAAAGTCTGGAACACGAATGTTCTCTAGATGTAGCAGTCTTGGCTCACCACACAAGGTCCTCTGTTAGGGTACCTTACAGGCTGCAAAGACCCAGCCATCCACTTGCTAGAAACCATCAGGAGAGCTCACGTTTCACATGGAAAAGCAGAACATTTCTTTGAAGCCATCTGATTGGGATGAAAGTGACCGCTGGCGCAGTCTTTTACATTGATTGTCTAAGGGAGAGCCTTAAAACATACACGAAATCCCCCAGTAACACAGTTTTGCAAAAGGATGGAAACGTGTGACAAAAAGCGAGTAGGTGGAGATGAGACCAAATTTGCAAGAATGGTTGGACAGGATAAGAAACATTCCTTAGATTGACATTGACATTAAGCCTGAATATTGAGCTTTTGTGGAAAGGGGCGCCTATCTGATGGAAGAGGCTGTTAACTGCACAGGATTCTTGCCTCTTTCAATTTCTATTTAATCCTTGCTCAAACAAGAATTTCTTACTCCAAAGTAAGTACGTCTTTTACCAGGTGCAGAATTTGGGATGAAATCTGGTAAAGCTCCACAGAAGTATGTAGAAGTATACCCTTAGGAGATGTGTAACCCATGTATGATTAAAAAATAAAAAGATTCTCCTACCCTCATGGGGAAATTTACCATTTCAATGAACATTAAAAACTAATGGTGTGTCTTGATTTTTAACATTTTTATTGGTATAAAACAATGACATTTTTATAGGACTGGGTAGCTTTTGTGGAAAATTAAATTTTAGAGGTTACTTACCATCTGTAAAATCCAGGATTTAAGTGTGTCATATTAGTGTGTGAGCTAGTTTATCCATTAGTACTGATGTTCAAAGTACCAAGACACTAGACATTTGTCACTGTGTAATTTAAGTTTTTTTAAATACAAGATTGGCTTTCACATGTGAAAACTTTATAATAATTGTTTTTAAGTTAAGTCCATTAAAGCTAGAATCTTTAAGTTCTACTTAGTGTTCTGTGCTGTTTATACATTTTGTAAAACATGTACAAAAATACTTTTGACTTTGTATAAAAATGAGAATAATGCTTTTGACTTGTTTTTTGGTGAACGTTTCAGTTAATAAATTTAACAGTAAATTCCCCCTAACCAGCTAATTGTTTTAAGTTTAGTTAAATCCTTTAAACATTTCAAACTCAACCACTCCAGATGCCTGACAGGACAGACCTATAAATTAAATAAAAGTGCTTACATAGTTAATAAGTAAGTCAAAATTGTAAATACTGTAAGTCTGACTCTCAGACATTCGGATATTGTTTACAAGTGTGAATTATCTGACATCTTCAAGTTAGAATCGAATCTGATATCACTTATACAAAAATTACAAAGTTAGCGTACTTATTTTGGTATATGGCAGACCAAAATAAATTGAAAATCCTCTATCTACAAACACTTAAAGATGCAAGAATTTACAAAAAAAGAAAGGGCAAGACCTAGCTGCCAGAAATGAAGTAGAAGCCGGATATGGCTAACTTGATGGTTGCCCTGAAGAGGAGGAGGGTGTAGGTCTCATCATTTAGAGACTTGGGTTTTATTACCCAAGTGACTAAGGGTAGGAGATGGAGCCTTGAGACTATTAGAGCCAAGTAATGGGAACTGAGACCTTACATATAACATATATGTTTGAAAGACTTCAGTGAAAGGATTAACTAGAAAAAAACTTTTTATCAGCATAACGGATAGCAAAGTTTGGGCCCTGAATGAAAAAAAGTCTGTCCCGATAGCTTGTAACCTGGGAACTGCTTCATACAATTTGGGTGTACGTTTAAGCTAGGTATGGGACTCCAGGAAAACTTAAGCCAAGAAATTAACAAAAATTGGTTCTGGGCTGGTAATAACTTTGGGGGTCCTCGTAGAAACAAACAAAAAGATTTTTTTGGTGGAAACTTCACAGCATAGGTCACAGGAATCTTCTATAAAAAATAAGCCTTGCAAAAGATGAATTCACAGTAAAAAATTGTAGAACTTGAAACAGTTCACCAAAATGATGGTTTGTGACAAATGGAATTAGAACCCCTACAGGTAATCTGAAAGCAAATATGCTTAAAATTATTAAAAACCTAAAGGAGTCAACTTTAAGACCAAGACGTTCTGAAGAAAGGCCATGCTGATACGAAAAGAACCAAGTATATCTTCTAGAAATAGAAATAATGCATAAGTTGAATTGCAGATCTAGCAGAAGAAATAATTAGTGAAGTGGAAGACCTCTAATTACCCACAATTCAGTTCAGAAGGAAGAGATGAAAAACAATATTAAGAAACAGATTGAGAAGTCCTGTCATTTAATATGCGTATAATGTGTCTGCTAAGAACATGGCGAGGAATCACTATTATAGTTGGGAATTTTCCAAAATTGGTGAATATTTTGGGTCAAAAAGCAGCAGTCCCAAGCATGGAACATAAAAACCAATTAATAATGATATATGTTGATGTGAAATTGCAGATTATGAAATATCAATAAATAGGAAAATGGTAGTAGACTTAAAAGTTTTAAGAAGCCAGAGAATGAACTGATCCAAGGACTAGTGAATCCAGAAAAGGGAAACAGGATGCAAAAAACAGTATACAAGAAGCAAACACAGTAAATAAAAAGCAAATATTGATGGTATGGAACATCAAAGATTAAAATGATTACATTTGGACATTGGAAGCAAAAGTGAAGTCTGTGATTGCCATTATAGTATTAAGATTCTAGTAGAGGTTGGAGATTGTGAATTTTGTCCAGAATGTATGTTAAAAATTGAACATTAAATTATGAACGGTAACTTATTGAGAGAACAAATTGAATGTTTAACTTTTAAAGCAGTAGGGGAAAAAGGAGTAAAGAAAATCCAGTAGGAGGCAGGAAAGGAGTTAAAGGAAAAAGAAAACCCCAGTAGGTAGAAAAATCTAATATAGGTGTGTAGGAATAAATAGTAAAAGTATGAAAACAGCAGTTGAAAGAAAGATTTCACATTGGGGGAAAAAAGATCTGTTATGTTCAGAAATGATACACCTAAAACAAGAATGTTGGAGGTATAGAGACAGAAAAAGATTAACCAGGCAAACACCCACCAAAAGCAAGATGCTGTTTAGGTATGTTACCAGTCAAAATAAAGTTTGGACATTTTTAATTACGCTCTTCATGCAGTGTTAAAACGGAATTTATCAGGAATATATAAATTTGTACTTTTATGTGGCTAACAATATAACCTCAAAATCTAGAAAGCAAAAAAAAAACCCTAACAAATCTATGGTCAGATGGAAGTTTTCTAGCATACCTTTCTCTGTAATAGATTAGGCAGACCAAGTGTTAAGAAGGGTATGAATGATACAATGAACAAATATCTAGACTTAGAGAATTTATTCAACATTTAGCTAATACACAGTTCTTTTCAAGCACATGAGGGCCATTTATGCAAGTAAAGTATTTACCAAGGGGAAAAACAAACAGCAAATCCTAATAAGTACCAAGAATAATAACAGAAAATACTTTTTTAGCCACAATGGAATATAATTAGACAAAAACAAAGAGAATCAAAACCCTATACATTTGGAAATGAAAGCATTTCTAAATAATTCATGGATTTAGACACAGGGCTCAAGTGTCAAGTACTCAGTGAGTAGTGGTTTGAAATGCTATTAAAGGAACTCATTTTCTCTGATGAGTGTAAAACATCTGTACTTTCTCACTCAAGTATTTATACTAAAGGCTGTGTTTATTGGTCAATATGTTATATCTTCCAGAGTTTTAAAGTCAGCCAGCTAAAGAAGTCAGATTTGTAGTTTCAGAGGAATGAAATGATTGGGTTAAAATTATAGACTCATTAGATTTGAACAAGGGTCACATGACCTATATGCTGTGTACTTCTATAATTTTGCTTGAGCCAAAGGCTAATAAACAGGTCTGTCATTGAGAGAACCCACATCCATGCCTTAGGATATAATTGAAGCTAAAGCTTCATTTATGCCTGGAGTAACTTCAGTTTTACTCATATATTTCCACCACCTTCATAATCCTTTCCAGTTTCTGACTTGGTTGAAGCTAATTTCTCATTTGGTAGATGCATCTAATCTCTTTATGGTCCATTTAGATTCTGTGTCCTTTTCGCATTTTATTTGGTCATTAGCTAGAAGTCTGATAATTTTATTATGGGTGTGGTAGTGATGCAGTTTTTTTCTTTTTCATCTCAGCCTTCTGTCTTTTACATTCATAGAAGTAAAGATTTCATTCAATATTCTTGAAATGAAAATATTAACTATTAATATTTAAAAGCAATAAATATTTTAAAAGTAATTTGTTCAGCCTGATTGCAGATCTCTACTACAGAAAAGTGGCAGATCTGATGTCACCTTAAACTGCCATTGGCAATGTTTTCATATTGTAGCTTAATGTGAATTGAATGAAAAAGTCACTGATTTGATTTCTGGTGGTTTTCAGAACTGTTTGACAGCAAACGATTTTGTTTCATATCAGATGAGGTTGTACCTAATGGTCAGCAGTTTCAGACAGTCATTTTTTGCAGCTGAAAGAGTATTTCATATAATATTACTCTTATTCATCGCTAATAAACTTAGGTCATTAATTTGACACTGAGTAGAAACCTAAAGGAGAGAGCCTCTTCAAAAGTTTATGATATAATTGACATTTTGAAGTATGAAGAAAAAGCTCATAGTTCAAAAAAATTTTTTTTGCCGTACTTAATTCATGCCTTCCTTGGTATCTTTTGTTGCCAAAAAGGAAGCTGGAAGTAGGTATTGCTGAGTTGGTATACTGATTGGCCAAGTCCCTGAAAGCTTGGTAAAGTTGAGGATAAACAACTAACTTAGCTGCTTTTGTCGGAGATCTGTTTGTTGCTGCTGACAGCCAGAGCAGTCTAGTACAGGGGAAAGGTGTATATGTTGGGCTGGTGAGGATATGCAAGTCAGTGTAATCCTGGGGATTTATCTCGTCAGAGTGTATGTCTTCCCCTGCCCCCATTTGGTCTTGGTTAGTTTCAGTAGATGTCTTTTTGTACACAGAGATAGCTTGAGCTTTGAGTTTTTGTTAAAAGGATGGATTTTTCACTGATTTACATTTGTTTGCTTGGTTCTTGTGACCGTCAGGACACATTTGTAGAGTAGTTGTTTTCAAAGATGTAAACAAATCTTTCCACAGTATTTTTAACTAGTTTTCCTTCTGTAGTTAATATTTATGACATTTTCTTAATCACATTTCATCTATAAGAGCTAAACTCAGCCTTTGAGGGAAGCATAATTTTAAATAAGATTTAAAATTCTTTTTATGTGTTTTAGATTCTGGAAGTTACGGGCAGTCTGGGGGTGAGCAGCAAAGGTAAAGTATACGTATATTTTAATAATACCATGTAAGAGTAGAACTGAGGAAAAAAAGATGAATTTAGTTAGGGTTTCCTTTTGAGATTTGGTATCTGGATTTCTAAAAGAGTTAAATATTAGCTTGTCAAGGAAAAGAGTCAGACTGTGTACATACATACTAAAACAATTTTTCCTTTTTTTTTTAAAAAAAGCCTGCTTGAATCAGTAAATTCAGATACCCCCTAGAAATTAAGACAAATCTCATAGGTATTTTAAAGATTGTTTTCTTTAGGAAATTTTAAAAAAGTAGTTTCTTAAGTCCTTAAAAGGATTTAAACAATTCAACCAATATTACAAGTTTTTAGAGAAAGCATTTCAGTTTTTGGTTGTATAAAATGCTAATATTTTTTTCAGAGCAGATTTTCTTGAAGCACTATAATAGAAATGCTTAGCATTTTAAAAAGACTTCTTACCATGCTCACAGTAAAAAGAAAAGTCTGTTTTTATGTGACCATATACATGCAGTAGGGTTCTTTTACGTGCCAGGAACACAGTCTTCATCTTGCACTATAAATGTTTTGCAGCTCAATGTGAGATACTCAGAATAGCATCTCAGGTATCTTCTGTCGTCAGGTTTTAAGCTCCATGAAAACAAAACTAGTTTGACTTTTTTATTCTCCTAAGATAGTGCTAACCTTATAATAGGCAACTAGCAAATGTTTATTCACTGAAATGTATTTTATAAAGTAAAATTGTGTTAGTACTTGATAGTTATAGAATAATAAGATGTTTTTGTTTTTGGTTTTTTTTTTTTTGCAAATATTTTATCTTATTTTGGCAGGCATATATTCAGAAAGTTTGTTTCTGACTTGTTAGGGTTTACATGCTATAAAATTGAAGAAAATTCAGTTCTGAGGAAGGTACATTTATTCAGTCAACGAACTATATGCTAGGCTGTGCAATGAGACAATATAATTTCATTCAGTGATAAGACTCAGAAGATACACATGTCTCTACCGAGGCACAAAAATTGGACTTTTAGTGCCTATGGTGCCTTTTCTAGGAAGATAAAGGCAGATTTAAGGCAGATGGTAGGAAGAAATTAACCTGTAAAAACATAGCTAATTTGATGAAAGCACTAACTTAAAAAGTCCTCATTTTTCTGCTTCAGATATTATGGGTTTTGCTTCCATGTAGTCACTCCCACCCGCAGGTATAATTCTCTTGAGATTTTCTAGCTCTAGTGAAGTTTTATTTGTGGGATATTGTTAGAGTGAAACTTTTGGTGCTTGTTTGGCATTCAGGAGGTCTGGGAGTGACTTCATTTATGTCTTTACACTCTTTGGTCACCACCTTTAAATTTTAGACTCTTGGAGGCAGATTGACAATTTCTCAGAAGAAAAGCTTGTATGGAGTTGAAAGTTGAAAATGAAGATAGGGCTTTTTTTGGTTTTGTTTTTAAGCTTTTAAAATTCTAGCACATCTCTTTCAAATAGTACATTTTTCTTTTACAGTTATTCTTCCTATGGAAATCAAGGCACCCAAGGTTATGGACAAGCACCACAAGTAGGTTAAAATATAAATTAATGTGTTTCATAAATAATTATTCTTATCTTAAGTAGGTGATGAAACTTGTATTTACCTAAATTTCAGAGCTATTCTGGCTATGGACAAACTACTGATACCTCATATGGACAGAACTATGGCGGCTACTCCAGCTATGGACAAAGCCAATCAGGTTAGACTTGTTTGTTAAATTTGCTATTTTAGAAATTTAAAAATCAGATCATTTACTAAATGGTATATCCATCCAACCTTAGGTTATTCACAGTCCTACAGTGGTTATGAGAATCAAAAGCAGAGCTCATATGGCCAGCAGTCTTATAATAACCAGGGACAGCAAAACACGGAATCATCAGGAGGGTAAGGAAACAGTAAAGGCACTGAGATTATGTCGGGCAGTGGAAATAACACTTCGGGTATTAAATAGACTTCGCCATCAAATTCCTAGCTTTAAACATTTTTTCAGAAAAGTTTTGATGAAGTATGAATTTCATAGTATTGTGTTATAAATGTGGAAATTGTCACCAATGTCATTTGATTCTTATGATGTGGTTATTTGTAAAATTACTGTTGAGGTGTATGTAAATGCACATGATTTAAATGTTAAAAAGGAAAATTTTGACCTCTGCTTTATACCTGAGATTAAATAAAAACCTAGCTATAAAAGGACACTTCTCAGTGCTTACTTTTATTTCCATTTTATTTTTTAGCCATTTTAATGTATTACCTTTATTACCTTTTTAGGGACAAAAATATTTAAAAAGTGCCAAAACCTATCCACATATTTCAGATACTCTAAATATATTTTATTAATATAGGTAGGTAAATACATACCAGCAAGTTTACAGGTTTAAGTATTTTTTTGGGGGGGGTTTGGTTTTATAGTTTTTAAGTTTCAGATGAGAGGAGGCTGTTCTTATTACTAATTTTAGTGATAGCAACTTAATTTTTTTTATTGTGCTTTACATTTTCTAAAATGCTTTTGCATTCCTTAATTTATCCTTAACCACTGTGACATAGTGTCAGTAATTATCCCCATTTTGCAGAGGTAAAGAGAAGTTATTAAGATTATGTAACCTGTTAAGTTACATAGCTGAAAAATGAGGCAAAAACTGAGCTTACTAGTATTCTGTCTGCAGTGAAAAAAATTATTCTAAGTGAAATTCAGTTAAGTAAAAACATTGGGGAAAGATTTATGAGGTTGCATTGTCAGTGTTATAGATATGAAAGTGTTTTGAAAAGTAGAAAAATAGAGTAGAAGGAAGATCTCTTCAACCCCTGTTGGTTAGTTTTAAATTTAGAAGAATCCTTTTATAAGGATGCATTTTTGGAAGCATATAAATGCATGTAAATGCAAACCAAAGAAACGTGTTAGATTTGGTCTGACCACCATTTTAATGGGAAGTGCTAGGTGCACCGGGGTGGCTCAGTCAGATAAGTGTCTTGAATTTGGCTCAGTTCATGATCTCACGGTTTGGGGGGTCAAGCCCCACGTCGGGTGCTTTGCTCACAGCATGGAGGCTGCTTGGGATGCTCTCTCTCCTCTCTGCCTTTCCCGTTCACTCTCTCTCAAAATCAATAAATTAAAAAAAAAAAGATGAAGCACTAGGGTTCTGACTGTTGATGTGATGTGCTTTGGGTACAGAGTTGGGGGAACATACTGATCTTTATTAGATTCTTCTCATCTGATGCAGAATAAGATGTGACTATTAAGTTATGAGATTTTTTGTTCCCTTTTTGTAAAAGTAAACATTAGAACTCAAATCCAATTTAAACGTTCCTTTTAACATCCCCATCCTGAGAACAGGTAATTAATAGTCCTGTTGCTCAGAACATACCTAGAAATTTCTTTTTGAATTGCCAGAGATAATAAGAAAGTAGTCTCATTATTTGGTAGACTATTTTCAGGTGTAAAAAAAAAAAATGGCATCACAAAGCAAGTTCCTTCCTCTAAA
Organism: Acinonyx jubatus; assembly: GCF_027475565.1. Classification (NCBI taxonomy): domain Eukaryota; kingdom Metazoa; phylum Chordata; class Mammalia; order Carnivora; family Felidae; genus Acinonyx; species Acinonyx jubatus. The sequence goes on from NC_069397.1 coordinate 22,618,684, forward strand.
AATCTGAAAGCTATCATTGAAGATATTTAGGAGAATGTAATATAGGTTGTAAAGATAATTATAAGAGAATAGTCCCGCCCCCCCCCCCCCATCGCTCCTCTGCCTTTTGGCTAAGATCAAGTGAAGAGAATAGTCCCCCAAATATTATGAGATAACGTTGTTAAATGACAGAGCTTTTTAGTGTAACTGTTAAAAGGACTCAGCACTTGTGATATATTTGTTAGAGACATATTACTGTACTTTGTGGCACCTTTAATTTTTTTAAATTCAAGGAGATGGTAAGAGGCATAGTGATTTTTTGCTTTACCAGTGTTTTCAGAGGTGCATGTGGTTTTCCTCATAATGTGGGATTTCTTCAGTGATAGTGCAATTGGTTTGAAGGCCATTCCACTGGTGATAAGGAGATTTTGTAGATAAAAGAACTAAATCCTTTGCATCAGAAAGTAGTATTAAATATGGTTGAGGTCTAGCTGGTCAGGTCCCTTCTGTCAGTCTCAGTCAACTTGCTACAGTGAACATAATCCTTCTATAAATTTCCAATTCTTGATTTCTGTTTAGCCAAGGTGGAAGAGCACCTCCGTATGACCAGTCAGACTATGGTCAACAAGATTCGTATGACCAGCAGTCAGGCTATGATCAACATCAAGGTTCATATGATGAGCAGTCAAATTATGGTCAGCAACATGATTCCTATAATCAAAACCAGCAATCCTATCATTCACAAAGAGAGAATTACAGCCACCACACACAAGGTATGATATATTATTTTTCTTTTTTCCTCTCAGAATTACAATGAGTTCTGGATTAAAAGACCTACAGGATTTTAGTTGTTTGTATAAATTCAGTGACCTTGAATATATGTTCTTCTTTCTTATGGCCATTAAAACTAGTTTATTGGATTTCCATTTCTGAATTTCTCAGAAACTCCCAAATGGTCATATGACTTTTTGATGATTGATTACCTGAATTTCCTTTGTTGTGTCAGTTAACTTTGATCATTTGACAATGTTGCTGCTACCATTGTTTTGGTAGTGGTGGTATACCTGATGTAGAGAAACTACCTATCAGGTATACCTGATATAGAGAAACTAATCACCAGTAATTAACCTTCTCTCACCTCATCTAAGAAGGACCAGCCCTTCTTTCACTTGTTTTCCTGTAGCACTTAGACTATACCACTGATATTTAGGAATTTGTCCCATGTTTCAAGGGCACAAGTCCTGTCTTACTCATTTGTACCTTCATTACCTACTATAGAGCCTGGTTCATAGTAAGTGCTTAATAAATATTTGTTGAATAATTGAATAAATAAGCAAATGAGTAAAAGTGGAAGCTTATTCACTGAATATCTTCAGTGAACATATTCACTGAATATGTCTCAGTTTTAAAATCGTTATTTCTTGTCCCTGCTTGATTTACATTTAAGTATTTTTGAGGTGAAGAAATAACTTTTTAAGATTAGGGTTATGCTTTTCATCTAATTTATTAAGATTCTGTACCCAATGTTGCACTTTAGCTATTCCTCATCACTATCACATCAAATGGTGATATCCATGTCACCATTTTGTTATCTGACTACGTAGCAGGATGGAATTTGACACAGATACAATTCCCAAACACATTTAATTCCAGATGTTTTTTTGATGGCTTGCATTTGAATTCTGTATATATGTGCCATATTCCAAAGAATATAATGTATAACCTAAAGAGCCATTCAAGATTATGTTATGGGAAGCCTTTGTCAGAAATGACCCATGGTTATTTATTCATGTGTATATTATTATTATTATTTTTTTGTAGATGACCGTCGTGATGTGAGTAGGTATGGAGAAGATAATAGAGGATATGGCGGGTCACAGGGAGGAGGTAGAGGGCGTGGGGGATATGACAAGGATGGAAGAGGTCCTATGACAGGATCAAGGTAAGTATTTAGGTATAGGTGCCTACATTCCTTCTCTCTTTAATTTTTAAAAATTTTTGTGGCTTTACTTAGCTGGTTTGATTCCAGCATCTGATTTAAGAGGCTTAAGTAGATTATGTTTTAGAGAAGAAGGCAGAAATTCAAAATTGATTTTCAGTCTTCAGATGTCACATAAATTACCTGAGGATAGGCTGTGTTAGTAGTTCGTTTATGTGGTGTATATTAAACACCAGTGGAGAACATTCCCATTTTGGTTGTGATTAAACCACTTAATATGTTTTTCCTGCCAGAGCTATAGAGTCTAAACTCCTTTAAATGATGACTCTGGGAAATCCAAGTATAATATATGTAAAAAATAAAAGGTAAGTTAATTTTAGATTGGAGTGCAGAGAAGCTGTTCCTTAATCTTGAATCCCCTTGGGAAGAGAAAATATTAGGTGATAGAATATAAATGTGGGGTTGGCAAATGAGAAAGATTTTTGTAATTAAACTATTTGGTCTCCCTTCTTTAGTAAATAATTATTGGAATAATTAGTGCAGCATTCCCTGTCATTATGTATTTTGTTCAGACTAAGCTGTGGAAAAGAAGACTTGTAAATTCAGCTTTTCTTTTCCAGCTTCCTTTTTCCCTATTGCTAGTTTTATCAGGTTTTGGTATTTAATTTTGGTATATGTTATGAAGTTGGTTTTAAAATTACTTTTAAATATATTTATAAATTTGGCACTTTGGCCCTAAAAACAAGAATGAAAAAATAACTGACATTTGTTGAGGACACTCAGATGAGGTTTTCAGGTTGCAAATTCATGTGTAAAGTACACAGGCCTTAAAAGATAACTGTGTTCCTTGGGAATTGAAATTGTTAGTAGCCTGTTAACTGACACTTAATAATATATCAGTACCAGTTCACTCTTTTGCATCTTAGGGACTGTCTGTCCCCTCAGCTGACCTGAGAGACATACAGCATTGTTATTTCTTCAAGTGAGCCAGGAGTTTGGTCACTGGCTTGTATTTCTCTGTGTTTAGTATTCAGTGTATTGATATTATGGAAAAACTAAAGCGTAAACTTACTTGGTAAACGTTTATAAGACTGAATATTAAGTCTTTTGATTGATAACCAAAGTCAGTTTACAATATACAAATATGTTATTGTGTGCTCTTCATTATCAAAGTGAGCAGCCTGCCATCATGTGGATGTAAGTGAACAGTGTTAAGTGACATGGTGCTTACTTTCTACCTAATAGCCTCCCTTTCACCTCAAACAGAATCCCAAACAAGATAACCAACAGGTATATTTAATTTTCCAGCTAATATGTTTTAGATAATTGGCTTCTTTGGAATGCTACATGTTTTGCAGGATATCATAGGTTTAATTTTCTTCATAAGGAAGCTGTATGCTATAAATTATTAAACTATGACAGTGTCTGAAAATGGTAGAATCCCACTTTTCAGGAGGAGGCAGGTAGGGAAATCTTTAAAAATACATTTTCATCTTTGAGAGATGACTCATCTTAGAATCAGAGATTTGAAAGGGCCTTGAATGAACCTCTTAATAGAAAAGGGAAGCTCCATACCATAACCAACTTGAGAGTCCTATTTTTAATCACCTTTATAATTTCCTTGGCAACATATTTCAGTATAATTTTTCGTCCAGACTTGATCATGAACTAAGTTTTTGATTTTCAAATTGTATTTAGGCTTAGAATCTCTTCATACAGTATCTTATGTAGAAGCCCACTATATCTTAGGTAAAATGATACTGATCTAGTTTATGGTAGGATTGGGGGAGGGGGTCTTGTCCAGTTGTTACCTATACCCCACTCCCCCCAAGCCAGTAGATGACATGTTCATGAAGGGCCTTTTTTAGAAATCCACGTGGATGATGATTATTCTTTGTATTGGGTTGGTAAATTTTTTATATGAAAGGCCACGTAGTAAATATTTTAGGCTTTTTGGGCCATATGGTTTCTGTTGTAACTGCTTACCTCTGCCCTTGTAGCAACAAAGCTGCCATAGACAATATATAAATAAACATGGTTGTGTTCCAGTAAAACTTCATGTACGGATATGGAAATTTGAAGTTCATGTGATTTTCATGTGTTACAATATCTTGCTCAAGATGTGCTTTTTAGCTTATTTATAGGGATAAAGTATTTTGAATTAGAGTAAAAATGCCCAGTTTCAGGATTTTTTTTTCACACTTGGTTTTATATTTAAGTACCAAAAATATCCAAACATTTTTTGTTAGTCGTCATCAACACTCCCATTTGTGTTTCTAATCATCTTACTTAAAAAATTACATCAAGGTTGAAAATACAATCCTTTCAGGGCTGTTTGAAGAATATCTGGCATTAGTTAGGTTTATATTTAAAGAAGAAGGGGCATGGTTTGTGGGTGAGTGTGGGATATGTTGTAAAGGATGGGGTATTCTTAGACTCAGGTTGTATGATTGCTTGGCTAGAGGAAGAATACAAACCAAAAAAGCTGTCAGCTTTCCAAATATGAAAGAAAATGTGTGAAAATTATAGGGACTATAGGAAACAGTGTTTTTCTTGAAAAAGCAGTTGCAGCAAAAAAAAAAAGAATGAATATCTAATTGTCATTTAAAATTGATCACTTAGTGGACTAGAAGCTTAAGGCTGTAAGATCTCTATGTATTTTTAACTTCAGCATTGTGATGAATGCATTGCAAAATTGCCAGAACTTTATAGATTGCTATTTTTCATGATTAAGTCATCAAATTAAGTAACTCTTTTCAGGCTTTAATATCTTAAGCTTAAAAAAAGTCATCTTGAATTTTGAGTGTCTTACAGGAATTTTTGATTAGTTCCCTTTAAAATGTTCAGGTGATAGTCTAGAAAAGCACTGCCCAATAGAAATGTAATATGGGTCACAAATGTGAGCCACATATGTAATTTTTTTAAGTTTATTTATTTTGAGAGAGAGAGAATCTCAAGCCAGCTCTGCACTATCAGCGCAGAGCCTGGCATGGGGCTTGATCTCACGGATCATGATATCATGACCTGACCTGAAATCAGGAGTTGGACGCTTAACTGACTGAGCCATCCAGGTGCCCTGTGTAATTTAAAATTTTTTAGTAGGCATGGTAAAAGAATGTAAGCAGGTGTAATTAATTTTAATAATATATTTTACTTAATCTAACATACCCAAAATATTTTATCGTGTAATCAGTACAAAAATTATGGAGGTTATATATTGCTTTTTTCATACTAAGACTTTGAAATCCATTTTGTATTTTTATATTTAGAGTGCATCTAAATGTTTATTTTTTTTATATTTACATTTCAGTTTAGACTGTCCACATTTCAAATGATTATTAGCCACAGGTGGCTATTGAATACTGTATTGGACAGTGTAGCTCTAGAATGATAGATATATTGGCTTTCTGAAATGTGGGTAAATGTTGAATCCAGAGAGCCTTTTTACCACATAATACAAGATATGGGAGGAAATAAAACATAAATATATCTAGTGTTGAGAATGGTATTTAAATCCATCCAATCATTTACATTTGGAATTAGTGTTAGTCTTCTTCACACCTAAAAAATTGTATTTTGGATTTACTACTATGAAAGTATAAGCACAGTGGTTGTTTTTTTTGTTTGTTTGTTTTTAACTGATCTTTTAAAAATTTTAGCTAAGTCCCTTTTTCTCTATAGATAATGGATTTTCTGGGAACAGAATTTTCTGTATTGTCCTTTTACTTTTTGGCTGTTTAAGTCTTTGAATAGATATATTTAGATTTTTTTTTTAATGTTTATTTTTGAGAGAGAGACACACAGAGTGTGAGTGGGGGAGGGGCAGACAGAAAGGGAAACAAAGAATCTGAAGCAGGCTTCAGGCTCTGAGCTGTCAGCACAGAGCCTGAATTGGGGCTTGAACTCATGGACTGTGAGATCATGATCTGAGTCAAAGTCGGACGTTTAACTGACTGAGCCACCCGGGCGCCCCTAGATTTTTTTTAAATTAAAGATTTGGAGTAGAGATTCTGTTAAAGAACTTTTTCTTGACTAGTATCTGAAATTAAATGACCATTTTCTCTAAATATGTAATACCGTAACAATGGAAGAACCCTCAGAGTCTACCTTAGGGTAGGCTGCTCATTGTGGTTTTGAACTTGGGACAATTTCTGTAGTTGAGTCAAGAATATACAGTTGGTTTTCTTATGCAGGGGGCTCAGCCATAAATTTGAGTGTGTATACTCTACATTAAATACCTCTACTACTTCACCTTAATATATCTTTACTTTAGGAATTCTTTATGTGTACAAGTTTGCTGCTTTTTCTGGGAAGAAAAATTGTTGTGGTAACATCTTGGCTTAGATTTTCACATAACTTCATTGGCCTAATTGGTTAGTGAAGCCTTAACTTAGTATATGGAAAAGGGACTTGAAACTTGACTACAGGTTTGAAAGATTCTTAACCACAGGCCCATCTTCTAGTGCTATTTGAGGTTTATTTAGTATATTTAATATAATAACTTTCTTTATAAGGGATTGTAATAGAATATGTTAATATGGAATTTCTTAATAAGTGAAGAGAAAAATGATTGAAACATTTGAACTTGAAAGAAAGCTTCACCTAGAGTTCTAGATCATCTAGACTGGTGTTTCTCAAACTTTACATGTGAATTCCTTGGGGATCTTATTAAAATGCAGATTATAATTCAGTAGGTATGAGGTGAGGCCTGAGATGCTGCTCTTCTAAGATGTTCCCAGGCTCTGCCTGTACTGTTCTTCCCTGGAACACCCTTTGAGTAGCAGCAAGGATGTAAAAACTCTTATTTTGTGAAGGAGGATACTGAAGCCTAGGAGAATTACAGATTTGTCTAATTTTTCAAGATTGATCAGTGATAGTAAAGACTATATCCTGAGTCTCTTAGTTTGAAGACTAGTACTTTCTCAAACGGATTACGGTGTTTTCATATTTATGGCCATTGTGTTGAAATCTTAAGCAGCTGCTGTATTTTCAAAGGAAATGCTCAGTATATGTGACTTAAGTTAAAATGTCATTCTCTGGAAACAGGAAATAATAAACCTATTCAAATATCCCTTTTTTAATGTTTTTATTTAGTTTTGAGAGAGAGAGGAGGTCAGAGGGTCTGAAGCAGGCTCTGTTGACAGCAGAGAGCCTGATACGGGGCTCAAACTCACAAACCATAAGATCATGACCTGAGTTGAAGTCAGTTGCTTGACTGACCGGGCCACCCAGGTGCCCAAATGTCATTTGTTTTATAGCACTTCTATTTTGCAGTGATATTGCTTTTTTTATTGTTCAAAGTTATGTTGCTGGCTAGAATAGAAATGACAGGAATTAGCTGATGTATACAGTTGCAAAATTTCTTTCCACTGTGGCCAGATGAACAGTTTGGTATTTGGTTAATATTAACATGACTGCAAAATAATTAAAAGGGGTCTCTTCTAGCACTTACTTGAAAATTTCCTATTTAAAGAATCTACTTTATCTTGGGGACTTTAACCTCCTGACAGGAATATGGGCTTGATATTTTCACTAGTTCATTCCTCACTTTTTAAAATTTTTTTTGAGTTCTCATGATCATCTTTGAAGAAACCAGAGATATTTTGGTGTCTAATAATAAGATTTTTGGCAGTTTATACTCTGTTGGCTCTCCTTTCTTAAAAGAGTTAAGTGGTGATACACAGGTCGTTTAGAAGTGTAGGGAGAGCTTGGGTACTGTTCTGAAAGAGGGGTCTTTAGAGACTCAATGGGAAGCTATATGTATATAAAAGACTAGAGCTTTATATTGTCTGTATAGCCTTGAAATAGCCTTATTTTTTTTATGGTTTTCCTGGAAAACAAGTAAAATTAATAGCAGATCAAGATGCATGTGTCTATACTAAGCTGGTTGCAAGGGGATATTTTTTACATCAAGGTAGCAGAAGAGATTTATAAAAGAAGAATGCTTTCTCATTTAGTTGGGGTGATTTTTTTCAGGATGGCTCAGAAAAGCCATCTACCTAGAGACTAGAAGGGGCCGTGTTGGTATTACAGGAGAGGCTTTAAGCAGTGAAGAGATGTTAGTGTATTGGGTTAATTTTTTGGATTATAGTAGAAGATTAATTGTAGTAGAATATTAGATATCACCATCTGAAAACTGGGTGTTTTTATTTCCATGACAGCACATGAATTCTAGAGGGTTACTTCAGTCAAGAGAAAAGCTTTTAATGTATGAGTATTTAGACAGTGTCTTGATTTTTTTATATAAATTTATACACACAAGGACTATTGACTTATCTGGTAGCGGAAATATGCCAGATAGAGTCATTTTCTTGTAGGTAGCTGGGATATTGGAGTATGTTGCATTCTGTCTCTGATCTGGTCTACTGATTGGTGTTACAGAGCATTTGGCAGCATGAATCTCAGTAGCTCTGATATGAGGAGATCTAGTATATTATATTGGGTATAGGAGGGCCGTTTTAAGTTATGCTTTCTTTTAGTGCTCATTTTATCAGATTTCTGAATGATTTGAGATTTTTTAAGACTACTTTCAGGCTCACTTTTGTGTATATTTATACCTTTTTTTAATCTCATAAAACCCATAATTTGGTTTCACAGTAGAACATACTAAAGTTTTTACCTCACCTATTCTGCTATCAAAATCTTAACCTAGCTTTATATTGTTCTTCCAGTCTTTTTCCTTTATTCTCATATTTTAAAAAATATCCCCTTGGAAAGAATGTTTGCTCTATTTATCATTCTTCATTCTGTGCCTCCAGCATTTAAATTATGATATGAATAGAATCCCTTTGGCGTGGGGTTGGGAAGATTTTAAAAGTAGATTAGATACATTCTGTAGTAAACTTGAAAAGGAACCCTTGTGGAAATAGATTCTTGGGAAAACACTTAGGTGAAAACATTTTGGAGTCTATGAAATAGAATTTACTGGAAAGTTAGAGGTGCTACTGTTTCCCTAGGCGCTCTACTTATGACAGTTAAGTGTAGATTGAGCCCAGGGCTCAGCACATTAGAGACTTAAGGAAGAAATCATTTCTTCAATTTTTCCTCTGCAGTGGTGGTGACCGCGGTGGCTTCAAAAATTTTGGTGGTAAGTGCTGAGTATCCCAAAATGTTTCAGTGGAAATGCTATATAAATCTAAAAGCCACCAATATCCCGCAGACGCAGTCTAAGCCCTTTCTTACTCTGTTGAGGCTGGTGTGTGTTGTGTGCTTTAAAAAAATTAAATATATATACATATATATATGTCAAAGAAAACATTAAAAAGTCAAAGTTGATCTCAAACAGTCCAGTGGGTTTCTACGCAGTGAATTTGCATGAAAGAGTCTGTGGTGACCAATGAATGAGACTTTCAGTGGATTTTGACAATACATTTTTTAATAAAGGTAGCTGACATGGTGTTTTTAAATTATTAGGGTTTTCCAATCAGCCTTCACAACCAGAGCTTAACAAAAGTGATAACTAGCATAATGCCAAAGTGGCGGGTACTGTCTGGGACAAGTTTAAGGAAATAGTGACTTTCATCTTGATTTCTTAAACTTAATAAAACTTAATTTATATATTTACTTTGTAAATCTGTGATGGTTGACTTTCAAGGATTTTGGAAGTTTTGACTTCATGCCTTGGTTTTTATTACTATTTTTTCATGATTTCTAATGAGTTGCTTTAAATAGCTTTTTTTTTCTTTTTCTTTTCTTTTCCCTTAGGTCACAGGGATTATGGACCCAGACCAGATGCTGGTAAGGTTTATGGTAGTTTGTGACTTTGCCATTAAGAGACTGTTAGTTTTCCAATTTTTCAAGGAAAAAAAGTTGGAGGAGTTAAGACAGGAGGAAGATTTAATTTGACAGTGCTTCCGGAATTGGGGAGCTTCACTTCTAAAAATATACCAGAAAGAAAACTTCAGGGAAATTGATTGGAAAGTTTGCTGGGGAAAATTGCTGTGTTTGTGGTTTCCCATGTTCTGCTTTTTCTTTTGTGAAGAAAAAACTTGATTTTTTATTGCTAATTAACATTTATTTAAATACTACATGTCAGACGAGAGAGTTGGTATCATTGGGGAATTAGAAGTAGAAAAACTATGTTTAAGAAAATACTGCATTGGATTGGTAGTCTGCCTAGTGGGCTTAAGAAACCGAAGTTCCTACCTGAGAGAATTGTCTTACTCTAGGCAGAAGTCACCCATTTCATGTAGCTTTTATTTTTGAATGAAATTCAGGGCCACCTGCAGCCTTTGGGGAGTTATGATTTAGTTATTAAAAATCTATTTGAGGCAAAAACTTTTAATATATATTGAAATCAGAACTTTTGTTTTTATTAAGATGCCAGAGTATTTTATATGGAAGGCAATTTCTGAATTATCCCTTAATGGACGAATTTTTGTACTCCTTTCTTACTTTGTTGTATTAATCCAAAAGTGTGCGTGTAAGGTAAGGTGTGTGTCAAGGTGCCCTTACGCTCTGGTATCTACAAAGTTTATTGCAATGGACAAGAAACTAGCAGTTGTGGTTGCCTTGCTTGGAACTCCAAAGTGTCAGATTTGGAGAATTTTCTACTAGAGAGCCTTACAAGTATTGATTAGCTATAAAGAGTTAAAGCTCTCCAAAGAAAGGAATGCTGATTTATACTAACTTTCTTCATCTCTTCATGAACTTTAGCCCTGTATCTGAATCTAAAGAGCAAGATTTCTAAGATCTCGCTTAATTGGTCTGTATTTCACATAGTGTGGACTTGATCCACTTTAACTGCAGTTTAGTTGTAAGAATTGACCTGCTACCAAAAAACTGGTGACCACTTTGCCTGTTGATACAAGATTTTTTTGTATAGTGGTTCTTTTTCCTTTTGGTCATAGAAACAGTTGAATATTGGACAATTAGTTATTGCTCTTGATTACTAAACAGGATGCAGTAAAACCAAGGTTATGTAAAATTAACCATAATTTTTTTCCCTTTAGATTCAGAATCTGATAATTCAGATAACAACACAATCTTTGTGCAAGGACTTGGGGAGGGTGTGTCTACAGATCAAGTAGGGGAGTTCTTTAAGCAAATAGGAATTATTAAGGTGAGTAGAAAGTATAGCTTATGTTGAAAATCTCATAATTATTAACAAATTCTAGTTAAGATACATAGATTACGTTGTAAGCCCAAGGTTTGTTTCTTAAAATTCCCTTATACACATGCTCACCCATGTCTGTAGGCCTTTTGCTAAATTTGCTAAATACATGAAAATTTTATTCCTTGTGTTTGTCTTTCCACAGCCTGCCACAGCTTTAGCTTTCAATCTTGGGCTCTAAAAATAGTCTCTGCCTAGGTCCTAAAATTGTGAGAACGAAATGAGATTGTGAGAACATTTTATGGATTCTGAAATGCCAATATATGCGAACCGAGCTGTACATTAGCCCAATATATAATGCTTTATTCCATAACTATGTTATTCATTGTTTACTTGTGTCTTGTGTACTATTTGTTTCATGCATGTAATTTTCATGTTTTCAACTAGAAAGCAGCAGTTAGAATAGTGTTAGTAGATTGTAGCAATTGCCTGAAATCAGTTTACAATTGTTCTTGTTTGGTTTCTGTGTAATACTCATGTTTTTTCTTTCTTTGGGAGTTAAAATTTCTTAAATTTTTTACTCATGACATGTAAAACATTCACACAGTTCTGAAGAGTAAACATTCTTTGTCTTCCACTCCCATCCCAGCCAGCTTCAGTGTGTATACATTAGTGGCAGTCTGTTAAATTTGCCTGGTGTACATTCTTTCTGACCTTTTTTTTAATGTTTTATAAGGTATATATTTACCTGAAGCATTACCTACATTTTTTTGTGTGGGTTTAAAGAAATTATACATAGATAAAACAGTATATTATGTATTGTTTTCATAGCTTGGGTTTTACTTAAAGTATCTTAAGAGAATTTTCCTTTTCAGAACCTATAGATAACCTCATTTTTATATTAGGTACATAGTATTTGTAGTATGTATATGTGAATTCCTTTTTAAAAAATCTTTATCTGGTTTATGATCACTTTTTCTTAAAACACTAATACCAACTTGTTTGTTTCTCAGACAAATAAGAAGACTGGAAAACCAATGATAAATCTGTATACAGACAAGGACACAGGGAAGCCCAAAGGAGAGGCAACAGTGTCATTCGATGACCCTCCTTCAGCTAAGGCAGCCATTGACTGGTTTGATGGTATATACCTCATTCATACAGTTTCAATATGCAGTTTGGATAAATGTTGTCCAGTCTTGAAGTCAAACTATATTCTGGTAGACTGGTTATTTTCATGTTTACTTTTGTGGGTATTCTATTAACAAAACAGGCCAGATTTTTTATATACCTTTAGAAATGAGATAGATGAGCTTTCTCCTTGTTTGTCTCAAATATTTCCTTATTATCATGCCTTGTGCTTGAAGCCACTCTGATGGAGATTTAGAGGGTTGGCCTGCTTAAATCTGTTCTTTGTAAATTTAGATTAATTTCCCTTCAAATATAAAATTAATACATATTTGGAAGAAATAGTAAGACATTTTTCCCCTGAAAATAAACTATGGGAAAGTAGAAGAAAGCAGTAAAGCATCCAGTCCTTTCTATTCAGAGATAACCGTTGATAATATTTAAAAAAGAATTTTTTTTTAATGTTTGTTTATTTTTTAGAGGTGGGGGGACAGAGAGCAAACAGGAGAGGGACAGAGAGAGAGAGGGAGACACAGAATCCAAAGCAAGCTCCAGGCTCTGAGCTGTCAGCACAGAGCCTGACACAGGGCTGGAACTCATGAAATGTGAGAACATGACCTGAGCCAAAGTCAGATGCTCAGGTGCCCTGATAATATATATTTTTAAAAATTTTTAAAAACATTTATTTATTTTTGAGAGACAGAGAGAGACAGAGCATGAGCAGGGGAGGGGCAGAGAGAGAGGGAGACACAGAATCCAAAGCAGGCTCCAGACTCTGAGATGTCAGATGTCAGATGTCAGCAACCCCCTGACACGGGACTCAAACTCACAAACCGCGAGATTGTGACCTCAGCCGAAATCGGACGGTTAACCAACTGAGCCACCCAGGCACCCCTGGCTAATATTTTTTACTTACATTTCCTTCCACTCTTAAAATGTATTTTAAAAATAGTTTATCATTATATTCCAAATGTAGTTTTGTTTCATGCTTCTTTCACTTAACATTTTAATAGTCATTTCCCCATGTTATTAGAAATTCATTGTTTTGTACCCTAATAAGAAGTAACACTGCATGTTAACTGTGGTTTATAGTCTAGGCATAATTCTGAAAGCTTTACATGATCCTCAGTTTGATCCTCACAGTAACCCTATGAGACAAACCCTGTATTATTATTTTATAGATGTGGAAACTAAAGCACAAAGAAGCTCTATAATTTCCAGGATCATAGCATAATTGACAGAGTCAGGATTCAAACTGAGGCAGTCTGGCTCCACTGTCTCTAAAGGACTTAACCGTGCTAATTAGATTGACAGACACCTGAGGTCCCTTCCACTTCTGAGATTATTGTACCTGTGTCTTTGAAAAACATAATTGCATTTCCTCTTCAAAAATGAGATTGGATTCTCTATCTGTCCTCACCTTAATATTGTTTACCTTTTTGCATTAATCTGTCAGGACTAGCACCTTGCTATTGAAGGCTAGGTCCATTTTTCCTCACTTTTCTGTGTTTGCCATAGTTTTGGTGAATTAAAAAGCAATCTCTTTTGCTCATACATATTCAAAAATTATTGTGCCTGTTGCCCACAGGGCATATGAGCCTCTTAAACCTAACTCCATAGTTCAGCTCATTCATTCTACAGCTTTGAAAATACTGATCTGTGAGTGGCTTCTTATATTATACTGTCTGGTACTGTGAAAAGTTGCCAGCCGCAATGATGAGTGCTTTGGTCAGGGAGCTAAGGCTCCTGCAATTCTGACCATTTTATAAAATCCTTGGGTACCTTTTCCTTATATGTCAGTTCTCTTGTTTAATACAAAATAAAAAGATTAATTCCTGTCTCTAAGGCTGTGAGGCTGCAGAATATATGTATGTGTGCACGTATGTAATTATATATGTATGCAGTTTTTTGCATGTATTATTTTTAAAGCTAATTCTTGCATATGGTAAAAAAGTTTCAAACTGTACCAGAAGTGTATAGTGAAAAATGAGCTTTCTTTCCACCTTTGATCCCCAGTGATCTTTCCCCTGCTGAGAGTGAGGCATAATAGGCAGTGAATATATAGTGTATGTGTATTTGTAAAGGTATGTGTACACATGTATATGTGTACACCCACACACTAATTCCCTTTAAAAAGTAGAAGTGGTAGTTGGGACGCCTGTGTGTGGCTCAGTCGGTTGAGCGTCTGACTTCGGCTCAGGTCATGATCCCATGACTTGTGAGTTCGAGCCCTGCATCGGGCTCTGTGCTGATAGCTCAGAGCCTGGAGCCTGCCTCAGATTCTGTATCTCCCTCTCTCTCTGCCCCTCCCCCGCTTGTACTCTGTCTCTGTCTCTCAGAAATGAATAAATGTAAAAAAAAAAAAAATTAAAAAAAAAAGAAGTGGTAGCATACTACACACAAGGTTTTGCATTTGGCTCTTTCCATAAAAAAAATATTAGATGTGGGTTTTTTACTCAGTAAAAAGTAACTGGGTCCCAGTGACAGATCTGCTCTATTCAATAGATGATAATCATGTTTTAACACTGTTACCTTGATTCTTTGGAATACTAGTGTGTTTGAATTTCTGTGAGGATATGTCTGTTATTACTCTGAAACTAAAAGTTTCCAAGACAGTTTTATATTTTTGTTGAGAGGTAAGATGTGGAGTAGCACTTCTTTAAAATTATGTTCTTTTTTCTTAGGAAAAGAATTCCATGGCAACATCATTAAAGTGTCCTTTGCTACCAGAAGACCTGAATTCATGAGAGGAGGTGGAAGTGGAGGTGGGCGGCGAGGTAAGATACTTGTTGTTCACAGGCCTGGATATTGTACACAGGGTTTGAATTTGAGTCCATGGTCTGTCTCTATTGTGTGAATTACTACTTCTTTCTCTCCCTAAGTTTTTTTACTTAAATCTTTTTTTTTTTAATTTTTAAAAATTTTATTTTAGTTTTTAATTATTATTTTTTTAAATATTTATTTTTGAGAGAGAGAGAGAGAGAGAGAGAGAGAGAGAGCACAAGCGGGGGAGGGGCAGAGAGAGAGGGAGACACAGCTTCAGCCTCCAAGCTCCCAGCACAGAGCCCGTCGTGAGGTTTGAACCCATGAGCTGTGAGATCATGATCTGAGCCCAAGTCGGACATTTAGCCAACTGAGCCACCCAGGCACCCCTTAGTTTGTAATTCTTTTAAAAGAAATTTTTATTTATTAGAGAGGGTGTAGGCACATGGGAGAAGCGGGGAGAGAGAGAGAGAATCCCAAACAGGCTCGCTTCATGCTCAGCACAGGGCTCAATCCCACGACCCTGGGATCATGACCTGAGCTGAAATGAGGACTTGGACACTCCAACCAACTGAGCCACCCAGGCACTCCATCTTTTTCCTTATATCTTAAAGTGAGAGTGGATACTGAAAGGAGATTGGGTAAATAAGGTGTCATAACAGCTAAGAAAGTAGTTGAAAGAAGGTTCTAGAAATCCCTTTGGAAAGTTGTGTAGCAGTTTTTTATTCACATGGAGATCAGGAGACAGTTGCTTAAATGATACTTAATTAGGTAATCTGACCAGTTTATAAATTCCCTGATACAGTTGCCGTCACCTTAATTCATTTCTATTGTGTTTAATTTCTTAAATTTCGAATATGTTTTCTCTGCCTTTATCACTGAGATTCTCAGACTAAGGAGGGTATTATAGAAAGTGGACTTTGAAGTTTTTTAGTGCATTAAATAATGCACTGTGTTATGTGCTTGCGGTCTTTTCCCACATTTCTTGGATTTACTAAATAAAGCCTCAAATGAAAAGAATCAGGGTCCTACCATAAGGGGTTCATTTTGGGGGTGGCCGCCCAGTTATTGATGGGTACTTGCTCTGGCTTTTCCTCTGTTTCATTAATGTCTACTGCTAGTTTTTCTCCCCTACTCCTCTTTCCCCCAGGCCGTGGAGGATACAGAGGTCGTGGAGGCTTTCAGGGGAGAGGTGGAGACCCCAAAAGTGGGGACTGGGTTTGCCCTAATCCGTAAGTATCTCATTTATTTTGTCAGTAATAGGGTTGGGATTGGGGTCAGAGGATGCAAGAGGGGGTTCTGAATCAATTGGAAACTATTGAACATTTTTATTTTCCTCCTTTCTCAGATCATGTGGAAATATGAACTTTGCTCGAAGGAATTCCTGCAACCAGTGTAATGAGCCCAGACCAGAGGATTCTCGTCCCTCAGGAGGAGGTGGGTCAGCTTTTTAACAGCAATTCCATGGCATTTATCTTCTGACTAGCATTAAGGGTGCTTTACATTATTCTGCTGGCCTTGCTGATTTGCATTTTTACCTTGCAGATTTCCGAGGAAGAGGCTATGGTGGAGAGAGGGGCTATAGAGGTCGTGGGGGAAGAGGTGGAGACCGAGGCGGCTATGGTGCAGACAGAAGTGGAGGTGGCTATGGAGGAGACAGAAGTGGTGGCGGCGGCTACGGAGGAGATAGAAGTGGGGGTGGCTATGGTGGAGACAGAAGTGGGGGCGGCTATGGTGGGGACCGAGGCGGCGGTTATGGTGGGGACCGAGGCGGCGGCTATGGAGGAGACCGAGGCGGAGGCTATGGGGGAGACCGAGGCGGAGGCTATGGGGGAGACCGAGGAGGTGGCTACGGCGGAGACCGAGGTGGCTATGGTGGAGACCGAGGCGGCTATGGTGGAGACCGAGGCGGCTATGGAGGAGATCGAAGTGGGGGGGGCTATGGAGGAGACCGTGGCGGCGGTGGCTATGGTGGAGACCGAAGTGGAGGCTATGGAGGAGACAGGAGTGGTGGTGGCTATGGAGGAGACCGAGGTGGCTATGGAGGCAAAATGGGAGGAAGGTGAGTATTACAATGTACTTGTTAATCTTTTTATTTTACTGCTCCTAGGGTTTAGGATCCGAGCCCTTTTTGTCACATTTTCTTAATGTCCAGTTGTTTGGAACTTGAATTTTTCATTGGAAACTCTCAATTAGGATGGAGAAGATTCATTTAGTTTTCTTGCTTAGAAATTTCTAAAACTCATTTTGTTTTGGAAATTGTTTCATAAATCTATATTTGTATGAGGGTGTGTATATGGCTGTGGTATTTTCTCATGGCTAAAGTTAATTGAGATTGAGAGGTAATTTGAAACTGTATGTAAATCAGAGGTTCTTAATGTTAAGTGAGGGGAGCACACCTTTCATAGGGGCATTTTCTGAGATCACATGTGACACGTGCCACCCTGTAGTTGTTTCTCTGGAGAGTCTGGTAATCCTTTTCCAGATGAAAATTCCTGATGGTACTGATGGGAGTGTGTTGTGCACATGATTGGTGTAGAGGCAGAAAAGTTGATGAAAAACAACTTCGATTATCATACTAAGCATCTGTATGCCAGATGCAGTATAGGGTAGTGAGAATTAGTATAGCATATGGTTAAGAGCATGAAGTTCAGAGATAAGAAGTCTCTGTTTTCAAATTCTGGCTTCACCACTTACTAGCTGTGTGATGTTAGGCAAGTTACTTAACCCTTTGGAGCATTAGCATTCCCATCTATAAAATGGGGCCAGTAATACCTCCTTCATGGAGTTGTATTAGATCATGTAATGACAGTTCCTGGCCCATAGTAAGTGCTATATAATTGTTAGATACTAGTAATTATCTATTGAACATGTCTTACTGTATAGCAAATCCTGTGGAAGTGTCTTTCTATTCTTTAGTTTAGTCCTCAGCTCCATGAGGTAGATGTATTTCCCATTTTGTGAAGTAGGAAACGTTGTGTAACTTTTCCAAGGTCACATAGTAAGTGGCAGACCCAGAACTCTTACATGAAAATGTGTGCTTTCCTTTTTCTGTTATGCCACTCGTCTGTTAAGAGTGCTTGACAGCGGTTTAGAGTCCTTACTGTAGATGGAAAGTTTTTAAGACTCAGTGATAGCAAAATCTTCCAGGAACTTTGTGGGTCTTAAAGCTGATAAATTAGATATTTATTAAGCACTTCTAGGAGTAGAGAAATAAATTAGGTATGGTGTCATTCTTACAGAAATTGTCAAGCTGATGCCAGTCACCAGCACCCTGAGGAAGTGTCTGATGCTCCCCCTTGGTAGAAAATTAGAATTTAGTCTGGCTCTTTATTTTTCATTCCTAGAAACGACTACAGAAATGATCAGCGCAACCGACCATACTGATGACTGTTTTGAATGTTCCTTTGTCTCTGACATGATCCATAGTGAAATTGCCAGAGTTTTGCCTGCTGCTTTCCTCGTGGCCTCTTCTTGGGTAGTGAAATTAAGTGACATTTGGATTTTTATTTGGGTGGGAGGGCTGGGACAGTTTTTCTTTTAGAAATGTCCATTGAAATTTCCCCATTTAGTTTTCCACCTCTCCTTTCCAACCCTTGAAGCTAAGTGCGTTGTAAAATATTGCCAAAATGGAAAGTGTTTTGTATTACTGCAATAAAGGCTGCTTGTTTTGTGGACTTTTGTACATTAGTGCATTGTTCTATCACACTCAGGATTCAGTTACAGCAGACTGTAACCCTAAAGAATTAGGAAATTCATTCTGTTTCATTAACTTAAAACGTTACTTTCAACAATACTGAGCTCCTGCTCTGTTTAGAGTAGTAATTTGCAAGAATAACTGCATGTCAGAATTACCCGAGGAGGTTATCAAGATTAGATTTCTAGGCCTCACCCCAGGTCTACTTGGTCAAAACTTGTTAAGTGTGGGGAGCTAGACCTAGGAATCTATATCAGGCTCACCAGATGGTTTTGATACAGTCACTTTAATGGCAGTTGACAGCTGTGAGCCATTTATTTAGGGCAGTGTTCTAGATGCTGGGAATGTGGAAGTCTAAGGGTTATGTAGGAAGAGTAAGGATTTGATGACAAGCCAGGGTGAAGATACCAGTGTGCTGGGTATGTTACTTGGCATTCATTAAAGAACTATTTCTCCTACACTTATCAGGGGTAAGGCATTGCACCAGATGCTAGATATGTTGCCCCTCAAGCAAACAGACAATATACAGTCTGACAAGTACTCCAATAAGAATTAAGTACAAGGTACTTTGAAGGCTGGTTGGAAGGACATGATCCAGTCATGTACAGTCGAGAAGGCTTGGTAAGTCTTGAGGGAAGAGTAGGAGTTGGCTAAGTAAGAAGGCTGGGTGAGGAAAGGTATTCCCAGCAGAAAACTAATGACATGAACAAATCAGGAGTTAAGAGAGTGAAGAACAGGCTCTGCATTTGAGAATTGTATATAGTACATTGTGGTTAGAGGGAGGAGTTCAAGGATGACCCTGCAAAAGGTAAGACTGGAGAGGTAAACATGCTTGGTGAGAAGGTCCTTCTTGCATTTCATTTTTCCCCTGCCTCCAAATAGGGAGTCATTAAAAGATTTTAACCAGGGCAGTAGCCTGACCTGAGTGGCATCAACTGAAAGATGATGATGGCTGCCTTGTGGAGAGGCTGGACTGGAGACAGAATGGTAAGCCAGGTGAGAGATGATATTGGTCTGAGCTCAGATAGTGACTGGACAAGGAGGAGATAACTAAATTGATTTGAGAAATGAGGGAGGGACACTGAACAGGATTTGGCCGGATGTCAGAAATTATGGGGAGAGAAGTCAGGTTTCTAGCCTGGTGATTGGGTAGATGTGCTATTCATTTAAATAGAAAACACTGGGAAAGGAACAGGTTTGGGAGCAAGATTAGGGGAAATGAGTAAGTAGCTGGGTTGTGCAAATCTGCAGCTTAGAAAGTTGGCATTCAACATATGCATGCTGATTTTTTTTTTTCTGTACTGACTTCTGCTTCCTTTGCTGCTTCTCTGCCTGACCTTCAGATGTAGGAGGTTTCTCAGAGCTTGTTCTGAATCACCTTTTCCTTTTCAACTTACACTCATTTTCATCCTGGAAGAACTCATTCAGGCTGTGGCTTTAAATACCATCTAATACACTGATGATTACCAAATTTAAGCCTCTAGTCTTGACCTCTTGCCTTCCTTCACTCTGGATTATATTCAGCTTCCTACTTGACCTTTTTATTAAGATGTACTGAACAGAACTTTTTTCTTTTCCTTTCTTTTCTGTTTTCGTAACTTGGACGGGACTAAACAGAACTTTTGATTCCCTTTCCAGATCACTTTCTCTCCTATACATTCTTTTTCCTGTAAAGTCTATTTTTCCCATAGTAGCCAAATGATACCGTAAAGATGTGAATCAGACTATGTCATGCCTTTTTAAAGGCTTTCAATGACTTTTATTTTTATTTTAGGGAAGCTTCATACCCAACGTGGGGCTTAAACTTATGACCCTTAGATTGAGAGTCATGTGCTCTAATGACTGAGCCAGCCAGGTGCCCCATTGACTTTTGTTACATGTAGGCTATAAATTCCTTACCCTGACTTGCGGAATGCTTATGAACTGGCCTCTGTCTCCCTCTCCAACCTTATTGTTTAACATTTATCCATACTAACCTTGCGTTAACCACATTTGTGTTAATTCTTCATGGTACCAATATGCTTTTGCTGTAGTATCTTTATATGCTTTGTTTCGGATTCACCTTCCTCAAATATTCAGATGGCTGATTCCTTTTCATTGCAATGTTGGGTCAGATTCCACCCTCCTCCCTGGCCTTCTATCTAAAATACTGCCTCTCCTCAGTGACTCCTATCACCTCTTATAATGTCATCACAGTATCTATCATTATTTGAAATGATCTTTTTGTGGTTGTCAGTTTCTCTCTTCATTAGAATATAAGCTCCAAGGGGTGCCTGGGTGGCTCAGTCGGTTAAGCGGCCGACTTCAGCTCAGGTCACGATCTCATGGTCCGTGAGTTCGAGCCCCGCGTCGGGCTCTGGGCTGATGGCTCAGAGCCTGGAGCCTGCTTCCGATTCTGTGTCTCCCTCTCTCTCTGCCCCTCCCCCACTCATGCTCTGTCTCTCTCTGTCTCAAAAATAAATAAAACGTTAAAAAAAAAAAAAAAAAAAGAATATAAGCTCCAGGAGAGTAGGGAACCTTGTCTGTTGTTGACTGTTCTACCCCAGTGCTTAGAACAGTGTCAGGCACAGAGTAGGTAACTCAATGAATATTGGCTAAATGAGTGAATCTATTATAGGTACAGATTTGAGATTAATGAGCCACTAATATATAAATGGTAATTAAAGTGCTGAGTGGATATAATAAGACTGTCTAGAGTAGTTCTTCACCATCCAAGCTCTATATTAGAATTAGCAAGGATGTTTTTTTTAAACACAGGGATGCTGGGTTCTATTCCAAAACAATGAAATCTCTTCGGCCTGGCCATTTAATAAGAGCCTCAGTTGATCTTAATGGTTTGGGGAGACAGTATATATAGAGAGAAGAGCCTAGGATAGGACCCTGAGACATACTAATACTTAAGAGATCATAGAAGAGGATCCTGAAATAGAGACTAGAAATGGCCAGTGAGGTGTTGGTGGAACCCAAAGGAAGCATGGATTTTAAAGAGGGAGAAGCTAGTGGTGTCAAGTGCTCAAGCCAGGCCAAGTCATTCAGAGTGCATATAGAAAGCACTCGTATTTAGCAATATGGAGGCTCTAAATTACCTTAGCACAGGGTGTCTCAACCTTGGGACTACTGACATTTGGGTTGGAGAAGTCTTTGGTATGGGGGGGTTGCCCTTTTTGTTGCAGGATGTTTAGCAGCATCCCTGGCTTCTACCATGAGACTCCAGGAGCGGCCCCTAGTTGTGACCATCAGAATGTCTGACACTGCCAAATGTCCTTTGGGGACACAGTTTGGGGTGCATGATTGCCCCTTTTGAGGACCACTGCCTTAGCAAAAGCCATTTTGGTAGAGCATTGAATTCTGAACCCAAACTGAAGTGGGATGATGACTAATAGATATTGGAGAAATGGAGACAGGTAATGTGGACAACTAAAAATCTTGATTATGAAGGGTGGTCAGAGATGGGGTTGAGGTAAGAAGAAGTATCTGGACAGGGATATGGGTTTGTGGGAGGTTATTTTTTAAGATGGGTGAGAAATAAGCATGTTTATACACTATGTGCAAGGAAATGGGGATAATTGATGTTCAAATCCCTTGAAGGAATGGTGACCAGAACACTGGTGAAGGATTTACAGTAGAACAGGAGAATGCCTCTTGTGTTGTTTCTGGAGGTAAGGATAGTTGCAGATGCTGATAATGATGGTAACAGATGATTAACATTTATTGGGGGCTTCCTATGTGCCAGGCACTGTTAACAAGCACTCTGTGTTAACTAATTCTCACAACAATGCTGCGAACCAAGGAGGTATAGGAAACACTTCAGAGAAGAGATAAATGGTGTGATTTTGATTGTTGCTTGAAAGGGGCTTCAGAGGGTACAGTGAGGAACAGAGGCACTGAGAGGCTAAGCAACTTGCCCAGGATCACATCTCTAGTAAGTGGCAGAGTCTGGATTCTAATCCAGGGATTTAGCCTTAGAGCCTGTGCTCTTTACTGTGCACAAGGATGCTTGTAACAGAGGTGGCAGGAAGTTGAAGTAATTCCATGTGATGTCTTTTTATCCCGAGTATAGTAAAATATAATAGTCTGCTGAGAGTTGGGGAATATGATAGTTTGAAGAGACTGTAGTAAATGTGAGGATAGTAGAGATAGCAGAGAAGACTTAAGATAACCATTGTAGGAAATAGGAAAGTATTGTGACTAGGAACCTGTAAAGTTGCCAGACAATGATGAGAGCCCAGTTAACATAGGAGGCAAGTGTTTTATGGGTAGTCTATGGATGTGTGATTTTTCTCTATCTTAAAATTTTTTAAATATATTTTTATTTACTTATTTTAGGTGTTTTTATTTATTTTTGAGAGAGAGCATGTCTATAGCCATAACACCCTGAATGCACCTGATCTTGTCTGATCTTGGAAGCTAAGCAGAGTCGGGCCTCATTAGTACTTGGGTGGGAGAGAGAGAGGACGTAACAGGGGAGGGGCAGAGAGAGAGGGAGGCAGAGGATCTGAGGCCAACAGCAGGCTCGAACTCACAAAACTGAGCCAAAGTCAGGTGCTTAACTGACTGACCCACCCAGGTGCCCCAGATTTTTCCCCATATTTAATTAGCAACCTGGTTATAGGAACAGAGGCAGTTTGATTCAGGGTTAGAGATTTTACTAGTCAGATACTAGTAATCTGAATAAAAATTTCAGATTTGTTTCATACCTGTTGGAGGTATGAGAAGAGTAGAGATAGTGGTTGATGGATGGAGTCTAGGCTGAGTAGGAAGAAAAAAACAAGTTAATGGAGAATGTAGGGATGTCAAGAATGGTGTTACTGATGAGATTCAGAGAACTGATATTGAGGATAAGCTGGATAGAAGGTTTGGGTGAGAAAGTAGATATTCAGGATTTGGGAGATGGAGCAATTCCTGGGGATGATAAGGGCTGGGTGTGGCCATGGAAGTGGATGGCTAAAGTGAGTGGAAGGGAAAGGCCTTTGTATTTGAGATCAAGAACTGAGGAGCTGGGTGTTGGGTGGTTGTTACATCATGGTGATAGGAAGACTGAGGTTCAGGCAACGAATAAGAAAACAGAGAAGTGAACCAGAGGATGGTATAACTAGAGAGCCAAGACACTTGAGTTTTATATAAAGGCACAGGACAATGATGACATTGGAAGGAATGGAGAAGGATGAGCAACACCTAGGATTTTGGGAAGAGGTCATGGCATTCAGGAGAGAGAGCTAGATTTCAGTTATGGCACAGAGATGGATGAGAATGTTGGAAGAAGAGGTGGAGCTTGTTTATTGCTTTTTTTTTTTTTTTCTTTCTTCAGAATTAGAGGGTATATTCAAGGTTTCATTAGAAAGAGGGAAAAGAGGAGGGAACATACATTTTGGATGGTGTCCAAAGAGCAATAGCAACAGATCCTGGCGACTGAGAGAAGTGGGCATTTCAGGCCTCAGAGAGAAACTGGCCACAGCTAGGATTAAGCGTGTTTGTCAGAGTATTGCATCTAGGTAGTTTTGGTACTTATTGGGAAGGCTTTGCTACATTGGTGGTGTACTGGATGGCGGGTCCTCTCTGCAGGGCTTTATGCTCAAGGCTGTCTTAAGTCTTCTGATGAGGATTGGTGAAATTAGGATTGAGGTACTGCTGAGCAGAGACTATTACCTGGTTGAGTAACAAGATATCCTCTAGAAAGCCAGAAATATGGAGGAGTAGGAGGAGGGGTTAGGGATCTGTGGGCAGGATTTTATAGTAGTTGAGAGCCTAAATTAGGTAATAAGTGCTTGTTTGTACCCACAGGCTGTTAAGGTGCACGGAAATTTGTGTTAGGTTACTCATTGGCCCAAAGGTGCAGAGTGGGTAAGAGAAAGGAAGATCCATTTTTGCCATCTTTGGTCTGTGTGTTTTTACTTACAACTCTGTAAGGCAAAACGTGCATCTGAAAGTACTGGGGTAGGTAGGGAGATAACATCTGAATGAAACATACCATGTTTTATTCAGAATAACCAGACCACTCTAGAACCTGGAGTGTGGGGAATGGAAAGGAGCATCTGTTTTACTTCGACCTTTCTCTGCTTGATGGGAAGAACTTGACCTCACATTAGGTCACTTCAATAAGATTGGGGAGGATATAGGGGTGGCAGGACATTTTTAACCTCCAGTGGTCACAGGCACACATGATAACACTGAAGAGAGGAGAAGAGAGAAACACTCAATTTGAGTGCTTACTGTGTGATGCTAAGCACTCTATTGGGCTTTATATTATTGTTTTGCTCCTCATAGGAGCTCTCTCAAGTAGTATGGATTATTCTCATTTTATTATAGGCGAAGAAATAGATTAACTTCTCCAAAGTCAAAGATCAAGTAAGTGATGGACCCTGGACCCTAGGATTCAATTTCAGATTTGTCTGACTCCAAAGTCTGAACTTTTCCTTTTTTTTTTTTTTTTTTACGTTAATTTATTTATTTTGAGGGAGAGGGAGAAAGAATCCCAAGCAGGTTCTGCGCTGACAGATCCCGGGATCATGATGTGAACTGAAATCAAGTCGGATGCTTAAGCAACTGAGCCACCCAGTCACTCCTGGGATTTTCCTTTTGTAGGTTGTTGGGATTGGTGTGGCAGGTCCTATTGGTAAAGGGAAACTGAAGCCTTTAGTACAAATAAGGGAGAAACTGAAGCAGTTTTCAAGAGTAGAGTGAGTCTGTCACAGGGAATGGCTCTGAGGAAGGCAGAAAGCAAGTGTAGAAGAGACAGAGAAGATGGCTGGTCTTGATTACAGCCTCATTATCTCCTAACCACTGGGAAATGGTTAGGGGGCAATTTAGTAAGAGGAAATGCCCAAGAGTCCAGCTTTGCAGGATTTTCTATTTTTCCTGTTTGCAGCCCATTCTAGGCAGAAGCTCATCAAATTCTGGGTATAGACAAGGGCTTGATTTAGGGAGGCAGACTGGCCATTGGAACAGCTCTGTCTCTGTCTTCTCTTTCCCTTTTTGAGAAGGACATGTGACTGAGTGAATTAATACTCAGGGCGCCTGGGTGGCTCAGTCGGTTAAGCGTCTGAGATCATTTGGCTCAGATCATGATCTCACGGTTCATGGGTTCGAGCTCCGGGTCGGGCTCTGTGCTGACAGCTTAGAGCCTGGAGCCTGCTTTGGATTCTGTCTCTCCTCTCTCTGTCCCTCCCTGGCTGATGCTCTGTCTCAAAAATAAATGGTTGAAACAAATGAAAAATAAATAACACTTAACCAAGAGTGTGGAGACAGGAGTTTCAGTGCAGCCTCTGACAAAAGGAACAGCAGTGGTAGGTAGAGTGACACTCATTTATTCATGGAAGGTAATTATAGGTTGTTTTCCCAGGGGAACCTGAGAAGTAACATCAGGAAGAGAATGGGGGCTAGGCCCAAAGAACTGACCTATTTAGAGGTTTTAGCAAGGATCTGGAGCTGCTTCCTGATCCCTGGCACCCAGGGCCCTGTGGCCTGTGCCTTGTGTTTTGGTTTAGAGAAACATGTTGGGAAGGTAGAAGTGAGATAGAAGGCAGACTCTCTCTGGGCACTCAGCTTTTTCTGTTGGTCTGATGTGGCTCTGGACTTTGCAATAAACAAGGGGTTCAGCTGTGCTAGTTGAAAGTCTTGGATATTTAACTCTTCTGGGTTCTCAAGGTCTTTCCGGAACCTTGTAGGCTCTGCCTCCTCATTGGTCTTAGGTGCTTCATATACAAAGATAACCTTGTTCTTTAGCTTGTTTTGGATCCAAGGATCAGTTGAGGCCAGGAGAGTTAATGTTTCTTGTAGCTGCATTGAAACAAAGGTCTATGGCTGGTTTACTTCAGGCTAAGGCTGGGAGGGGAGGGGGTGTCCCAGTGAGGGGGTGCTCTGGCCACAGGCCACTGGGGTCCCATGGAATGAAGTCAAGGTATAGTGTGTGAGGGCTTATTCCCTTTCCTCCCTCCTGACAAAGAGCAAGTGGTAAGGATGGATGGGGGAGGCTTGGAGGAAGGGTAGAGAAGAGGAAGAGGTGGGCAGGAATGCCTTACACTGTTCTTCACAGCCTGGCTCTTTTCCGCATCTAGCATGTCCAACAGCAAGTGGAACACTTGTGGGCTGTGGATCCCCAGGACGCCCTGGCAGAGGCAGAATGTGCCTAAGTAGTCAGCCTACGAAGATGCCCCATCTGTGCTCTTTTCCATTCTAGTCTCCATGATGACCCTGTCATCTGGCCTGGAGAGAGGGGGAGCTGTGGCTTCCCAGCTGAGGTGTATCCCTTTCCTTCCCTTTTGGGGCCACCGCATTGGGTTCCAGTACATACTGTTCACCAGAAAGAGTCAAGACAATTTCTGCAATACCTAAGCAATGCCTCTCATACCCATCTCCTGTCCCTTATCCCACCTACTTCCAATCCTGAAGAAAAGGTCATTGCTGAATTCGTGGTAGGGCTGGAATTCTAATATAAACCACCAAACCTCCCCAAACTTTACAGTCCTTTCTTCCCTGAAGTAATTGCCCTCAATTGCCTACTCCCCTTGCCATCAATACATCTGGTCAGAGAAGCAGGGCTGGCCTTACCAAAGAGATGACTGCTTCCTGGCGCGCAGTGGCATTTGAGTTCATTAGTTGCCTGTGTGGAAGGAAGTGAATGTGTTATCCAGTTAGAGGGTAGGAGGAGGAGGGCTGGTTGTTTCTTCTGACAGCCCAGAGTGAATCGAGCACAAGGCCAGAGAGTGATGCTGATTACATCAATTTCTCCCTCTTGTTTCTTGGGTTAGGGGCTGGGAAGGGAAAGGCAGATACTACAATTTGCCAAGAGGTACCAAATGACAATTAGGACTTGCATCTGTCCAGAATTCTACCTTTTTATTTTTTTATTTTTATTTTTTAATGTTTATTTATTTTTGAAACAGAGACAGAGCATGAGTGCGGGAGGGTCAGAGAGAGAGGGAGACACAGAATCTGAAGCAGGCTCCAGGTTCTGAGCTGTCAGCACAGAGCCCGACGCAGGGCTCAAACTCACAGACCATGAGATCATGACCTGAGCTGAAGTCGGAAGCTCAACCGACTGAGCCACCCAGGTGCCCCCAGAACTCTACCTTTTACAGGTCCCTTTCATGTCCTCATCTTAATTCGAGCTTTATGTTTTATATTTTATAGCAGCCCTGAGTGGTAGGTATTAGCAGTACCCTTTTGCCAATGAAAATCCCAGGGGTCAAAGTAACTTGGCCAGGGGCACAGGCGAGAACTGGGATCAGATTCTCAGCTCTCTCTGACCCTGTGCCCCTTTCTGCCAGCCTGAGCCACTCACGCCTCCACCAGGTTCATCATCGTAGGCTTCATCTTCAGCTCTTCCACAGTTTCAGCCACAGCCTGCCTCATAGCCTGAAGAAGGATTAAGGTGGGACAGTAGAGAAAAGGAATGCAGGAGTGTGCTTTAAGTGCTCACAAACCTTTACCTTGTGCTATGTATGGTCCTTGCCTTGAGGTCTGGTAGGGGAAGCGTGCGGGTGAGTAGACATGTACACTACTGTGGTAAGTGTTACAAATGAGCTAAGTATAGGGTGAAAATAGGGCCTCCTCAGTCTGGATACCAGCAAGATGTTCTGGAGGAAGCAATGCCTCAGCTGCAGCCTGAAAGGTGGATGGGAGTTAACCAGTAGAAGGGTGGGGGTGGGAGATTTTGGGGCAGAGAGGAGGGCATGTACAAAAGCTTAGAGGCCAGAGAGCACAGAGAGGTTAGGAAACAAAAAGGAGTTCAGCGTAGCTAGGTGACCACACCGAGACTCTTCAGAGTGGGGCACTCTGAGGAGTTACACTGAGATAGCAGGTATAAACCAGGACAGGGTGATCTTAAGCATAGCTGGTGTGTGGCCGTGAGTGGGAGTGGGGAAAGCTGAAGCTAGAGAGGTGAGCAGGCCTTGGGTGGTGAAGGGCAATGTAAGCCATTCTGAGGGCACTGGGGAGCTACTGAAAAATTTTATGCAGAGGTGAGACACAATCTGATTTACATTTCAGAAAAATGGCTTTGGAAGTTCTGTGGCTGGTTCTGTAACAAGGTAGAATAGAGATAAAAGCAAAGGAACACAGAGGAATGCAGGGTTGATTCTGGTGGAGGTGATTTGGGAAAGCTTTCCATAGGAGGTGTTTGGACTGGCCTTGCAGCAGCAATGGTATTATAACAGGCAGAAGGAGGGAGGGAGTGAATAATAGCATGAGATAGTTTTCACCTTGCAGAGGGAGGGAGGGTTGACTTGTCATTGTGCTGAGAGAACTGCCTCCCTTGCAAAGGCAAGGTGGCTTGAAAACATGGGCTGCATTAGGGGAACAGGGAATGCGTTAGAGTGAATGTGATACGTTTTGGGGCAGTGTGATGGGAGCCAAGTCAGGGAGGTCTTCAGAGAAGGGAGAGGAGACGGGTTTGGGTTGCCTGGGCTTGGGAGCTTTGGTCTCACAAGGAAAGGTTCATTGTAAGTCTTCCTCCAGAGCAGGTCAAATGTGAATCCCTCCAGCCCTTGTGCCTGGATCTTTTCCAGTCCAATGGTCTTGAGCATCTGGGTGGCTTCAAAGCGGTGCTAAGGGCAGAGGTGGGGAGGTATGAAGGATAGACTCTTCATCATCCCTCTTCATCATTCCCATCCTATTGCTGGAGAAGGAAGGGTGCTAGGTAGCCTTAGACCTTACCTCCAGGACACTAGAAGAGCACAGCTGGTCTAGGATGGCCCTGATGACTGTGGCTGAGTGTACATGCATCATCTTGACCAGCATCCTAAGTGCCTGTGGGGGGCAGGCAGGTGGGATGGGGTGTACAGGGCCAAGAGGCATCTGGATGGCCAGGTAGGCTTGAGGGCTGAGCCTAAAACTCACAGGGAACAGTTGGGGTCCATTCTCCTGCCTCTTGGCCTCTTGAGTGAGAGCATGAGTTCATGTGTGCACATATGTGCACATTTTTTTTTAATGTTTTTATTTATTTTTGAGACAGAGACAGAGCATGAGCAGGGAAGGGGCAGAGAGAGAGGGAGACACAGAATGTGAAGCAGGCTCCAGGCTCCAAGCTGTCAGCACAGAGCCCGACACGGGGCTCGAACTCATGAACCGTGAGATCATGACCTGAGCCGAAGTCGGACGCTTAACCGACTGAGCCACCCAGGAGCCCCACATATGTGCACATTTAAAATGAACACTATTTCAAATCAAACATACACAGACATGTGCATGTATGCTTATGTCTACGTGACCCCATACTCATGTATATACATATTCACAGACACACAGAGGACCCCACAGTGTTCCCTGCTGAAACTTCTTTGGTTGAGTATGATGGGGTGCAAACTGTACCAAAGTCAGCACTGGCCTTTGGTTCCCCAGCACTCCCCAGGGAGTCCAGCCTTCTGCCCCTCACACCTTCATCCGCTGGGTTTTGGACCCTTGGCTTAGGCATTGCAGCAAGAACTCTTGGGCTATTTTGCTGCAGGGCCTCAGGAAACCCAAGCACAAGGCTGCCTCCACAGCTGCTTCATTTGATGACTTCTTTATCAGCATCTGCAGAACAGGCACCAACTTCTCTTCATCCCCGACTTGAGTTCTCTGAGGGAGACAAGAAGTGAAATAGCCAGGGGAACTATATCTTCATCCAGACATTGTTAAGAGGGCAGTTCACTCTTACTTCCAGAGCATTCTTCTTCCTCCCTAAAATGAATCTCATGTCATCAGATTAATTTACCCATGTCCCCTTATTTTTGCTGTCATCCACATGCTCCTAGGTCATATCCCTTCATTTCTCTATGACATCCATCCTGGATGGATGGATGTCATTCTCTTTAACACTTCTGCTGTCTTAATTCCTGACTTTAAAAAATATACATGCCATTGATCCCACTCCTGCTATCCAATAACCTTGTCCTTCATTCTGTGTCAGCCCCTAATTCTCAGGTTTTTATCATTACCCATTACTACGGCTTCTCCATGATCTCCATTTTATGGATCCCATTCTCTGACCATCACCGCTTATCTTTCCAGCTAACTTCCTGATGCCAGTAATTGTTGGACTCCACAAGGATTAACAATTCACTGAGCACCTTTTTATTGCTCATTTTCTTCACTCTCTACCCAGCTTAAACTTCATGGTCCTACTATAGTCACTTCTCTGCCTCACTCAACTCCTTTACCTCTTCTTGCTTCATTGTAGTCAACTTCCCACTTTGTGCCTGTACTTTCTGGAGAAAAGCCCACAGTCATGATGGCTGATCTTGCTTTAAACATATGAACACAAACCTCACATAGACCCTTAGTCCTACCTAGTAACCGTACTGTTTTTCCTTGGGCAAGTCTTTTTCCCTCTCCTGATTCACACCCTGTCCTTTTGGAACCTCTAACACTTCTTCCTCTGTTCTTATTCTCAGCTGATGACCTTGCTTCTTTACTGAGCAAATAAAAGCAACTAGAAAAGAAGTTCCAAAGACACCTAACCACCATTTCTATCCAACTTTCAACACCTGCACGTATATGTTCTTCCCTTCCTCTTACTACTGGGTACTCTGACCATCTATCTAAAGTCAATCTCTCTACTTGTGTGTTAGATTTCATCTCTTCTCACCAAATCAAGAACATTTGTGCACAACTCTTTCTTCTCCCTTCAAAATTATCATTTTTCTGACTACTGGATCATTATCCCTTAGAATAGAAACATGCTGTTATT
The DNA here is from genome assembly GCF_027475565.1 of Acinonyx jubatus. Classification (NCBI taxonomy): domain Eukaryota; kingdom Metazoa; phylum Chordata; class Mammalia; order Carnivora; family Felidae; genus Acinonyx; species Acinonyx jubatus. Next base: position 22,649,909 of record NC_069397.1, read on the forward strand.
TTTCTTTTTTCTAAAATCCACCCCCAGTACCAACTACAGCCCTTTCCAACAACACTTGGAAAATTGTCCATTCTTGCCATCTCTAATTTCTTTCCTCCCGTTCACTCTTAAACTCATTATGTCAGACCTATACCCACCCCCACCAAAATTGTTCTTGTTAAGATATTCAAGGATTCCTGCATAATCTGTGTATTGATTCTCAGTCCTTATATTATTCGATACAGTTGATTTGTTTCCTTGATATATGTTTTTCACTTGATTTTCAGAATCTCAAGACTCTTGAGTTGTCTTCCTACCTATTGGCCACCTATCATTATTTCCTGGTTCTTCCTCTTCTCCCTGAGCTCTTAATGTTGGGATGCCCCTAGACTTGATTCTTGGTTCTACTGACCTCACCTAATTGAATGACATTAAATGCTGTCTGTATGCCAACAACTTATAAATTCCTTTCTCTAGTTCAGACTTCTAAACTCCAAATTGTACATACAACTGTTTACCTGCTGTCTCCCTTGGAGGTCCAATAGACATCTCAAACATAACTTGTCCAAAACAGGACTTCCGATACTACCTTCAAACCTGTTCCACCTGCAGCTTTCTCCATCTTAGTCGATAACAACTCCATCCTTCAGCTGCTAGGCCAAAACCTTGGCTTCATCCTTGTTTCCTCACTGTCTTTTATAGTTCACATTCTACCTGTCAGAATTTTACTAGCCCCACTGCAACCACCGTGGTCCACGCCACATTTATATCTCACCAGGATTGCTTTAGTAGCCCCTAATTGGTCTTTCTGCTTACACCTGACACCCCACCCCACCTCCCCATATTTCTCAGAACAGCAGTCATAGTGAACCTTTTGAAATGTAAGCTAGATCATGTCACTGCTTTGCTCAAAATGTGTAATGGCTTCTTACTTCACTCAGAGTGAAAAGCCCAAATACTAAAGTCCAGAAAGCAATGACCTAGTATGATCTAGTCTAGTGGATCTAGTAGATCTAGATCTAGTATAATTGAGTCTCCTGTTTACTACTTTGACATATCTTCATTTCCTACTGCTTTCTCTATTCCCACTCCGCTTCAGCCACACTGGCCTCCTTGCTGTCCCTTGACCATCCAAGCACGCTCCTGCCTCAGGGTCTCTGCATTGATTGGTCCTTCTGCCGGGAATGCCTTCTTTCAGATAACCTGCAAGGCTAATGCCTTGACCCTCTTTATGTCTTTGCTCAGATGACCCCTTCTAAATGAGGCCTTCCCTCCCTTCTGGGTTTAAAACTACGACCTGTTCCTGTCCCCATTTGGCATTCCTGATCATCCTCACCCTGCTATGTAATTTTTCCACTGCACTGGTTACCTGTAACATACTATATAATTAAGTTTATTGGTTATTAAATATCTCCTCGACTAGAAGGTAAGCTCCACAAGAGCAGGGGATCTTAGCCTGTTTAGTTCACTGCTGTATCTCAAGGGCCTAGGACAGTGCCTGGCATGTGATAGCTGTTTAATATATATTTGTTGAGTAAATGGATGGATGATGAATTCTACTTCACGTGGAACAGTGATGGGATCAAAGTAAGAGGATCCTAAAAGGGGAAAATTTTTGATTAGTGTCAGCAGACTCTTGATCCCTTTCCCCTCTTGAGAGAGGTTTTTTCTTTAGTAGGTTTTTAAGGATGATAATGATTACCACTTAAAAAGCACAGGCGTTGAACTAGATGCTTCACCTACATTATTGCATTTAGTCTTCCCAACATTGCTATAATTACTATCTTCATTTTATTTATTGGTTTAATCCATTATTGGTTTTTAGTTTTAGAAAGAGGGTGAGAGTGCAAGCTAGGGAGAGGGGCAGAGGGAGAGAGGGAGAATCCCAAGCAGGCTCCGCACTCAGCACAGAGCAGGACACAGGGCTCCATCCCACGACCCCGGGATCATGATCTGAGCCAAAATCAAGAGTCAGATGCTCAACTGACTGAGCCACCCAGGCGCCCCTAATCCATTAATTTTTATGTTGGTTTCAGGTGTGCAATATAGTGATTCAGCAATTCTGTATATTACTCAGTGCTCACCACGATGAGTGTAGTTACTGTCAAGAGTTTAGAAATGGACAAACTGCGGCTCTGAAAGCTGGCTTGTCAGAGCTCGTGTGACCACGAAGTGGCTATGCCAGTGCTTCTGTGCAGGGAAGCTATTCCACAGGGAACTCCACAAAGACAGTGTCTTCTCCCATCAAGGCTAGGAGCCGGGTTACCTTCTCCCTGACCTAACCCCAGCCAACACCATCAATTACCTTGCCCCAGTTACTGACTCTCCTCCCAGTCACCTTGTCTTTGGGGACAGCAGCCTGGGAGTTGAGAGCCACTCGTAGCCGTGTCAGAGAATCCATCCTTTCCTCCTCATTTTGCCCCTTCAACTGTGTGATGAGAACCTGGATCACGTGCTTATTCAGGCAACCTTGGACAGGGAGGGTCCTCAGGTCAGGGCAGAGCCTCAGGGACTGTTCTTCTCTGCCAGGATTCATTTGACTCGACTGTGCCCTCAAGACAGAAGTTCTAAGTACTAGGTCCTGAGGTGTTACCCATCTTCTCAGGACACTCATGCATGGCTGCAGTTCCAGGGGCCCTCTCTCTCCCTCCAGTCTCTTCTCTCTTTTCACCCCACTTTCCTCTCTCTGCCCACAGTGCTAGGCTGAAGTGACTTTCCTTACTCAAAGGGGAAAGGAGCTCCTCTGCTTCCTTTCTCACCTTTCCCTACTTCTCCCTACCCCCCCACCCGCCCCAGGGAGAGGACACACTCACCCAGGAGGGCCAGGCTTCGACAGGCCTCAGACTTCACTTTCTCTGAACCGGTTTGGGCCTGATTTAAGAGGCAGGTGGTGGAAACATGCCATAAGTTGATGGAATGTCAGAGCTTTCAGAATCATCTCAACTTTTCATTTACAAATGAGGAGACCAAGTCTAGAGAGTGACCTGTCTATGCTGAAACATAGAGTACAGGCAGGGCGGTGCAATGGAAGGAACACAACTTGGGAGTAAGACTTTCGTTCAAATCCCTATCCGGTATCTAGTAGCCATGTGGCCTTGGGCAAGTCACCTGGCCTCTCAGAGCTTCCATTTATCTTTAGAAAAGTGCAGATACTACCACCTATTCCTAGTTTGTAAGATTTAAATGAGAATATGGACAAGAAAGCATGTTCCCCATTATAAATTGGCATATAAACACGGGGGATTAAATCAGTTAAGGTAGAGAATGAACTCAGTCCAAGTTCTTTCCTGGCTTTTCAGTTGAGGGTCTTTCTGTTAGACAAAGGGGACCTTCACATTCCTCCATCCCCATCAAGCTGTCCTTCAGAGAAGCCAAGGGCATGAGATAGTGCATGCTGCACACTGGCAGCTCTCCTCACTGCATCTGACCCAGCATCGTTGCACCCTGGCAAGCCTTGTCTGTGCCCATGTGCCCGTGCTCTACACACCTCAGACCCTGTTCCTCCTCTCATGAGCTTCATGTGGCCTCAGACTCACCACCTGCCATAGTGCCTCCATGACAAACTGCTCACTGACGCCCAGGCACCCCAGAGCCTGCAGGAACAGGGGTGGAGGAAAGGGAAGAGCCCTCAGGCAGCACCCCTATGAGTTACTGTCCTTTGGATACAGCTGGAGTTTTGCCTTGGAATATCTCCTCCCTCCCTCACTTCTTCCCCCAAGCATCTTTCTCCTCCCCAGCTCAGCTAGCTCCTGTGACTATGCTCCACCACCCTTGCCACCTCTCACCTGTGCTGCATAGAATTGCTCAGGCTCTCTGGGAGATTCCAGGCTTTTTGTGAGTTCCTGCCCATCCAAGGGAGCCAGTGGAAAGGAAGAAAGGGATAAATATAGTTGTAGAACTTCAAACAGGTGCTCATCCAATCCAGTCCCTTTTCCTTTCCTCCCTCCATTTTGCAGGCAGGGACTGAGGGCTGAAGGATAATGTGAGCCCAAGGTAAGGACACCCACAAAGGGAGTCTCCCCATTCTCCCTCCCACCGTGGTCCCTGACCTTTAATCTTTGCCACTTCAGGGGGTCCCCAGCAGGGTCTGAGGGCTTGGATCCCATCTGAGATTGTATAGTCAGCTTGCTCATAGGGAGATGGAATTTTTGGATGGGGGTGCCCTCTTTGAGTTGCCTGTGTGAGAAATTGCACAGGCTGGCCTTGGACCCCTTGTTCCCTCCCTCCTACTTCACAAACTCTCCTCTGCCCTTGATCCTCAGCCCAGCTCAGAGATGGGACCAGAGAAAGACGGATGAGCCTCCTCCTACCCCAGGGTCCTCTCTGGGATCTATAAGCTGGGCTTGCCCCACCCCCTCTCCCACTCCTACCTTCTCCTTCTTCTCTTTCCCAGAAAGTGTGGAGGGTGTGGAGAAGAGGAAAGGTCAAAACACACCTAGGGTGATCTCTCATTTTCCGCAGCATCTTCTCGGCCTCCCGTTCTTGTCGCTTATCACATAGGGTGTGCCAGTGTGTGTAGACCTCAGGCTTCTTGCAGTAGCAGTAAGGCACTGAAAGTGGCTTGCTTGGGTGCTGCCTCCAGCACTCTGGGCTAGGGGGAAACTCCTCCTTTGGCATCTGGGGGGTGTGAGTGGCACAACAGTGGCAGGGGGGTGTTCCTCAGCCAGGAAAAGGACCAGGATAAGAAGGGACTAGGTGGGATGCCTGGGTGGCTCAGTCAGTTAAGCATCCCGACTCTTGATTTCGGCTCAGGTCATGATCTCATGGTTCGTGGGATCAAGCCGCATGTAGGCCTCTGTGCTGACAGTCAGGGGTCTGCTTGGGATTCTCTCCCTCTCTCACTGCCCCGCCCCTTCTCGTTCTCTTAAAATATATAAACATTAAAAAAAAAAAGGGACTAGGTAAGAGAGACACCCTTCAGTCTCTCATCTGAGCTAGAGTCCGGGACTTCCTACCCCTACCCTGTGTGACTTGGGCAAGTTGCTTCACCCACCAAGATCTCAGTCTTCTCATCTGCAGAGTGGAGCTAAGAATCCTTGTTCTTTCTGTACCCGTTGTTGCAAAGGACAAATGGGATAAAGACTGTGAAGCCATTGTTGATCTGTAAACCAGTCTTAGTACACAATTTGGTTATTTGAGGATCTCAGAGCACTTTGAGAAGGCCTTCAGGGCAAGGAGATAGGAAAGGCAAGGGGCGAGGCAGATGTGGAGTAAAGAGGGGAAAAGACAGGCTACTGCTCCTTCATTCAGGCATGCAGCAGGTACTTACTGAGCACCTAAGTGCCAAGCATTGTCCTAGGTGCTGGGGAGGCAGGTGTTACCCTGCTCTCATGGAATTTAACAGTGTCATTGGAAAAGCAGAATTTCTTTAAATACTCTATCTCTTAGGGGCGCCTGGGTGGCTCAGTTAAGTGCCCGATTCTTAGTTTTGGCTCAGATCACGATCTTAGGGTTCATGAGATCGAGCCCCGTGTTGGACTCCACGCTGACAGCATGGAGCCCACTTGGGATTCTCTCTCTTTCTCCCTCTCTATGCCCTTCCCCCACTCATGCACATGTTCTCTCACAAAATAAATAAACTTAAAAAAATCTATCTCTTAAATGGTTGTGAAACTGTAGCTCTGATTGTAGTGAAGGGTTGTGTGTAGGTCAGGGGCTTTCTCTGCAGATTTGGCTTGGATTCATTCCTATTTCTTCTCCAGTCTTCCTCAGAGTCAGTTCTTTGAGCAACAAAGAAGAGGGGCTTCAGCCGGTGGTTTTCAGTTTGGTGATTGAGAAGATCATAGTGAAGATTGTCAAATCTTTGCCATTTTTTTCAGAAAGTGTAGTATTGATTCACAATGAGCAGGGTTGTCAGATTTAGTGAAAACCAAGCAAATGAAAAACAGGACGTCCAGTTAAATTTAGATTTTAGGTATTGGATACCCTATTTGGGACATATTTATACTAAAAAAGTATTCATTGTTTATCTGAAATTCAAATTTAGTTGGGCATCCTGTATTTTATTTGGCAACTCTAACTATGAGGATCCCTGTGCTAATGAATAATGACTCATTATTAAGCACTGCCTGCATAGCCCAGGCCTTACAGATAATATGTTGTAGCAACTCTACAAATGGATCAGGACAGGGAGCCTGTGACAGAGGAAGCTCCTGAGACTCAGGGAGGGAAAGTGACTTGTCCAAGGTCACACAGAGTTAGTGGAAGCCCCAGGGGTGAGTGTGTAAGGGTTCTGTGAACTGACCTTAATGAAAAGGGACCATCTGCTGACGCTCCTACTTCAACAAAGTTCCCAGGGTGGCAAAAGTTAGGTGTCTTACCTGGTAGCGGGACAAGGGCAGGCGAACAGGAGCCATGGCTTTTCTGAGTTCTGTGGTACAAATGGTGGGCTAGGAATCACCCTTTTAGGCATTCACTTATTCAGCATTTAGTGAACACTGTGTATTAGAATTACTGGGGGGAACTTTTAACCTGCTTCGGCCCTATGCTAGACTAATTGAATTTGATTCTCTGGGGATAGGGCTTAGGTATTTTAGAGAGTTCCCCAGAGGATTGTTTTTTCCTTTAATATTTATTTATTTATTTTGAGAGGGAGAGAGCACAAGTTGCAGAGGGGCAGAGAGAGAGGGAGGGAGAGATAGAGGGAGGGAGGGAGGGAGGGAGAGAGAGAGAGAGAGAGAGAGAGAGAGAGAGAGAGAGAGAGAATCCCAACAGTGCAGAGCCTGATGCGGGGCTCAAACTCACGAACTGTGAGATCATGAACTGAGCCGAAACCAAGAGTTGGAGCTTAACCGACTGAACCACCCAGGTACCCCTCCCCAGAGGATTCTAATGTACAGCTGATGGTGAACCACTTGTTCAGTGGTTCTCAACCTTGAGTGTGCCATAGAATCATCTGGGGAGCTTGTTAAAATCAATTTCTGGCACTCAGTCTGAGTATAGATTCAGTAGATCTGGAGTGGGGGCTGGGAATTTGCATTTCTAACAAGATACTGATGCTGTTTGTCCTGGGAACACACTTTGAGAACCACTGGTCTAGCTGGTGAGACAACTGTTTACTAGTAACTAACAAAGGGAGAAAAATGTGAAGATACAGGCACAGGTGGTACAGATGAAGGCCCCCCTACTCTGGCTGTGGGGATCAGGGAAGGTTTTCCAGAGGCGATCATACACAGGCTCAGTCTTTAATCCACTTAGGGGGTAGCCAGATAGATAAGGGGGAAGAGTGTTAGGTTCAGGGAACAAATTCTTTCAAAGACTGGGAGGTGGGGAATTGGGTAGAGAGCAGGGTGCAGAGAGGTGAGCAGAAGCTGGGGGGACACACAGATGTCCCATCTTCGAGGGCCCTGGTGACTTACTTTGAAGGCTGTGGGGAGCCATCAAAGTGTCCAATGGCCTGCCCTTACCCTTCCTGTGGATTTGTTGAACTCACCAGACCTGTGTCTGGGAGAGGGAGCCAGAGAGCTTTTCTTTTCAGGCCCCACCTTGATTCTGTTCCTGTCTGTATTCCAGCCTCACCTTTGGTCCTCTCTGGGTACTCCAGCCATGGGTACTTGAACATCGATGTGGCGATGTCAAGGATGTCAGCTGATATTTCGTAGGCCATCGTCTTCTTCTCCTGGCGGGGCCAGAGGGAGCCCAGACAGGGCAGTACAGGGCTGTTGAGAATGTGGGGGAACAGCTGGGGAAGACCTGTCCTCTGTGGCACAAGAGGGATTGGTGAGGAGTCGGGGCTTCTGTGGGTAGAAGCTTCTGAATGTTTTGAGCAACCAGGTCTCCTAGGTAAATGGAAGACTCCGGTTCCATTCCCCAGCTCCGCCCCCAACCCCTCTCCGATTCCATTCTCCAGCTCCGCCCCCAACCCTTGGCATCTAACGGCTGTGGCCTTGAGCCAGTCGCTTTACCTCTAGGAGCTTCAGTTTCCTCATCTGAAAAGCTGGAAAGTCATGTCCATCTGGGAGTCAGAGGGGCTGAGGTGAGGCATAAATGCGAAGGAGAGTCAAAGCATTTGGTGAACTGTCAAGCTCATATCAGCCCATGTGGGGGGCAGGGGTGGTTCTTAGGATTAGTCACCAGGAAAATGGCAGGAACGGGAAAGCCCCTTTTATATACACACCTCCCTCCTTGGCAGCAAGAGACTGGGCTTTTGTCTGTGTCATGACGAGCTGCCTTCCAGACCTCCTACTTTTGCATATGTTGTTCGCTCTACCTGCAAGTCCTTTCCTTTCCTACCTGCTAAACTGTTTCTCCAATCTTTCCAATTTCATTTAAAGGTTATCTCATCTCTGAAGTCTCTTTTGTCTGCCTGGGCCCCCCTCCTCACCTCCTTCAGTGGTATCCTTCCCCTCTACCACCGCCACCCCAGTGTGACCACAGCCTTTTGAACAATTGCTTCCTTTTAGGTGTGTATCATACATTTAATCTGCCTAAAGGTAAAGATTGTGGCTTGTGGCTCATTCACCTCTCCACTCTCCACCCCTCCACAACCCCCCCATGCCTGGCATAGTGCCTGGCACACAGCAGGGAGCTGGCTGTGGCAAGAAAACATGAGCCGCCAGGCCATCAGACTCAACATCACCATCAGTAAGCCCATGAGACTCCACATGACCACCAGTAAGCTGACATGTACCCTGATGTGCTGCACTGAGACAGCGGCACCCATGCGGTGTCCCTGCTCAAAATGTTTAACCTGGATCTAATTATGAGGAAACGATCAGGCAGATCCAAACTATGAAATATTCTACAAAGATTTGATCTGAACTCCTAAGAAAGAAATACTTGAAGACAAAAAAACGTGTGCTAAAAGTCACTAAAAGACATGGCCACTAAATTCAGTGTCAAATATTGAAAATCAAACCAGGAGCCTGCTTGGTAACTGCGACGAGAATTTTAATGGAAAGCTGATTTCTCACATTTGCCAGTCAGCCCTTCGCAGCGAAGGGGCTGCGAGGGGAGATTTGGCTACAGGAAGCCCAGTCTTTCTCCCTTCTTCGCCTCCAGAGACATACTGACTTCCTTTCTGATGGCAGAGCTGCAGCCTGAAGCTCAGAGCCAAGAGACTTTCTGTGCATAAGTCAGAGCCTCAGGAACTCTTGGAAGCTTTAGATGGAGGAGGCTTTTATAACTGCTGCTTAGTGGTGGAATATGCACCCTCCCAGGAGGGAGTGGGAGTGGGGGGGGGGGGTGGGGACTTTCCCAAGCTAGTTAGGACATAAACAAGAAGCGGCAGGAAACTTTGCACAAGTTCAGGTTCTAGGTGCCCTCCATCCTAGTTCATCTCCAAAGAGTTGATGTAGTCCCGCACCCATTTCTTCTGTGGGTTGGCACACACCTGGCGCTTCCTCCGGGTGACAAAGCTGTGGGAGAAGAGAACAGGATGAAACCTGGTCAGCACCCGGACAGCCAGGTTTGGGGATAATGGTACTGGGGTGGAGCATTTTTGAAGCTCCATGAGATTGGATTTGTAGCTTCTAAGGAAAGGATGTTTCCTCGTCTCTTGGGTCATATGGCTCCAAGCCAGAAGCAGATCTGTGTGCATTTTAACTCCCACACAAACATATGCAGCCTGGAGAGCTAAGGGGATATGGAATCTGAGGGGTCCAGGGTTGAGCTGGTCAACCACTAGCCTTTTCTCTGAACTTCTTTGTCTCAGACCCTGTGCTGGGTGCTCCAGATGTAGAGCAAAGAGGTGTCTTCTAGGAACTGAGTGACGGTTGAGTAGGTGAGACATAAGAAGTGGTAAACATGTGATTTTTCTTTAGATAACAGTGTCTGGCACAGGGTAGATACTCAACAAATGAGTACATCTCCGCATGTGGGGGTGAATGAAAGGACATGAACCTGAGTCTGGATTTTACCACTTAACCTGGCAAATAACTTAAGGCCTCTGAATCTATTTGTTTACCTCTAAAATACATAGAGAGGGGCACCTGGGTGGCACAGTCAGTTAAGCGTCAGACTCTTGATATTGGCTCAGGTCATGATCTCACAGTTTATGAGATTGAACCCTGAGTTGGGTTCTGTGCTGATAGCGCAGAGCCTGCTTGGGATTCTCTCTCTCCCTCCCCGCCACCAAATAAATAAATAAACTTAAAAATATATAAGTAGAGATAATTCCTACTTTGCACTGTTGTCGTGAAACTTAGTATGTGGGAGTTTTGGAATACCACACATGTATTATTATTGGAATGTTATGGGACTTCTTCTTTAGGATGGATCAGACCAACATGACACCAAAGGTCCTTGTACTGGCATCGTGCTCACAGAGGTTGAAGGTCCCCAGATATTGCCAGCGTCAAAGCACTTCTACCAGTTAACTGGCCAGAATGCAGAGGCCTCTGAGAGCGAGAGGCCTTATCTCTACAGGTGTTGATAGCATGCGAGAGGCCTTATCTCTACAGGTGTTGACAGCATGTGTTGGAGGTATCAAAGCCTGTGGGGCTGGGGCTTGGTCCAGCTGCCTGTCTCATCTGTTTGCTGGGATACTGGTTCTATGGGGAGCAGGGGAAGGGTGCAGGGGTGGAAACCATGGCCTGGATAGCGGTGCTGTGCCAATTAACATGTTCCTTTTGGGCCAGCCCTGTCTACTTGGACCTTTCTCCAAACATTATGAGGCCAAATGTTTTCAAAGTGAAGGCTTAGGTTGTCTGGTGAGAACGAGGATTTCTTGGTTTCTTTTTAGGTTCTGTCCTGAATAGTGCTTGCTCTCAAGGAAGCTGCCTCTCCTTTTCTGAGACTCAGAGCCCCTTGACCATCTCTCTTTCTTCCGCTCTAGTGTGCAGAGGGAGGGGGTGGGGAGACAGAATATTGTGGGCTCTCGTGCCTCCTAGTGTTTGTTTTCTGATTTGGGTGCTGAGGGAGCCAGACCAAGACCCTGCCGTTGTTCAGCCAGAAGTCAGACAGGAAATCCTGTAGACTTGCTATCCTCTGGCCTCAGCCCCTTAGCCTGTGGCCAGGAAATCAAAAGGGCAGGAAACAAATATCTGGGGTGAGGGTTTGTTTCTCAGGCCTCCGTTTCCTCCTAAAGAATGTGAGACTGAAGAACAACTCCTCCTGGCCAAGCTTCTCTCCCTGCCCCCATTTTGGGGAACCCCTACTTGCCTGATTTCCCTCCTGCCTTTCTGCTTGTTCTCTTGGGAGCAACCACCTTCACCTGCCCCTTGAGAACAGGTGTTCTCAAAATTGCTGCCCTTTTCTGTGTGTGTGTTTAATGTTTTTATTTATTTTTGAGAGAGAGTGGGGGAAGGACAGAGAGAGAGGGAGACAGAGGATCTGAGGTGGGCTCTGTGCTGACAGTGGAGAGCCCAATGCAGGGCTCGAACTCACGAACTGTGAGCACATGACCTGAGCTGGCATCCGACACTTAACCGACTGAGCCACCCAGGTGTCCTGTTTTTTTTTTTTTTTTAATGTTTATTTATTTTGAGAGAGAGAGAGCAAACATGAGTAGGGGAGGGGCAGAGAGGGAGGGAGAGAGAGGGAATCCCAAAGCAGGCTCTGCACCATCATCACAGAGTCCAATATGGGGCCTGAACGCCACAAACCTCGAGATCATGATTTGAGTTGAAGTCAAGAGTCAGACGCTTAACCAACTGAGCCACCCTGGTGCCCCTCTATGTTTTTTCTGCCCCAAGTCGCTGGGCCTAGGGCTTAATGGATGTTTATTGAATGAGTTAGTGAACGAATTGCATTCACTCATCAAGTTTTACTTGTCACTTCTATGTATATAATCATATATTTGGAGGAGGAAGAGCAGTTAACACATATCAGGTACAACTGTGTGCCAGGGAATATTCTAATATTGTTTTTCATTTCATTATTCTCACTTTGACCCAGTGAGGGAAGAACTCCTATTTCACTCCATTTTGCAGATGAAGAAATGGAGGCTCAGAGAGGTTAACTGATGGATGCAAGCTCCTGCAACTGCCTAGGGGCAGAGCTGGGACTCTAACAAAGACTGACTAGCTCTGGAGCCAGTGCTCACCAAGACTCTGCTATAGATTGCCACTCTAGTATCAAGAGACCCTTTCCTCCTATATAAAAAAATTCCGGGGTGACTGGGTGGCTTAGTCGGTTGAGTGTCCGACTTCAGCTCAGGTCATAATTTCAAGGTTCATGGGTTCAGGCCCCATGTGTCTCCATCTTTCTCTGCCCCTCCCCCACTTGCACTCTGTCTCTCTCTCTCAAAAACAAACATTTTTTAAAAATTAAAAAAAAAGGGGCGCCTGGGTGGTGCAGTCGGTTAAGCGTCCGACTTCAGCCAGGTCACGATCTCGCGGTCCGTGAGTTTGAGCCCCGCGTCAGGCTCTGGGCTGATGGCTCAGAGCCTGGAGCCTGTTTCCGATTCTGTGTCTCCCTCTCTCTCTGCCCCTCCCCTGTTCATGCTCTGTCTCTCTCTGTCCCAAAAATAAATAAACGTTGAAAAAAAAATTTAAAAAAAAAATTAAAAAAAAAAAAGCCCTATCTCTAGCGCCAGCACTGTTTCCTAGCTCCCAACCCCCCTTCTCACACTCCGTGCTGGACATTGCCACAGGGTTTTTATGCTGCCACCTTGGCTCTTTCCTCTTTAAACAGCTCTTCCTTGAGACTTCAGGGGGCTCCACACTTCTCCAGCCATCTGGGTCAAAACCTTCATGTCACCCTTAACCCCCCTGTCATCCTTGCTCCTGACCTTACATCACCTGGCGGGGCTTGCCAACTCGGCCCTTGTCTCCTTCCCTTCCCTTCATGTCCCGTTCAGCCTCAGTACCGCTCGTGTGGATGAGCATAACAGCTTCTTATCTGGACCTGACTTTCCAGCTCACTTCACACTCGATCTGATGCTTTGGCGTAATTGTGTTGACACTCAAGGTCCCAGTGCTTTCCTACACAGGGATGCTGCATCAACCAAAGGAGAGTCTTGGCGACATTCGCTCTGCCTAGTGTACCCAGTCCCTCAGGCTTTTCTCAAACAGCACCTTTTGCAGCAAACTTGTCCCTTCTTCCAACCCCAAGGTGGGATGTGCTCCTGCTCTCCTTTTGTAATGTTTTTATTCACGGTTGCTCTAGTCATTTTGCATTTGTCTTTGCCTCGGATTAGACTGAGTCCCATGAGGGCAGCGATGGTGCTTTATTAATCTCTAGCTGCCCATAACAGGTGCTCAAAGAAGGATTGTTTTCTTTTGAAAAATATTTGCCTTCAGAAATAAAATTAGTAGTGCTAAATATTACCACTGACTTCAAAGGATGCACCAGAACTAAAGGCAATGCTGAATACCTACAGCTTTGCAAGTGTCCCAGGAGTTTTTGGATTAAAAAACTTCACCGTTATATAGGAAAGTTCTTGATTGCCCCATTTGCGTTCTTTAAGTCTCTATTATCTTAAATCTCTTTTTTTTAACTTTATGTATTTATGTTGAGAGAGAGAGAGAGAGAGAAGGTACAAGTGGGGGAGGGGCAGAGAGAGAGGGAGAGAGAGAATCCCAAGCAGGCTTTGCACGGTCAGCACAGAGCCTGATGTGGGGCTCGAACTTACGAACTGTGATATCATGACTGGAGCCGAGATCAAGAGTCAGACACTTAACTGACTGAGCCACCCAGGCGCCCCTCATCTTAAATTTCAAAAGCAACTATTGACCTTTCTATAGTAAAAAGAGGAGGCTCCAAAGACAGTCTCTATCCCTCACTTACTTTGCAACGTTGGGCAAGTCCCCAAACCTCCCTGGGTCTCAGTTTCATTGTCTGAAACATGGAGAAAATTATGCATACCTAACAGAGCTGTTACCATGAAATTGAGAGAGAACACACAAAAACATTTGATACACAGCAGGCCCTTCTAGGTAGTAGGGATTAATTTTTTTTAAATGTATTAGTTTTCATTTAAAGGAAAATCTCGGGGCGCCTAGGTGGCTCAGTCGGTTGAGCGTCTGACTTCAGCCCAGGTCATGATCTCGCCGTCTGTGAGTTCGAGCCCTGCATCGGACTCTGTGCTGACAGCTCGGAGCCCGGAGCCTGTTTCAGATTCTGTGTCTCCCTCTCTCTCTGACCCTGCCCTGTTCATGCTCTGTCTCTCTCTGTCTCAAAAATAAACATTAAAAAAATTTTTTTTAATTTAAAAAAAGGAAAATCTCATGTCATTATTTCTTCACCAACTGATAATTTTTTTTAAAATACACTCTAACTAGGATCCTGACCTCTGACCTCTCCTCCCTAGATCCTCTGAGGTTGTAGGTGGACTTGACTGGGTGTAAGATATGGGGGAATGTGGGGTTCTTAATTGGAGAGGGATGGCCACATTGATCTTTTCTCCACGCAGGAACATTGTAGATCACGTTAAAGTAAAAGTCACGTCTCTAAGGATCAGAGACCTGATCCAGGGCATCAGAGTGGGGAGGACCCCCTGGGGACCCCTTGTCTAATTCTGTGTGATAGCAGAGGGGGGTCTGAAGCCTCAGAGGGAGGAGCTATGGCTATTTGGGCAGCTGGAGGATGGGTGGGAGCGGATAGGGCATCCTCTTAGAGGGCTCCTGTGGGGGACTGGCTGTGGGACAAAAGGTGTCCCTTCCTCACCCCCCACTCCCCCCAGAGGGTCCACAGGGCTGAGACTCACACGACTGCTGGCATGGAACACTTGCTGCTGGTGTAGAAATACTCCTGGAGGTGGGTGAGCGGCAGTGGGTGGGAGAGGTAGGCAAAGCAGCAGGGGGTGGTGTCCGAGGCATCTGGGAGGAGAAAGAAAGGAGACCCTTGTGTTCATTGCTGTTGCACATGGGGTATTGTGCTGGGTACGTTATCTTGGATAGACTTTTACCCTCCTTTGGCTGAAACTGAGGCTCAGAGAGCTACGGTCACTTGGCCATGGGCACATAGTAGCAGAGTGGGGATTCCAACAGAGAACTGAGAAGATCTCTGCAATCCCTTATCTAATCCTTGAGTCTTGCTTGGACCCCTCCCTCTGCACCATAACCCCCTGCCTTCAGTTCTGCGGACATGCTGGGCTTCCTCCTGGCTTGTCTTGGGAACTTTGCCTTATTCTTGCCCTCCTGGGATCCTCAATGGATTCACAAGTTGCTTTCTTTGAGAGCTGCGGTGGGGTAAAGGGAGGTTTCCAAAACTCACACTTCATGGCTCAGCCTCAACCCCTAAGAGGGGCCTGAACATATGTATTGCATCCTGGGAGCTTCTGGCGGAGGCATGGTAAAAAGGGCTCTGAACAGAGAAGGAGTTTTTCTTGGTCCGTTAATTCAGGATGACCCTGGAAAGGGTCAGTTGCCATTTCCCAGTAGAGTAGGAGTGTTTAAGGGCCAGGTAGAACTGGATTTGAACACCAGTTTCCCCACTTCCTAGCTGTGTGACCTCAGGCAAGTTACTTAACTCCTCTGGGCCTCTGTTTCCCCATCTGTAAGTCAAGCTCAGCCACTCAAATAGTAGCCTCAAATATTAAATGATGTGGTATATAGAAGAATCAGCCTAATAATTGATCCGTACCAGATTTTTAAAAAATCCTCTCCCAAGTCCCACTTTTTCCATCTATGAAATGGGGACAATATGACTGTCCCAGGAAGGTTTTACTAATGCTTAGAAGTTTCTTAGAAACCCTGCTGGTGATAGGCATGAGTTAGCTGTGTTTTGAGGTCAGTTTAGGCTACCTCTGACTGCTTATACCTCCGGCATCAGTCCACACTCAGCACCCGAAGGTCTTGGATGTAGACCTTGAGGACAGAAAAGTTGAGCAGAGGGTCCCTGCCATGAAGTGGCTTAGAGATCTATCAGGGACAATAGATCCTTTACTGTGTAAAGCAGTATATAGGAATGTAAATCATAGGGTTCAGACAGCATAAATACTGCAGTTGAAAAGAGGGCAAAGTCTGGGCCAATCTGAAGGTCTGGCCCCCGGGGCTGCAGTGGTCAGGACTTGACTTACATGGGGATGCAGAGGCAGGAGCGCAGAAAGCGGCAGTGAGGAGGACTGCAAAGGCAGCTGTGGAGACCTTCATGGTTCCTTCTGGGTGGAGGCTGCGGGAGATCCACCTGCTGTCTCAGAATCCTCTGCAGGGATTCTCTGCAGCTCAGACTGGCCCTTTATAGTCAGGCCAGTAGAGGGGGCACCACCCCACGGGGAGTTTCCAAAACAGTAGCCACACACTGGTTGATATCATAAGTGAAATTGCACAAAACGGAAAAGAAAACTGAAATAGGCTCCGGAAATTTGAGGCTCGCTCTCTCTTCTCCTCACTGTCTCTGATCCAGAGTGAGCTCATCGGTTCCTCCAGAACCACCCTCCAGGGCAAACCTCCATTTGCCGTCCAGAAGAGCTACTATAGGCATTTGTGGTGGAAAACCTGTTTCTTTGATGGCATCCTCAGCTTCCTCTTCTAGGGTAGGGATCCTCATCAGAGGTCAGGACACTGCTTCCTTGGGGTCAGAAGAGGGCAGTTAGGACGGATTTGAAACAACTGGGTGTTTATTTGGTTGCTTTCAAAGTTAATTGCTCTTGCATTACAGATCTGTATTTCCCCTCTCATCCATGGAAGGGTGTTATTTATAAAGTGCTTGATTGGGAAGGGGAGGGTTCTCTGACATATAGCCCCAAAGGAAGCTAGCCACTATTCTAAAGGCTTTACAGGTGTCAACTCATTTACTCTCATTGTGCCCATTTCCCCCATTTTACAGATGAAGACATTCATCTGTAAATTCTGGGATCCCATCTCGTTCCTAAGGTCTTCTTCGGTACAAAAGTTACAGAATTTGAAAGCTGCAGAGGACCCTAGGGATTATTTCTTCCATGTTCTTCAATTGCAGAGGGGAGGAGAAGTAACTTGCTAAGAACACACAGCCAATGAACGATGGGATCAGAACCTGGGTGCCCTGGTTCCTGCTTCAGTGCTTTGCCTACTCAGTACTGCTTACGTGAAAATCTTAGTGGTTGGGGGGGTGGCATTCTTGAACTGAATCCATGAAGTGGTCTTGATTAGAGACAGGGTCCTTACTCCATTCCAAACACTTGGGTAGAGTAAATCTTCATCAATTCCTAATTTGGATAATTCAGAATAGTGACAAGTTGACATCTGAATTATCTAAGAGAAAATTGTCTATAAACAATGACAAAAGCAAACACATTTTAAAAAAGTGTAACTTAAGAAATGCAACCTTCTAGAATGTTTTCTTGCTAGCTCTTGTGACATATGTAACTTGGTATCTGAGGGTGACTGAATCACCCAAAAGGGAATGACCTTACCTCGTTTCTTCCTCACAGTGACTTTGAGGAAGGGTGGTTATTCTCATTTTATAGAAGAGGTCATTAAGGTCCTCAAAGTCACATGGCTGATTAGTGGGATTGAACCTGGGTGCTTCTGATGACCAGACTCCAGTCTTTTCCACTGACTCATATCAGGCCACTAACAGTTACTGCATCCCAAGTTGGTGCCAGGTGCTACTCTAAGCTTGTCATAGGAAGCCTCTCTTTCCTTCCTCATGACTCATGAACTAGGTTATAATAGAAACACAGTTTTGAAAAATGTAGCCATCTCATTCAAAGAAACCCATTGCAAGTACTTTGGAAACATTCATCTATCTACATACAAATGGTCTGCCTGTTTTTTTTTTTTAATTTTTTTTAACGTTTATTTATTTTTGAGACAGAGAGAGATAGAGCATGAACAGGGGAGGATCAGAGAGAGAGGGAGACACAGAATCTGAAACAGGCTCCAGGCTCTGAGCTGTCAGCACAGAGCCCGACGCAGGGCTCGAACTCACGGACCGTGAGATCATGACCTGAGCCAAAGTTGGACGCTTAACCGACCAAGCCACCCAGGTGCCCCTGGTCTGCCTGTTTTAATTGTTCCCCTCACATAGTTCCCTTAGTTACCAAACATGTTGGGGGGGGGGGCTGTGTAGCCTGGTGGCCAAGAGCAGGGGCTTTGGTATTTTTCCCATTTTTTAGACAGTCTTTGGCAAATTACGTTATCTCTCTGGTTTTAGTTTCCTCATCTATAAACCAGGGATGATAATTATGGTCCCTTCCACAGCTGTTGAGACAGTTAAGTTCCCATAAATGTGTTCATGCTTGTAAAGCTCTTAGTACAATGCCTGACACATTAAGTACTTAATAACATTAGCTATTATTATCAGGTTATTATTAAGAGTAAGAAAATGGCAGTCCCTTTGGGATATTCTATACTTTAGGCTTTTTAAAGTGTAGACTAGGCTCCCAAGTGATATGATTAGTGAGCTTTATCACAGAAACTGTGTATTTTGAAGCAGATGGGTCAATGGAGGCTTAGAGAGGTTAAGTGACGTGCTTAAGGTCACATAGTCTGAAGTGGTAGAACTCGACATTGAACCCAAGTCTTAGACTTTCTATCACACTGCACTATTTCTAGAGAAATCCTAAAACTTCTGCTAAGGTTCAGTTTTTCCATGTGAGTTCCATTTCTGTTTCCTTTTTCTAATCTCAGTTTCCCTCTTTGAGGAAGAAAGCAAAGTATTTTCCTGGATACCAAATATGCTGAGTTGGGACACTAGCTGAGGTAAGAAGTGAGGGGAAACCAGAGATGGACTAATATGATCCTCATCTTTATATCCTGATGACCCTTTCTGGTTGTGTGTGTGTGTGTGTGTGTGTGTGTGTGTGTGTAAAAGGTAGTGGGAATGGGTGGGTGGGTGGGTAGGGTGTTGTGCTGCTGAGCAGGAATAGGCAATGTGTATGTCAGGAGTATGTTTCTTTCCTTTTGGTGGTTCCAGTGGATTGTGGGGACCAGAGAGGGGGAAGACCTTAATTACAATTCTATTTCTACCCCTCACTACCTCCTGTGCAAAATCACATCTGGACTCATGGAATCAGTATATTCTTTGGTTCTGAGGTACTGATTCCATGAGGAAATCAAAGTGCCTATGGAAAGTAAATGGTGTGGTACCTGGTGCAGGGTGCGTATTCAATGAATGGCAACTATCCTTATGATTCACCCAGCATTTTATGTTCCTGAAAACTAGGGACGCCTGTCTGTGTAACCCACACACGGGTGGTTGAGAGGATCAAGGAGAGTAATGACTGTGGACGTGCTTAGGAGACTGTAAGGTGAGATACAAACATCACGAAGCCCTCTCTGCCCTTCCCCCACTTTCCGCCGGTATGTCTGGTCTACACCTGCTCAGTCAGTCCTTCTTCACCTGTAAACTGTTCCTGTGAACTGCTGTGAGCCAGGCACTGTTGTAGATGCTGCAGACAGCATGGTGAGCAAGTCAAACACCTGCCCTCTGGAGTGTGTGTGTGTGTGTGTGTGTGTGTGTGTGTCTGTGTGTGTGAAAATAACAAGTAAAAATATCCTCCTCTATTGTAAGTCACCTTGGCACTGGTCTTTTCTTAACTCCCTGGACATAGTAACATCTTACGATTTTTGATTTCTAGTCATTTTTTGTATTCTCCCCCTGCTGTCCACCAAACTCTAGGACGTGATAGACGCTGAATTCATGCTGGTTTAGTCTTAATACTTCTTGTAGCATCTTAAGTGAGTACCTGTGCTCTTTAGAGTCGGATTGCTAGATTCACACACAGTGCTATTGCTAATCAGGGCCGACCTCGAGCAGATTGCTTACCTTCTCTGGGCCTCAGTTTCTTCATGTGTGAAGTGAAAGATTGGTTCCAACCTGTGTTGGGCGATGGAGCCCTTTAAGAATCTGGTGAGTGGGGCGCCGGGGTGGCTCAGTCGGTTGTGTCTGACTTCGGCTCAGGTCATGATCTCATGGTTCATGGGTTTGAGCCCCGCATCGGGCTCTGTGCTGACAGCTCAGAGCCTGGAGTCTGCTTTGGATTCTGTCTCCCTCCCTCTCTCTGCCCCTCCCCAGCTCGCGCTCTGTCTCTTTCTTAAAAATAAACAAACATTTAAAAAAAATGAATCAACATTTAAAAAAATGTTCAAAGAATCTGGTGAGAGCTGTGAATGCTTTCCATAAACATGTGGAGGCCTACGCAGACACACACACCTGATTTTGCATGAATGAGGTTCACAGACCCAGCAGGCTCATTGACGGGCCTCTCGAGTCCACGGAGCTGGTTGTCATCAGCCCCCACTCCTCCTGCATGTGAGCACATTCCTCGCTACAGCTAGACACACGCTGTCTTCTGCCTAGCAAGCCCTCCCTCCCCCTCCTGGCCCAGTCTCCCTTTTCCTCTTTCATTCCCTCTTTCCCTGAGCTCAGCTGGCTGCTTGCCCAGCTTCACACGGTGACGGTGACGTTAGGAAACCAAAGGCAGGCAAAGAAAGTGAAACCTCATTCCCTCTGGATTCCAAAGTTTTTCTCAGACCTGGAATTCCCCTCACAACACAACCATGTGTGTGTGTGGGGTTGGGGTGGGGGGAGGCGCAGCTCTGGTTTTTCTGGCTGCTTTAAAAAAAAAAATGTCCAAAGCAGGGAATCCCAGGGAAGCCTGAGGCCAAGTCATTTCCTTTGATTATTTCCATCTGCAAATTGGAGAGTTCCTCCCTGGCTGCATCCCTCCTGTGTCCTTGTTTACAAATACAAATCCCAGTTTCCTCACAGGAGCCAGGTAGCTGCTCCCTCAGCCCTGTCTCCACAGGGCGCTGCCTGGGGGAGCTGCTCCGGCAGTGCTGTTGGAGGGTCTGTAGGGCAACACGGAGGACTTGCCCAGCTGCAGGCTGGATTCCAGCCCCTATCCAGGACTCTTTCTGCTGCACCTTGCCTTTGCTTTGGGTCTGGCTCTGGTTGGTTCTGTGTGATTCTATTCTACGCCTCCCCCTCCTCTCCCCGTCACCTCCTGTGCATTTCACCAGGTCAGGGGTACTAACCGTGACAACTGTTTTATAGTTTCAACCACATTCAGGCTGGAGGGCTGCAGCTTGGCCTCCCCCCGTGCTTCTCACCTCCACCACACAGAACAGTGTCTGTGTGCACCCGCTTGTTTTCCGCGAGCCGGAGACCGCGTGTGGTGTGATTGTTGATGTGCTCATCGCCTCAGGTCACTGGAGGAGCCCACCGCAAGATGCCTCGGGGATGCGGCAGCCCGGGGAGTGGGGCCCAGGGAGAAACACTGGTTCTTACAGAGTTTCTGAGTGACAGGTGATCTCAGGTCCTACTCCTCCTGATGCTTTCAAGTCGGCTTTTTGTTTTTGTCTTCCTCTGCTCCTTTGTCAGAAGCAGCCCCTTTCTTTGTGCTACTCCCAGAGTATAACTGACCCCTCCTTTCCACTGTCCCCACCTCCAGGGGAAAGCCTGGTGGAGAAGGACAAACCTGGGGTAGAAGTCAGACAGATCACCTCCTCTCTGTATGGCTTTGGACAAGCTATTAACTGTTCTACAACCTTGGTTTCCTCTCTGGAAGTGGGGCAAAGAATGCCCAGCTCCAGGGACACCTCAGAGGATTAAACGTGCCAATCAGTAAACTGTCCAGCACCGTTCCTGGCACAAGAAGAACGGGGGTAACCGTTCCTTCTGTTTCTTCTTCCAAATGTCCAGGCTCCAGTGCTTCTCCCCTCCACGTCTCCCCCTCCCAGTAGGGGTGTTCAGCTCAGTTCAGCGTTAAGGGACATAGGGGTGGGTGAGGGGGAGTTGACGGTGTTTTCCGTTAGTTGTTAGGCACCGTGCTGGACACTGTAGGCATTATTTCACTTATTAGGAAGAAAACGTGTAGAAAACGGTGATGACTCAGGCCTGCCCTAAGCTTTCCCACCTTCTGTGCATTGGACTTCAGAGACTTCGCCTCCACAGTCTTTCCCTCACTGGAACTCTTTCTTGCGCCGGGCTTGGCTGTGGAGTGAGATATGCCCCACTCCCCTCCTTTTCCCTTGCTGGCTGTGTCCGCAGCCATCATGCAGACCCTTTGTTCAAAGAGTGTCACAGACAGGCTTACAAAGGAAGTGACACAAGTTTCAGAATCTTACAGGACTCTTGTGGTTGTGGTCTGAATTCTGCCCCTTTTTTGAGCTGGCCTTGGGAAGCCCCTTCTTGCCTGCTGCATCCATTCTCAGGGATGGGGGTCCCCAGTCTCTTGCTTCTCCTGTGTGCCACTTCCCCCAGTCCCTCCACCGGCCCCCCTCAGAACAGATGCCTGCAGAACATTCAGGTTACTATAGGGACCTGAGAACTTCCTGAGGCATTGGCATTTTTGAGGACCTCCAGCCTGGGTGAGGAAGTTCCCTTGGGGAATTTCCTTGAAATGGAATTTGGAAATTCTGCACCTTAGTCATTCCTTGTAGAGGCAGTTTTCAGCAGTGAAAACAGAAGGGACTGGGAATTAGGACCTCGAGTGTTAGTTCTAGCTCACTTGAAACCTAGTGAGATTTTTGGGAATCATTTGCCCTTTGTGGGCCTCAGTTTCCTCATGTAGGAAATGGAAGGCTTTCTCAGTTAAAAGATACAAGGCTAAAGGAATTCCAGTGTACCGGAGGAGATTTGGGGGTGGGTGTCCTGTTGCCCCTAATTCAGTTCACATCACTCCTCTCACGGTGAAGCTGAAGGGTTATCGTGCCTTCTCTCCCTCCCATCCTTCCAAGGCCCGGGACTCAATACTTAGTTCATAAAGTCCTTCCTGAGGCAGAGCTGCATTTATCCACTTCTGTTCCACCCTACCGTTCCTCCACCATCCATCTGTTGTTCATCCACTCATTCATCTTGGTGTCTGTGCCATTTAAGATTCATTGTTTATAAATACAGAAAACAACTTTGACTAACGTAAACAGGAAGGTAATGTACTGGGGGGGAAGTTGAGTAGCTTGTGGAGTGGATAAGACATTGGAGAACCTGACTTGGAACAAGAGTGGTAAGAAACCAGAGAAGCTCTGGGTGCTGGGGCAGCAGGTAATACCTGCCAGTCTCATCAGGGTACCACTGTTGAAATCATTGTACTCCAGCCATTCTTCCTACCCACTTCTCAACCTACTAAGGATTCACAGTCCTGGGGAGGCAGATGACCAGCCAGTCTTGTGTCATTTGCTTGCTTTTTGGCTGGGGGAGGATAGGGCACCTGGTGTTCAGTACCATTGAGACTGTATACCGTGGGGGAGAAGCAGTTCCGCTAAAGGTGATATTTGGAAGGCGTAATGGATGCTGTGTAGAAAAATTAAAACATAAAACAAATAATCAAAGAAACAAACTAAACCGATACTCCATCTACCCATTCACCCATCTATTCATCCATCCATCTACTCATCCATCCACCTACCTATCCATCACTCTTCTCCCATCTCCCCATCCATCCACCCATCCATCCTTTCAGCCACCTTTATTGAGCATTCCCGAGGTCATGCCAGGCACTTAGACATACTACAAAGCCACCCATCTGAAACACCCCAAGAGTCTCCTTAAAAAGACTTCTCTGTGGAGCTGAAACAAAGCTAAGGATCTAGGGAAAGGAATTTATGTATATCCATGTATCACAGGGTCCCGAACAACATTGCTAGGGACAGGGTGACTCAGTCTAGATGTGGGCAGATAAGGGATGGTTTTTGTGGGTGCCTCATCCTGCCAGGAGATTGCTTATCATGGGGGCAGAACAGACTGTGGCCAGATTAGACACCAGAGAACCTGGATCAACCTCTAGTCTCTGCTCCTCTGGAGCAGTGGACAAGTCATACCTCCTTTTCCTTATCTATGAAGTGGGAGGAATTAATGTAAGAGTCCCTACCTTGCCTAACTCAGAGCACTGCTGTGGAGGTAAAATGAATTAATGGATGTGAAAGGACTTTCTAAGTACAAAGACAGAGAACGGTTTTCACCATGCTTGCTTCTATTTCCAGAGTGGCTGATGATAACACCCACGGCTCATGTGTTATCCTCACTGTGTTCACGCCCTCACTGTCCACCACCGAGCGGTAACCATGGAGAGGGTCTGTTGAGTTTTTCAGTTCCTTAGGCTGGTGGATGAATGTCCACCCCAGAGAAGTGGAAGATCAAGGCTCCATGGGCCCCAAGTAGGCTGGAAAGAGCAGCTGGTGAGTGTGTATGTGTGGGAACAGGTCCTGGTTTCCTGTGGGTGGGAATGAAATGACAAGTGGAAGCCCAAACCATGTGGGTGGCCCAATTATTTTCGGCTCACAATAGGAAGGAGCTGGGTTCTCCAAGTGTGGGGGAGTCAGTGCAGGAGGCTACAGCTGAAACCAGAGGGTGAAGCATGCATGGTCTGAGGGAATTGGCTCCAGACTGACAGGGTTCCAGGCCGTGACCCTGGGTGAGGCATGTCAGCTCTCTGAGCCTGTTTTCTCATCTGTGAAATGGGTGGCTTGCCCGCAGGGAGCCGCCTGTTGGGCAGGCCTGCCTGTCTGCCCCTCAGCCAATCTCTTCCAGCTAAAGACCTTTCCTCATTTAAAAAGCACTCCCTGTGCTGCCTTTCATTGGTGGTGGATGACACGTTGCTGCAACCTCAATGGAGGGAGGGCAGTTTGGCAAAATCTATTAAAAACCTAAAAACACATATTGTATTTAATAAGCCCTAGCAATCCTACATCTAGGAATTTATCTTACACATATACTCACATGTTTAAGGGACTGATTAAGTAATCCTGGCACTTCCATATACTGGAGTATCAGGCAGCTACTAAAAAGAGTGAAGCTGGTCCCTACATGCAGCTATGGAATGATCTGTAAGATACACTAAGAAGCAAGGGACAGAATGGCTTGTGTAGGAGGGAGACCTTATTTTCATTGTATATTTTTTTGTATCTTTAGAATTTTATATCACGTTCATTTCTGATGTATTTATAGAGAGTCATCTGGCAGGCTGTGCCCAGATGTCTGGGGGAGAATTACCATAGAGTGTCCTTCCCAGTCTTAGTCTCTTTTATCCCTCAGTCCAGTGAGAGAACCAGTCCGTGGGGTTCTCTGAGATGGGTTGACTCACCCAGGGGCTCATCTTGGCACCTCCCTTACCCCACCCCTAATGACACCCTTCACCCCATGAGGGAAGTGGGTTTTAGAATCACATTTTGACACTTAGGTGCCTTCCCAAAGAAGAGTGACATTTGATCATTATCTCCTCTGACAGAGGGTGTTTCATAGTGGAAACTCACGAGCCTTGGAGTTGCTCAAGCTTCGGTCCAAATTCCAGCTTCTGCTGCTTACACTGTGAAAGTTCAAGAGATTGCCACGATCTTGCTAGATGGTTCCCTCCTCTGCTACTGAACTCAAGGTGGGGCAGGGGGCACCACGAGATGAAGTCATTGTATACAATGTCTGGCATGTTATGAGTGCTCAGGAAATGGTAGCAGTTGTGTCTCACTGTCACTGAGGTCATTTCAGCCAGCTGGGCCCCTTACCATGAAGGAGGGAAGAAATAGTAGTGATTGGAACCGCACCCAGCTGGGCAAACACTGATGGCCCCTCTGGGCTTGGCCCCTTGCCCAGTAATGGTGGAAAAGGCACCGTGCCAGGGGTGCCTGTCAATCAGATGGTCTGGGAGGGCCTCAAGTTTGCAGTTAGAGAGAGAGAGAGAGAGAGAGAGAGAGAAAGAGAGAGAGAACCTCTCTGCAGGTCTGGGGTCTGGAGACAGTGAGGGTAGCCCCAAGGTGACTGTTTTGCAGGATGGATTTGGCACTGGGGTTCTCTGTGGAGGCTCTCTTGTCAGAGAAGAGGCTGACTTGGGAAGGAGCAAAGGTCCTGGAGGATGGGATCTGGGACCAGTAGGGACCCTGGAAGCAGGGGTTCTTATCTTCTGTCTCCAGAGATGACCTCACAGTGTGGGGATCGTTCTCTCCTGCCACATAGGAGTTGTCCGAGAAATGGATTCACCTCCTAGCTGTGGAAACACAGTTCCTTCTCCCAGGATGAGCAGTGGTGAGGAGCTGAATTCTCGCCTGGTTGTTGATTCACTCAGCGACTGTTATTGAACTTTGCTAGGCCTTGGTTTCCTTGTTTGTGAAATGGGGATAATAATATTACCCACTTCACTGTGAGGATTCAAAGAAACATGTGAGGTGTCACCAACAATGCTGTTTTAGTAGAGCTGGCTGGTCTAAAATGAGGGCAAAAATCTTAGTGAGGGAATGACTCTTTGGCTTCGGGGGAAGAATGTTCAGATGCATGTTTCATTATAAAAGGAGAGATGCGGGAGACCCCCTACTTCACCCCACCCTCCCCTGCATTGCTTAGAGAGGGCTAAATTGTTCTGCACAAGAAGGAAATAGGATTGGGAGTTGCTCCTGGTCAGTGGGGGAGCCGTTGTGGGGTTTTGAGGGAGAAGAGGGGAGATGTGCAGGGCCCCAGCCTTGGGAAGAAAAATCAGGCCAGAGGGAGATGAAGTCTTTCTGGCAGCGAATGGCCAAGGAATTTTAAGGCAGGGATCTTTATGGCTAATATCCTAGTTCAAATTCTCACCTAAATTATTCTGTGCTACATTCATGCTACATCATATTCTGAACCCATCCTATTTCCAAATGTCCAGTAAACATCTTTTGATATCCAATAGCCTTACATCAGTGCTGTTCTGGGAGAATGAAGGAACGAGGGCGCCGGCCCATGTGGGGAGAAACAGCAGGTGAGGAAATGGAGGGTCAGTGGAGGTGGAAGTTGGAGAAAGGGGTGCCAGGTTAGAACATGAGACTTCGGTTCTCCTTGGAGTGTGGATGGGGTCTGACTCGTGACTGCTTGCAGCATCTGAGGTGGGGGATGGAACAAAGGTTTCTGATATTCCGGTGAGGCTCCGGATGGTCCCATAGTAGAGGCTGCCAAATGGATGCTTAAAGAAGGTGGAGGACATGCTGGGATGCAGGCACATGTGGGCTAGATGGGGCAGAGGCAGCAAGGGAGGAGCCACGGGCCCTGCCACACCCAGACAACCGACCACAGGTTCCCCCAGCTGTGGCACTGTGGCAGTCAGGAGGGCTCAGGGGCAAGGCAACACGAACCATACCTCAGCACAACATCAACTGAAGCCGGCAGGACGGGAACCACGTTCCTCACCCTCAGCCAGGGCCATGAGGCAGCTTAAGTGCACCCTGAAGCCATCTTGGGAGGTAAGCAACAGCCCCGGTGAGAAGTCTGCTACTCCACACTGGCTGTGAATATTTCCCTGAAGTACCACTGCTTTATTCCAGGGGAGATGGTTTCCCTTAATTGTCATTGTTGGTTTCGTCCACCATTCCAGTGTGATCATTTACTGAAAATAAAGAGAACAGCTTTTTCAGTGTATGTAAGTTGTAACCCGCACATTTTGACACGGCCACGTGATTGATGCTGAAGAAGCACCCCCCGCCGCCACATAGACCCACACCGCCCAGCGAGAAACCACCCTTTCATCTTACAGGCTCTGGCTGCTTTCTAGCCTCAGCACTGCAGACATTCAGACCACTAGGGTCTCTCTTCAAAGCCCCAGTTAACACTTCTGAAAACAAGGGGCCTCTCCTTTTTGTGTCCTGCAGCTGTCCTTAGGTTGCCTCAAACCCCTTGAGGAGACTTGATTTCCCCCCAGGGACCAGCAGGAAATACTCAGAAAGTAGGGTGTGGAACTGTTTTCTCAAGAAGAGAAAGAAGAGAAATGGCAAACACGGAGGCTGAGGCTGAGGCTGAGTCGCAGTGAGGAAGGGCTGGAGCCCGGCGTTTGCTCTTTATTGTTCTGTAGTACTGGTCCTTCTATACCTCTGGTAAGTGGGCATAATATTAGATGATTCCTCCCACAAGGCTCTTTGGGAGGTTTAAGTGAGTTGACAAAGAATTTAACAGTGCCCCGCACACTGGAAGCACTCCATACAACTATTGTGATTATTTTGATTATTCCCTCCCACCTTTTTCTTTTGGTCCATTCTTTTTTCCCCTCTGCCCTCCACTTTCTCTTAGAGTGCCGTTTTCTATGAGTGCTGTTTGTGAGGAAATGGGAACTCTCCAGTTGGAAGTGAGGGGCTGGCATGTGGAGGTAGAGAGCCTCGTGAGTAACACATCAGGGGCAGCCAAGTCAAAGCATCGTGGACTTTCTACCTCCCTCACCTCCTCTGCTCCTTGAAAACCAGCTTGACCTGTCTGATCCCAGGAAGATGGCTTAACTTTTCTGAGCCTGTTTCCTTGTGGGTATTATGGGGATGGTTCTGTACTACAAACTGTGGCTGGGATAATTAATTGGCAAGCTCTGTGTAACGGGCCCTGCAGAATGCCTGGACATGGCAAGCGCTCAATACGTGTAGCTGCTTCAGCTAAAATCAGTATTGAGGCTTGACTGGTCAGGCCAGCAGCCTGGGAGTCACTCTTGACTTTTCTTTCTCTTGCACCTTTCTTAGGTTAGGATTCCCCAGAAGTGACCATGAAATAAGGGTTTTAGTGCACGTACTTTATTGGGAGGTGATCCCAGGAAGTTCCAGTAGGAAAAGTGATAGCCAGGGAGGACCCTCAGGCAGAGTGGCACGTGCTTGCAATAGAGGGGTTGGCCAGGTGTTGCATGGCCTAGATTAAAAAAGATGAGCTGCGCCAGTAAGATTCCTCTGTTGGGGCCTTGGCAGTCAGGAATCAGAGAGACTGGGCAGTGGGGGGCATGGTACCCCTAGAAGCTGAGCCCGGAGTGTAGATTCTAGAAAGATAGCCCACAGGGCCCACAGGGAGGGCTGGGTCAGGCACGGACAGGTCCCATCTGGGGGCCTGGACTCAGACACAGATTTGGATTCTGGCTTGTTCACTTGCTAGTTGTGTGAGCCAGAGCAAGTTGCTTATACTCCCTGAACTCTGCGTGGTTTTCTCATATGGCTGTAAGATGCACCTGGCCTGCAAGGTGGAAAGTAGGATCAAGGTGGCATGTGTAGAGTGCCACTGATACATAAAATATAGCCAGTAGGTGTTTTTCCCCTTTTCATTTCTATCTTCCCCCACCTCTTGCTGCTTGGAGCTGGACAGTGACAGGGTTGCAGGGTCAGAAATGAGTTTGGGAACAGATGTTCCTCAGGAAGTGAGGAGGAGAACTCCAGCTAGAAAAGGGGAAGCGGAAGCCCTTTCATGACTCAGAACTTCCACTTTCAGGGTCCAAGGCAGGGTTGAGAGGAGAGTTCCCTGCCGTTGTGAGCTGTAGGCAGACAAGCCCAGAGTTTGTCACTCAGTGGGGGATTTCTGGAGAGGAAAAGTCCCCCCAAGAGGCTGGCAGGGAGTCTGATCTGCAAGGAGGTGAGAAAGGAGGTGGGTGGGCACTCTACCAGTCCTACAGCCACAGACTGCCTGCTGAGCCCAGGAAGGAGGAGGCTAGAGGTCCCACTCTGGTTCAGCCTCAGGATTGTGTGTGGGATGTCTGTGGTCAGACCAGAGTCACAGGGAAGCCACAGTGGGAACACCCTCAAGCTGACTCCTGCCTCTTTCATAGGTTTCCATGCCAGGGACACGGGGTAAGAAAAACGTAATGATGATTATGCAAGTAAAACACTAACATAGAAAAGATACAAATCATTATAACAGATTTGATTAATGCAGAAGTACCCAGAGTTGTAGCTGGAATCTTCTAAGTCTACCAAGTCAGGTTTATAGGAAAGAAAACTTTGCTCCTATAACTTAATTTGATGTGTTTGCATCCTGCCCTTCTGCTGGTCTGATGGGAAACTTTAACCTCAGCCTTTCTGGGGTGTGCCTGGGTGTTTGGAGGGCCCCTATGATGATCTGTCCCCACAGGTTACTGCTGAGCCTTCCTACCTGGGGTTACTATGGCCTATGGGTCTGATGACATTCTGAGAGTTTGGGGTCACACTTGAGAACATGGAGACCTTCCCCAGGGCTGCTTTGCCCCACCTGCCTGGACATTGTCCACAGCTCTTTCTTTGGGGTCCCCCTGCTCCCTGGCCATCCTGCTGGGATACCCGCCTCTCTCCAAACCAAACCAGGACTCTCTGGCTTGGAAGAAATCCACACTCCTTACTAAGTCTGGTGAAGACATTAAAAAAGATTACTTTGAATCCTCTTTGTCCTTTCTGTAGAGGACTTAGGCTTTTAGAACACACAAGGCAAAGAGACTCATAGTTTTAGTCACTGCCCTATGTCATGTCTCCCCTGAGACAGGTGGAGGAACTGCGTGGTGTGGATCATCTGTCTGAATGACGAAAGGGAAGAGGTGATAAAAATAGGAAAATACCTGAAAAATGTCCAACCAGAGAATGAAATTTGGAAGGCTGTCTTCCAGCAGCCCTCCCTTATCCAGAGGAAATGTCTGTGAGTAGTTTGAACTGCATTTCTGCGCATGCGTATTTGGTACTCAGAATTAGTCTCTCAGAGTGCAATGCCCTCTATGTAGACCTAGTGGTATTTCTCTACCTCTTCCCCAGTGCCTGCCCACGATGCCCTTTAAAAAATGCCATGTTAGGGGGGGCCCGTGGGTGGCTCATTTGGTTAAGCGTCTGACTTTGGCTCAGGTCACAATCTCATGGTTTGAGGGTTTGAGCCCCGCATTGGGCTCTGTGCTGACAGCTCAGAACCTGAAACCTGCTTCAGATTCTGTGTCTCCCTCTCTCTCTACCCCTCCCCCGCTTGCGCTCTGTCTCTCTCAAAAATAAAACATTAAAAAAATTTTTTTTAAATACCATGCTACGGAGCAGTAGAGTATAGCCCAATAGTCAGTTCTGGTTGCATCAGCTCCCTCTGCACAATCATGGCTTTTTCCTGATAGATACATTGTTCTCAAAGGAGCAGCATAAAATTGCTGTCTCTGCTTTGCCAATGCTCTCAGTCTTCCAAACCTAAAGTCCTTATTTAAACAACAACAACAACAACAACAACAACAACAACAACAACAACACTATTGAGGGATAACTTCTATAAAGTGTACACAACTTATAGCTTGATGGGTTTTTAACAAACATGTATATCCTCACGTAGCTATCACCCAGATGCAGATAAAGAACATGTTTGGCTCCCCAGAAGTTTTCTTCATGTTCTCTTGTGAATATCCTCCAAAGGTAACCACTGTCTGACCTCTAGGACTGTCCTGACTATCCCCGAACTTCATATAAATGGACATATATAGTATGTGCTCTTACAGGTATGACTCTTTTGCTCCAAATCATGTCTGTGCAATTCACTCACACTGTGTTTACTGGTGGTTTGCTCTTTTTCATTGCTGTGTAATATTCCACCGCATGGGCTACACCACAGTTACTAAAGCTGAACGCAAACTTCTCTGATTTCAAGTTTCCCTTCCAGTCTGTGCTGAAGACAGAACTTCACAACACAGTTTGTTTGACTTGAGCCCTGCTCTCTGCTCCTCTGCTCACCTCTTCTGGGAGTGAAAGGGGCAGGGTTTCCAGTTTCTCTACCTGGCTACATTAGACATTTCTCCTTCTGAGGAGGTGTTCATTGGCTCTGCCTTCTTTCCTGGGGCTATCTAACAAGGGGCAGGTTTACTGGGGAGGAGCTGTAGCAAGGTAAGCACTGCTGCAGAGTTTCTTTGGGACTCCTGATTGGTCAAGGAGGTTGGAGAGAGAGGATCTGGAGGAAATCTTGGGAGGGGCTCTGGACTTTCACAATGCTGTGGTATTGGGGTTATACCAAGTTTAATAAGATCTTCTAAGGGCTGGGGTCTTGGTTATATATAAGGATGCCCGAAGACAGGAGTCCCCCTGGTTCTTAGCTCAGTTCAAAGCAGGGCAAGCTGGATTCACTTGGAAAGGACATGGAAAGGGCCGGCTGGACTAGTAGGGGAAGCAGGCCTGGGCTGCTGGACTGGAGAATAGGATTTCACTTGGGAGGTCCCTGTCCCTAGGAGGCCCTAGCCAGAGGGTACCTGACAGGCTGGGTGGCCTTCTGGGGACATTAGGGAGCTTCTGACGGTCCTAGAGCGGCAGACAACTATTTCTGGACCCCACTTACCAGTGGGACATACCCTACTGATACCTTCTAGAAGATACTGGGGAGGGAGGAGTTTGTCTGCAGAGGCTGGGATAACTGGACTGTGGTGGGTATGGATACCTCTCCTCTCCAAAACTTTCTGCTTCTAGGCTTCTTCATTCAAGTGTCCAATTCAAGCCTGACCTCTCCAGGCAGTCCCCCACAATCCATACGTACTCTTACCTATTTTTCAAAACTTTCCTTTTCTCAGGATGGTATGAATGAACAATACAGCAAATGTATTAGCTTCCTAAACTTGCTTGCATTTCAAAACTGAATGCTTGGCCCCAAAATTGAAGCACCAATAGATGGATGACTGGTACCTGACAAGTTGAAATGACCCTGGTGAGGGATGGGTGGGAGAGCTCCTTATCATGACCACAGTTTCTTGATAACCGCCCCCCCCCCATTCTCCCACGCAATCCCCCTGTAGCCCAGATTACATGATGACACTTTAACCTAGGTCACTATTTCCCTGAGTAAATGACTTAGCCTTGTCAATCCCAACTCAGCCTTTTCTCTGATTAATCTTCCTGTATATATTTGGGAAAGGTGGTTTGTTCAATATCTGCTCTTGTGTCAGCTCCAAAAGAGGCTGCATCTCTGTCCTTTCAGCAATATGAAGGTTCATCAATCATTTTGCTGCTAGTCAAGGCTGTGATTCTTGTCCTCCTCCTCTCTCTTGAGGATCCTGTTACCTCCACTTTGGCATCAGTGGAAGGGCTTATTGATTTTTGGTTGAAAGAGGCAGAGATCCAATTCATATGAGCTTAATCAAAAAGGAGACTTAATGATTCATGTAACTGGAAAGTGCATGAAAGCTTCAGGTCTAGCTTGATCCAGAAGCTTAAACAATGTCATCAAGGGTTTCTCGCATTCCACTTTTCATCTCTCCTTCTGTGTGTTGCCCAATTTTCTACTCCTGAAGATGGGCTTCCTTTATGCAGAGGTGGGACAAAGCCTAGGCTGTTCAAGCTTTTCATCATCCTAGCTCAGCCAACCCCAGTAAAGAGTGTGCTTCTTTCTTCAAGTGTTTGTTACCAATCTTAGGTAGGGACTTGGTCTGGCCCTGTGTGGGTTGTGTACTCACCTCTTGGTCAAATCTTTATGGTTGGGTGTGGGAGATGTAGTGGAGACAGACAATCCCATTAATACCATGCAGTGGGTAGACAAAACTGTCCACATTAACTGTGAGGTGTGAATATGGGGTAGGGCACACTTCTATCTACTACCCTGACCCTCTATTTCCCCTAATACTACTGTAACCAAACTAATGTGAGATCACTCCTTGGTGAGTCACAGATGAAAACTACACCAGGTAGACTTGTTGCACAAAGTAAACTTTATTTGTAGCAAATCAGAAAGTTGAAGAGTAACTTCCAAAGCTGTGACTCTCCAAGCAAGGGCGAATGGGTTCCTTTGATTTAGGAATGAACATTGAAATAGAGGAGCCTTGTCATTACATGTGGACGTAGGGCATGCGGTGGCGCACATGCCTTAAGGAAATGTGTCTATACATTCATTTTGTGTTATGTAAATGAGGCCTATGCTCCTCCTTGGGCAGGGATTTTAGTATTCTCATTAGGTGAAGGTAACCGTGGGCCACTTCTGACTTCTGAGTATAAGTCTGCCTGACAAATTGTATGATCTTTGATATTTGAGCTTAGCCTGAAGGGGTCAATGGCTTAGTCTTTGTTTTCCCTGAAAAGGTTTTCAGAATGAGCAGTTGCACTTGACCTCAAACCCACACCACAAAAATTAGGAACTCAATCCATGCCTGTTGCCAACTCCAACTTTTTAAAAAATTATTTTAAAGCTTTTTGAACGGTTATTATTTTTGAGAGAAAGAGACAAAGAGCAAGCAGGGGAGGGGTAGAGAGAGAGGGAGACACAGAATCGGAAGCAGGCTTCAGGTTTTGAGCTGTCAGCACAGAGCCTGACAAGGAGCTTGAACTCACAGACTGCGAGATCCTGACCTGAGCTGAAGTCAGCTGCTTAACTGACTGAGCCACCCAGGCAGCCCTACCAACTCCCAACTTTTAATGCCCCTCCAAAACCTGCCTGCTTGTGTACGGTCTCTTGTGCTCTCTGCTGCATTTAAAAAATATTTTCTGGAGTTTCTAGCTTTTGTTTGTAGGACGATCAGCTTATTGGATGTGTTTGGTGCACATTTGGTGTGTTTGGTGTGTCTGTTCTGCCTTGGTGTGGACTGAAAGCCTCAGTTCCCTGGAAAAGGGGAGAAATCAGGGAGGTGGAAAGGCGTGGGCACCAGGAGGAGCCATCTCAGCAGCTGGGTTTATGCATTATGCACCAGCTAATCTTGCTTCATAGACACAACCACGTGACTCAGTGTGCCCTTGAAGGAAATCAGAGTCTAGTCATTGTCGTTCTCAACCACTGGGTGGCTCTGTCCACTAATTTTCCTAACACCAAGTCAGGCTAGAATTGCTTTGCAGTGGCTGCAAACCCTTACCCTCCAGGACACAGCTTAAAATGCCATCTCCATGGTGGCTCTTCCTGTCCTGACTCACTGCCAGAAGGACTCATCACATTGACTTCTGAACACACCTTCTGCCCAGCCAGCCCAAGGCCTTTGTGTGAATTTTCATGAATAGACATTTAGTGAAGGCTACTAGGTGCAAAGGGTAAATCCAAAGTGGTGGCTCATGCCTCCAAGGCAGCCTTTTTCAACTGACTGCACAGATATGTGTTGGATGTAATGGGCTAACTTCTCTCCTTTGCATCTAGGGTGGCGCTAGTTATGCATCATCCTTGGGAGAATTGAGAAAATAGTCTCACAAATCATCTGTGTTCTGTGGTTCAGATGAGAAACCCTATGTTATAGAGTCTGTGGGGGGGAGGCTCCTTTTCTGGGAAGAACATGAGGGAGAGAGAAAGGGAAGCTCTGCATATGTGCTTTAGGATGAAAGCAACTGTCCTCACAAACCACTTCTTGGTCCTGCCATTCACAACATGGTTCCTTTTCCACCAACTCTTCCTCTGCCACAAGGGGCAGTGTGGGAACTGAGAGCCATCATCTTTCCTTTACCAGCGAGAACCTTCTGGATGCAAGCATTCTTTCTCTGGCAGAGGAGCCCTAAAGTACTGACTCTGCTATGAGCCAGATGTGGGACTGGACCCTTTGTGTGTGTTAACTGGTGTGATTTGCATAATAACCTGAAATTGTGGGTGTTTTGGTCTCAGTTTTACAGCACAAAACCGATGCTCAGAGCGGTTGAATACTTTGCACATCAACACACAGACATGCTCTAAATTCTCACATTAAAAAAAATTCTCCCTTGAGCCCATACCTGTTTCTGGCTTCAATCCTGAATTTTGTTTCCTTTCACAAAAAAGTTCTTAGTAGAGTTCCCTATGGAGCATCCTAGTCCCTGCTTCTACAGCCCCATTCTCTCACCCCCTTTGGTAGGGCTTCTGTCACTGCTCATCCAGGTCACTGGATATTCCTGAGTTGAACACAGTGGCCATCTCTCTATCCTTCTTTTATCTCTTGGTAGCACTCATCACGTTTGACCACTCACTCTTTCCTGAATTATTTTCTTCTCTTGGCTGCCAGATGACCACACTCTCCTGGATTTCCTGCTATCTTACTGGCTTCTCCTCCCTCCCATTTATGTGAGACTCCTGCTCTGTTCTACCTCTAAATGTCTGAGGGCCCTGGAGCCCACTGCTCATCACCTTCCTACATGACCCCATCTGGTCCCATGGCTTTATATCTCCAGCTTGGCCTTTCCCTGATGTTCCAGACTTACACAGCCAGTCCCCTGCTCAGCGTGGCCACATGGATGGATAACTAACAAGTGTCTAAAAATTGTCATGTCCCTATCCTGATTCCACTCCTAACTTGCTTTTCCCCCAGACTTCCTCATTTCTAGAAATTGTGCCAACATCCACCTAGTTGCTCAAGCCCTAATCTTTCTCAGTATTTCTTTTTAATTCTGTCCCCCAAGCAGTTCTCTAATTTGCTCATTTTCCTCTAGCTCCACCACTTCCTGCCTGGCCCCAGCCACCGTCATCTGTAGCCTGGGCTGCTGTGGGGCTGTGCTAACTGGTTTCCCTTGCCCCCAGTAATCCTTGTCTGCATAGCAGCCAGTTTTCTTTAAATAGGTGGATCAGATGATGCTACTTGGCTGCTTAGAAGCATCCCCAGTGGCTTCCCACCTCCCAGTGTAAGTTGCACACTCCTTAATCTGGCTCACAAAGTACTCCTGACATGCTCTGCTTTCCTGGTTCCTCACCCACTCTCCCGGCTGCATGCTCCAGACATACTGCTCTCGCGGACCAAGCTAGCTCCTGCCCAGCATTTTGCACTGGTTCTGTCCCCTGCCCAGGAAGTTTTCTTCCTCACACGGCTGATTCGCTTTAGTCTTTTAGCTGTTGGGTTACACACATCACCTCCTTGGAGAGGCCTTTCCTCACCACCGAGTCTGAAGTAGCCAACCTGGCGTGTCCCTGGATCTTGAGAACTGCTTGGATCTTTCCACCCCCCACCCCAAGTTCTACTGTCTAGGGGAATCCAAAGTTTTTGCAAGACTTCTGTGACTCTCCAAGGACTTACTTCACGCTTCTCAGTCTTTAATTCCTTGTTCTGGGGTCCTGGCCCTTTCTCACATCTATGTTAATCTTGACGGGGAGTTATCCCCCTTTGTAATTTCCTCCCAAACCACTCACATCAAGTATTCTGAGAGCTACATAATTGATGGGACTCTTGAGAGTGCCAAGGAGGAGAGGGGGCCCACTGTTCACTGCTCTGGATCCAGCCCCTCCCCCCAGGGCCCTCTCCCCACCACTCTCTGGCTCTCAAAGGTAAAACAGTCCCTCCCCTTGGTTTACTCCTTCCCCTGAAGTCTTGGCCCCAGTCTGTAGTCCTGTCCTGGGGGAGTTTCCTGCCTTACCTGGGCTTACTGACACATTCTCTTAACAGAGGTTGTTTCCTCCATGAAAGGGATTCTTGTTCTTGCTGCTAAGAGAATAACAACATTTCCATTTTATTATAGTGCTTGTTCCAGACCCTGTAGTTGGGGATTGTCACAACAGCCCTATAAGGTATCAGTTCCACTTTGCAGATGAGGAACCTCAGCTCAACGAATTAGAGGCTGATTAACACCAGGCTCCGGAGAGATTCAGTATCCCTCCCTGCATCTGCCTGTTGCTTCCTCAAAATCTTGACAGGAGTCAAGGGGTAGGTGGATGGAGGCCAGGCTCTCAGGAGCCCAGATCATGGAAAAGGAGGCCCTCAGGCCTTGAGCTGTGGCTCTTTTTGTGGGATGGATCCATTTTTCCCTACACTTACACAATCCTCAACCTCACCTAGATCAGAAGTTTCTTCTGTTTAAAATATGGCTCTCAGTTCTAACGCCAGATCTGCCAATGACTTGTAGTGCAGCCTTGGGCAAGTCACTGTTCCTCCTCTGAACTTTAGTTCACTTATCTCACAGTGAGAGAAAGCTCCTTTCTGTCCTACGTCCTATGGTATTAAAGAAAAGTCAGATGCTGGAATAATAAGACTCATCTACTGAACACTTGCTGTGTGCTATGTATTCTTTTAATCCTCTCAGCATCTGGAGGGAGGTCCTGTAATTGACCTATTTTTACAAACATCGAAACTGAGGCTTAGAAGGATTTAGTTGTCCCAAGGTCTGCCCCAAGTGGCAGAATTGGGTTTTGAACCTAGACTTACCTTTCTGAACTTGGAGCCAAAGCTTTTAAACCATTGCATCAATTAGCTCCTGCTAATACTAGTTCAGGCTGCTGATGACTCTCAATGGTCGCTCACACACATGCATACACATGTACTCTCTTGTGGGGAAACATGTGTACATCTGGCCTATCTTTGGAGGCCTCTCTGAAGGCCAAATACCATTTCTTTTTGTTTTTTTAATTTTTAAATTATTTAAATTAAAAACATTTTTAATTATTTTATTTTTTATTTAAATCCAAGTTAGTTAACATATAGTATAATAATGATTTCAGGAATAGAATATAAAGATTTCAGGAATATGTAGTGATTCATTACTTACATATAACACCCAGTGCTCATCTCCACAAGTGCCATCCTTAATGTTCATCACCCATTTAGCCCATCCCCCCACCCAGCATCCCACCAGCAACCCTCAGTTTGTTCTCTGTATTTAAGAGTCTATTATAGTTTGCCTCCCTCTCTGTTTTTATTTTATTTTTGCTTCCCTTCCCCTATGTTCATCTGTTTTGTTTCTTAAATTCCACATGAATGAAATCATATGATATTTGTCTTTCTCTGAGTTATTTCACTTAGCATAATACCCTCCAGTTGCATTCACGTTGTTGCAAATGTCAAGATTTCATTCTTTTTGATCGTTGAGTAATATTCCATTGTGTATATATATATACCACATCTTCTTTATCCATTCACCAGTCAATGGACATTTGGGCTCTTTCCATACTTTGGCTATTGTCAATAGTGCTGCTGTAATCATTGGGGTGCATGTGCCCCTTCAAATCAGCACTCCTGTATCCTTTGGATAAATACATAGTAGTGTAATTGCTGAGTCATAGATAGTTCTATTTTTAATTTTTGAGGAACCTCCATACTGTTTTCCAGAGTAGCTGCCCCAGTTTGCATTCCCACCAGCAGTGCAAAAGGGTTCTTTTTTCTCTGCATCCTTGTCAACATCTGTTGTTTCCTGATTGTTTCCTTCCTTGCCAACATCTGTCATTTCTAGTTGTTAATGTTAGCCATTCTGACAGGTGTGAGGTGATATCTCACTGTGGTTTTTATTTGTATTTCCCTGATGATGAGTGATGTTGAGCATCTTTTCATGTGTCATCTGGATGTCTTTTTTTGGAATCCTTTTATGCCTTTTGCCCATTTCTTTACGGGATCATTTGTCTTTTGGGTGTGGAGTTTGATAAGTTCTTTATAGATTTTGGATACTAACCCTTTATCTAACATGTCGTTTGCAAATATCTTCTCCCATTCTGTTGGTTGCCTTTTAGTTTTGCTGATTGTTTCCTTTGCTGTGCAGAAGCTTTTTATTTTGATGAGGTCCCAGTAGTTCATTTTTGCTTTTGTTTCCCTTGCCTCTGGAGACATGTCAAGTAAGAAGTTGCTATGGCCGAGGTAAAAGAGGTTGTTGCCTGTTTTTTCCTCTAGGATTTTGATGGCTTCCTGCCTTATGTTTAGGTCTTGCATCCATTTTGAGTTTATTTTTGTGTATGGTGTAAAAGTGTTCCAGGTTCATTCTTCTGCATGTCACTGTCCAGTTTTCCCAACACCATTTGCTGAAGAGACTCTTTTTTCCACTGGATATTTTTTCCTGCTTTGTCAAAGATTAGTTGGACATAGGTTTGTGGGCCCATTTCTGGGTTCTCTATTCTGTTCTATTGATCTATGTGTCTTTTGTGTGTGTGTGTGTGCCAGTACCATACTGTCTTGATGATTACAACTTTGTAATGCAGCTTGAAGTCTGGAATTATGATGCCTCCAGACTTGGTTTTCTTTTTCAACATTGCTTTGGCTATTCGGGGTCTTTTCTGGTTCCATACAAATTTTAGAATTGTTTGTTTTGTGAAGAATGCTGGTGTTATTTTGATAGGGATTGCACTGGATATGTAGATTGTTTTGGGTAGTATCAACATTTTAACAATATTTGTTCTTCCAATCCATGAGAATGGAACGTTTTTCCATTTTTTGGTGTCTTCTTTAATTTCTTTCATCAGCTTTCTATAGTTTTCAGTGTATGGATTTTTCACCTCCTTGGTTAGGTTTATTCCTAGGTGTTTTATGATTTTTGGTGCAATTGTAAGTGGGATTGATTCATTGATTTGTCTTTCTGCTGCTTCATTATTGGTGTATAGCAATGCAACCAACTTCTGTGCATTGATTTTATATCCTGTGACTTTGCTGATTTCATGTTTCAGTTCTAGCTGTTTTTGCTGAAGTCTTTTGGGTTTTCCACATAGAATATCATGTCATCTGTGAAGAATGAAAGTTTGACTTCCTCCTTGCCAATTTGGATGCCTTTTATTTCTTTTTGTTGTCTGATTGCCAAGGCTAGGACTTCCAATGCTATGTTGAACAACAGTAGTGAGAGTGGACATCCCTGTCATGTTCCTGACTTCAGGATTCCATGTTTTTCCCCATTGAGGATGATATTAGCTGTGGGTCTTTCATATATGGCCTTTATGATCTTGAAGTATGTTCCTTTTATCCGTACTTTCTTGAGGGTTTTTGTCAAGAAAGGATACTGTATTTTGTCAAATGCGTTTTCTGCATCTGTCGAGAGGATCATGTAGTTCTTATTCTTTCTTTTATAAATGTGATGTATCACATTGATTGATTTACAGATATTGAATCAGCTCTGCATCCCAGGAATAAATCCCACTCGGTCGTGGTGAATAATTGTTTAAATGTGTTGTTGGATCTTGTTTGCTAGTATCTTGTTAAGAATTTTTGCATCCATGTTCATCAGGGAAATTGGTCTGTATTTCTCCTTTTTAGTGGGGTCTTTATCTGGTTTTGGAATCAAGGTAATGCTGGCCTCATAGAAAGAGTTTGGAAGTTTTCCTTCTATTTCTATTTTTTTGGAACAGCTTCAAGAGAATAGGAGTTAACTCTTCCTTAAGTGTTTGGTAGAATTCCCCTGGAAAGCCATCTGGCCCTGGACTCTTGTTTTTTGGGAGATTTTTGATTACTGATTCAATTTCTTTACTGGTTATAGGTCTGGTCAGATTTTCTATTTCTTCCTGTTTCAGTTTTGGTAGTGTATATGTTTCTAGGAATTTTGTCCATTTCTTCCAGATTACCCATTTTATTGGCATATAATCGCTCATAATATTCTCTTATTATAGTTTTTATTTCTGCGGTGTTGGTTGTGATCTCTCCTCTTTCATTCTTGACTTTATTTATTTGGGTCCTTTCCTTTTTCTTTTTGATCAAACTGGCTAGTGGTTTATCAATTTTGTTAATTCTTTCAAAGAACCAGCTTCTGGTTTCTTTGATCTGTTCTACTGTTTTGTTTTGTTTTTGTTTTTTGTTTTTTGGTTTTTTTTGTTTCGATAGCATTAATTTCTGCTCTAATCTTTATTATTTCCTGTCTTCTGCTGCTTTTGGCTTTTTATTTGCTGTTCTTTTTCCAGCTCTTTAAGGTATAAGGTTAGGTTGTGTATCTGAGCTCTTTCTTCCTTCTTTAGGAAGGCCTGGAAGGCTATATACTTTCCTCTTATGATTGCCTTTGCTGCGTCCCAGAGGTTTTGGGTTGTAATGTTATCATTTTCATTGGCTTCCATATATTTTTAATTTCCTCTTTAACTTCGTGGTTGGCCCATTCATTCTTTAGTAGGATGTTCTTTAGTCTCCAAGTATTTGTTGTCTTTCCAAATTCTTTCTTGTGGTTGATTTCGAGTTTCATAGCATTGTGGTCTGGAAATATGCACAGTATGATCTCGATCTTTTTGTACTTGCTAAGGGCTGATTTGTGTCCCTATGTGTGGTCTATTCTGGGAACATTCCATGTACACTGAAGAAGAATGCATATCCCACTGCTTTAGGAGGAAATGTTCTGAATATATCTGTTAAGTCCATCTGGTCCAGTGTGTCATTCAAAGCTATTGTTTCATTGTTGATTTTTTGATTAGATGATCTGCCCATTGCTGTGAGTGGGGTGTTGAAGTGCCCTACTATTTTGGTATTACTATCAATGAGTTTCTTTATGTTTGTGATTAATTGATTTATATATTTGGGTGCTTCCACATTTGGCACATAAATGTTTACAATTGTTAGGTGTTCTTGGTGGATAGACCCCTTAATTATGATATGACCCCTTCTTCATCTCTTGATACAGTCTTTATTTTAAAGTCTAGATTGTCTGATATAAGTATGGTTACTCTGGCTTTCTTTTGTTGACCATTAGCATGATAGATGGTTCTCCATCCCCTTACTTTCAATCCGAAGGTGTCTTTAGGTCTAAAGTGGGTCTCTTGTAAACAGCATATAGCTGGATCTTGTTTTCTTATCCATTTTGTTACCCTATTTTTTTTGATTGGAGCATTGAGTCCATTGACATTTAGAGTGAGTACTGAAAGATATGAATTTATTGCCATTATGTTGCTTGTAGAGTTGGAGTTTCTAGTGGTTTTCTCTGGTCCTTTCTAATCTTTGTTGCTTTTGGTCTTTCTTTCTTTCTTTCTTTCTTTCTTTCTTTCTTTCTTTCTTTCTTATTTCCTTCCTTCTTTCTTCATCTTTTCTCCCCTCAGAGAGTCCCCCTTAAAATTTCTTGCAGGGATGGTTTAGTGGTCACAAACTCCTTTAATTTTTGTTTGTCTGGGAAAATTTTGTCTCTCCTTCTATTTTGAATGACAGCCTTGCTGGATAAAGAATTCTTGGCTGCATGTTTTTCTGATTCAGCACACTGAATATATCCCACCGCTCCTTTCTGGCCTGCCAAGTTTCTGTGGATAGGTCTGCTGCAAACCTGATCTGTCTTCCCTTGTAGGTTAAGGACTTTTTTTCCCTTGATGCTTTCATGATTCTCTCCTCACCTGAGTATTTTGTGAATTTGAATATGACATGCTTTGTTGATGATTGGTTTTTGTTGAATCTAATGGGAGTCTTTCCCTAGGTTAGGAAAGTTTTCTGCTATGATTTGCTCACATAACCCTTCTACCTCTATTTCTCTCTCTTCCTTTTCTGGGACCCCTATGATTCTGATGTTCCTTTTTAAGGAGTCACTGATTTCTCTAATTCTTAAATCATGCTCTTTTGCCTTAATCTCCCTCTTTTTTTATGCTTCATTATTCTCCATAAGTTTGTCCTCTATATCACTGATTCTCTGTTCTGCCTCATCCATCCTTGCTGCTGCCGCATCCATTCTAGATTGCAGCTCAGTTACAACATTTTTTATTTCATCCTGACCAGATTTTACTTCTTTTATCTCCATAGAAAGGGATTGTAATCTATTTTTGACTCCAGCTAGTATTCTTATTATCGTGATTCTAAATTCTGGTTCAGACATCTTGCTCGTATCTGTGTTAGTTACGTCCTTGGCTGTTGTTTCTTCCTGCTCTTTCTTTTGGGGTTAACTCCTTCATTTCATCATTTTGAAGAGAGAAAAGGAATTAATGTGGTAGAAAAAAATTAAAATTAAAAAAATATTGAAGTTAAAAAATTAAAAACAAACACCCACAAAAAAAAAATCAAATAAATGATGCTAGATCCTAGGTGTGTTTTGGTCTGGGTGTTGAAAGTGGCTTGATAGATTAGAGAAAAAAGGGATAAAAAGAAAAAAAAAAGGAAATCATTTGAAAATTTGAAAAATGAATACACTGAAGTAGACTAAAATGAAATGATGGAAGTAAAATAGAATTTGAAAAAATGTACACAAAAGTAAAAAATATAGTAGAAAAAAATAAGAAAAATATTTTTAATAAAGTTTGACAATAAAAATGAATTTTTTCTCTTTATGTATTCAAGAAAAAGAAAAGAAATGAAAAAGAGGAAAGAAAGAAAGAAAATTGAATAGTTGGACCAGCTAACAGACTGAAATACGACTGAAATTGTTTCGTTTTTCCCTGAAGTCAAACTATGAAGCGCTTTATAGTCCATAAACTAAGCAGGCGGTGAGACTTGTGTTCTTGAAGAGC
Source organism: Acinonyx jubatus (assembly GCF_027475565.1). Taxonomy (NCBI): domain Eukaryota; kingdom Metazoa; phylum Chordata; class Mammalia; order Carnivora; family Felidae; genus Acinonyx; species Acinonyx jubatus. Next base: position 22,693,292 of record NC_069397.1, read on the forward strand.
GAGGTTGGCCGCTCTTGAAGAGCGAGTTGGGCAGGGCTTAGTGTAATGACTCGGTTCTCCACTAGATGGCGCTGCTAGCCTACTGGGGTGGATTGTTGTGGCGCTTGTAGGTGCATATGTGCATGTGTGGGAGCGGTGAAAATGGCTCTAGTCTCTAGTATTGGAACTCTGTGCTCCCCTATCGGCAATCGTGCACTGTCCTTTGTCTTTGGCATCCGTCCACTCCCCGCTTCCATACTGTCCATGACCAAGCCCCAGGCAGCACCTCCCTTCCAAGTTTTGTCTCAGATGTGGCTGCCTTCCCCAGCCCCCCTTCTGAGGGACTGTGGCTTTGACCTGTTCTGCTCCTCTGCAGAGGGTCTCACTGAGCAATGGCTGGGTGCTGACCGCACCCAGGAATGCTTGCAGGACCGTGCTGCTGCTGATGCCCATTAGCAGACTATAGCCAGGTGCCAGCCCACCCCAGAAAACGTTTGCAAGACAGTGTAGCAGCAGCGCCTCAGGGATTATGGAAAATCACAACACACATCTGGCACCAGGCTTCATCCCCAATGACCTTGTTCCAACATCAGCAAATGTGGCCATTCTCTGGGGTCTGCTGGGCCCAGGTGGCCTCACAGCCTCTACCAAATGTCCTTTCAGCGGTGGAACTGCTTCTCCCTGTGTGGCCCAAGAACCTCCCGGACCCCACTCTGCTCCTGGGGATTCTCCCTTCCCACCAGAACACCACCAGGTATCAAGCTGCGGAGTTTCAGACTCTGTGCTCCCCCTGTTTACAGTCTTAATGGAATTTAAACCCCCTCCTTTCTCCTTTCTCCCTTTTTAGTTCAGTCCCTGTGGCTGTTTCCAATTTTCCACTTTCTCTCCAGCTGCTTTTGGGGAGTGGTGCTTTTCCCATAATCTCCCCCGCCCCCATCTCCTTCCTCTCTCCACATGCAAAAGCAGCTCCCTGCCCTCTGCAGCTTCTCTCTCCCCAAGTTCATCTCTCCACGCTGTGTACCTGCTGAATTCTGTGGTTTAGGTTGTGCAGATTGTTGTGTTAATCCTCGGATCAGTTTTCTTGGTGTGCAGGATGGTTTAGTGTTGGTCTGGCTGTATTTCATGGATGTGAGACACACAAAAAACTTCCATGTTGTTCCACCATCTGGAAAGATCTTTAATTTATTTTAAATTTATTTTTAAATTTACATACAAGTTAGTTAGCATATAGTGCAACAATGATTTCAGGAGTAGATTCCTTAATGCCCCTTACCCATTTAGTTCATCCCCCCTTCCACAAACCCTCCAGTAACCCTCTGTTTGTTCTGTATATTTAAGAGTCTCTTATGTTTTGTCCCCCTCCCTGTTTTTATATTATTTTTGCTTCACTTCTCTTACGTTCATCTGTTTTGTATCTTAAATTCCTCATATGAATGAAGTCATGATATTTGTCTTTCTCTAATTTCATTTAGCATAATACCCTCTAGTTCCATCCGCATAGTTGCAAATGGAAAGATTTCATTCTTTTTGATTGCTGAGTAATACTCTATTGTATTATCAAGAAAGGATACCACATCTTCTTTATCCATTCATCTGTTGATGGACATTTGAGCTCTTTCCATACTTTGGCTATTGTTGATAGCGCTGTTATAAACATTGGGGTTCATGTGCCCCTTTGAAACAGCACACCTGTATCCCTTGGGTCAATACCTAGTAGTGCAATTGCTGGTTCATAAGGAAGTTCTATTTTTAATTTTTTGAGGAACCTCCATACTGTCTTCCAGAGTGGCTGCACCAGTTTGCATTCCCACCAGCAGTGCAAAAGAGATCCTCTTTCTCCACATCCTCACCAACATCTATTGTTGCCTGAGTTGTTAATGTTAGCTATTCTGACAGGTTTGAGGTGATATCTCATTGTGGTTTTGAATAGTATTTCCCCAATGATGAGTGATGTTGAGCATTTTTTCATTAACCAGCTAGTATTCTTATTATCATGGTTCTAAGTTCTAGTTCAGATATCTTACTTATATCTGTGTTGATTAAATCTCTGGCTGTCACTTCTTCCTGTTTTTTTGGGGGGGGTGATGGAGAATTCCATCCTTTTGTATTTTGGAGGAAGAAAAAAATTAATAAAATTAAAAGTAAAAATTAAAAAATTAAAAACAAAACAAAAATCAAATAAAAGAAGCTAGATCCTAGATGTGCTTTGGTCTGCTTGTTGAAAGAAGCTTGATAAAATAGAGAAACAAGGGAAAGGAAAGAAAAAAAAGGTAAGAAAAAATTTAAAAGTTAAAAAAATTTATAGAATAAAATAAAATAAAGTTAAATAGAATAAAAATAAAATGATAAAAAAAGTAAAAAAGTAAACATAAAGTGTCCTTTCTGTATCCAAGAAAGAGCAAGAAAAGAAAGAAAAAAGAAAACAATGCAAGCAAAAACAGAAGAAAGAAAACAAATAAGTTAACCAGCAAACAGAATGAAGCCTGAATGAAGTTACATCCAGTTTCCCCTAGAACTGAAACTATGAAGACTTTTATAGTCTGTACACTAAGCAGGTGGAGTGACTTGTGCTGGTCTTCTAGGGGATGTGCTTGGAGGGCACAGTTGGACTGGGCTAAGTGTAATGGCCCTGTTTTCCAGTAGGTGGCGCTGCTTAGCCAACTAGTGGGTGGATCTGTGTGCGAGTTTATATGCGCTGGTGCGGCAGAGATGGAAATGGCTTCATCCAGCTCTCCAGTCTCTGGAGCAGGAACTTTGCTCTCTCACCCATCTGTAATCAAGCACCCTCCTTTGTTTCAGGCCTCCATCCACTCCTCGCCTCTACCCTGTCCATGTCCAAGCTGTCCACCTGCCAGGCGGTCCCTCCCTCCAGCTTTATCTCAGATGGGTTGTGTTTCTTATTTTATTAAAAAACTTTTTTTTTACATTTATTTATTTATTTTTAAGAGACAGAGAGAGAGAGAGAGAGCATAAGTGGGGGATGGGCAGAGAGAGAAGGAGACACAGAATCTGAAGCAGGCTCCAGGCTCCGAGCTGTCAGCACAGGGCTGGACGCGGGGCTCAAACTCACAAACCATGAGATCATGACCTGAGCTGAAGTCCGACGCTCAACCGACTGAGCCACCCAGGCGCCCCCAGATGGGGTTGTGTTTCAAAATCCCACATTTCAGAGACCCTCAGGGCTTGGACCCACCCTGATTCTCTGGGGGAGGCTCTCGCTGAGCAATGGGGGGGGGGGGCTGCCATCTTGCCCCAGAAAACATTCATGCTATCGACAATGGCAGAAGTTCAGGGATTATGGCAAATTACAACACACCTGGAGCCAGGCCAAATACCATTTCTTACAGGCCAGCCAAATCCAGCCCCAGGACATCTGGTCATCTGGTTCAAATGCTCATGGTGCAGCAAATGGCTGTACAGAGAAGGGACATGTGGCCAGAACTCTCACCTCCACATAAAATTCTCGTTGTACTACCCAGAATTGTTTCCTCATGTTTTGCCTTCCTGTCCTACCCATTGGTTCCTCCATGTTGCTGTGTGTGGTCTTCTGTTTTGAGCTGAAGGCCTTTCTCTGATATAGCAGTGAAAACCACCCACTGTTCTAGGCCTTATTTTCCATTCCCTCCCAATTGATCACCCACGTCCCATAAGGCTGACAGTCAAGTAAGCTGGTTAGGTGTAGGTTTATGTGGATGAGGTCTTTGCTTTAGGATGACCAGGGCTAGAAGACCCTTGTGTGTCCTGATGAGGAGGGCCTTTGTGTGTGTGTGTGCATGTGTCTAAAGCCAGGCATCTATTTACCTTGAAAAGATGAGGAATAGCCCTCTTTGAAAACAACTGAATGTACCTAAGAAAAGTATGTCCAGTTCTGAACTGTTAGGAGTTTCTGGCAAGCTTTGTATTATGTGCTGGGGTGGGAATTTGACTTTGTATATAGATTTTCAATTAGGCTTTTAGATTGACATCTCAACTCTGAACTGTGATGGATCAAAAAAAAAAATAAGAAAAAGAAAAAAGAAGAGAGAGAGACAGAGACAGAGACAGAGAGACACACACAGAGAAACAACAAACAACATTTCCTTTCTGGCTTGCCAGGATCCTGGCCCTGGCCTGTGCTTCCTGTTTTCAGCTCCATCCTGTCCTTTAGGCTTGTGAACTCTGGTTCCCTGGTTTTTGACCCTGGTGCTGGCTAAGGACTTTGAAACTTCCTGCTGCCTTGGGTGTACATGCTGAATTTGTTCTGGTTCCTGTGTCAATCCAAGCCCTGACATCCCTCCATGTCCACTTTGGCCTCTGCAAGCAAAGATCTGGGCCTATGTTGTATTTGTTAGTGATTCTGTTGTCCCTGGTTTGTGAGCTACTAGAGGGAGAAATTTGATCATGTTCAGTTGTAATGCCTCAGCTCTGATAGCAAGGAGGGTGAAGAGAAATTTCTGGGTCAAGGAGCAGGAACCTCCAGGCCAGGAGGTTCTAAAACATGTACCACTTCCTCGCTGTGGAGGGACAAGGGCAGGAAGCCTGTGGGTCAGAGTCTTGGACCCTTCCCTGTCTCTGAGGCCCTGGCTGGTGACTGATGGGCCATTGTATAAGTTAAAGTGCTTTTGGCACCAGTAATGGAAACCAAGATCTGCTAAGTCTAGCTAATGTCAAGAAAAGGGGGTATGGATCCTCAGATGTCCACGATGGATGAATGGATACACAAAATGTGGTACATACACACAATGAAACATTATTCAGCCTTAAAAAGGAATGAAGCCCTGATGGGGCTGCAGCATGAGTAAACTGGAGATACTGAGATCTATACTTCTCTTTTGTGTTGGGGATCTAACAAAACCTCTGCAACAGGGACAAAAATTATTAGCATGTGAATATTCCCATTCTGGTTGCTAAAAAAGAAATGTTTTAAGAGAAAAGAAGAAGAAAAAGAAATCTAGTAAAGGGATAAGCATGGACAGGAAAAGTCAGGAGTTCTATCAGGCATTTCATGAGTAAGGGGCCAGAGATGTGGCAGGTCGGAAGCTGGCCATAATTATTTAGGATGGCTGGTGTGCAGGTGGGAGGGGAGGCCCCAAAGGCAGAGCCAAGAGAAAGATGTGAAATACATATTTCTGTGTATTGAGAATGTATTTATCCCCACCTCCCTTAACTTTGGCATTTCCTCTGGAGATTGAGAAACTGTTTGAAATACTTTTAATTACTTTTTGCATCAGGGGCCAGCTTCTCTCAATACCACTGTCATCCAGACCACATGGCTGCCTGCATTTTCACAGGGTTGCATTTTTCTTTCTGGAACCTGGACTCCCACCGAGGCTTCAGAGCTTCAGAGCTGGGGTTGGCCTTCCTATGTTCTAATACTTTTAACCTGGGCCAAATTCCTGGGAGGCAGCAAAGGTAGATTGGGATCCTTGATGTACTCTTGGACCCATTTGTTGTTGGGGTTGGCGCAGACCTCTCGATTCTTTTTGGTGACAAAACTGTGGAGGCAGAGTTAGAATGTCAGCGAGCATGGAGTAGGGTGGGGGTCCAGTCCACACTCCCCCATTTTTAGCTCACTGGGGGCTCACCTCATACTCTTTACTGCATCCCTAGGCCTCCCCCATCTGAATTCCCTCAGTAGGCCTCCCTCTCTGGCTTCTAGACCTGGCTTCATTGTCCCTGTTTCAACCTGTTCCCTGCTCAACCAAGATACTTAGGCATGGGTACCATTATGGCTGTCATTTATCAGTCCACAAAACTATAAGTGGCAACATCAAGAATTAAACTCAGGCCTGGGGCTCATGCGTGGTTCAGTAGGTTAAGCGTCCAACTTTGGCTCAGGTCATGACCTTGTGTGGTTCATGAGTTCGAGCCCCACATCAGGCTCGCTACTGTCAGCGCAGAGCCCACTTCAGATCCTCTGCCTCCCTCTCTTTCTGTCCTCTCCCACTCTATCCCTCTTTCTCTCTCTCCCAGAAATAAGTAAATATTAAAAAAATAAGCAACCGAGGACTTCCCTGCGAGATTCAAAGCCCAAGCCCTTAAGCACGACTCTCCTGCTTCTAGCATGGAGACTTCTTGGTTCTGTGCATCTCATTCTGGCCCCAGTTCCCCTTCCCCCTCCACAGAAATGTCTGCAGGGCATGCTTACATGATTGCTGGCAGGTAACAGTTGAGGGCCTTTCTGTATCCCACCACCAATTTCTTTGGCAATACTTTCTCATGATACTTCAGGCAGCAGGTGGGAGAATGGTTCACCGACTCAGGAATTTCTGAGAGAATCACATTGAAAGCTGAACCAGGTAGGCATAGAGGGAGCCCGTGGTTACCTACCTTCATCTCCCACCCATTGCATTCCATGCTTCTGATGGCAAAACCATCTGTTAGCAGGGACTGATGATAGCTTTATGGGTAACAGAGAACATGAAAAAAGGAAGGGGGGGGTGGACATACATCTAGAACCTTCAGCTTCTGAACTGAGTTTCAGCAAATGCAAGTGACTTGGTTATTCATGTTTGCTGGTGAGCCAGGGCTTGATTTGGCCAACACATATTGAGCTCTAAGGGGGCAAAACCCTGAGGAAGACACTGTCATTACTCTGGAGCGTCTCACTGTCTAGTCAGAGTGAAAAGGGAAAGTGAAATGAATTGTGGAAAACAGAATGAGGGGTACCTACCCCAGCCTGGGTGGCTGAGGAAGAAGTCCCACAGCATGTAGTGCATGGCTTGCTTCTTGAAAGATGAGTGGGATTGAAGCAGATGAAAGGGTTGTGGGATCTGGAAAAGAGAAAGGCATGAAGGCGTGGGGGAAGCCGAGTGTCTGGGGAATGCTGAGCCGCTACAGATGGCAGCAATGCAATGTGAGAAGAAAGAAGAGGAGACAGAATTGGAGAGGGAAGGGGAGACTAGCACACCTTCTGAGCTGTGGACTCTATCCTAGCAGCATTAGAGGGGCTGAAGTCAGTGAGGAGGGTGAGATGAGCAGTGAGCCAGAGAAGTTAGGGTGGGAAGAAAAGTTCTGTTTAGGCTTCGGGTCAGACATCTGGAATCGGTATCTTGACCAAATGATTTGAAGTATGGGCAAATTAAAAAAATCTCTCTAGGTCTCATCCATTAAATTAGGGTAAAAATATGCTTATATGTCCTAGGATCATCGTGAGGGTTAGTTGAGAAAATGCTGGTAAAACCCTTAAATCAGAACATAGTAAGGCTCAGTCAGTGCTTGTTACAATTAAGAGTAGATGGTAGTAATTGACCATTTTTCTTGCCTGGAAATGCCACTTCCCCCCCTCTCTTTGATGCTGTCAGAATGCTGGCCTTGGTTGGTTGTTAGTGCTGTGTTTCTCTTGAGCTCCCCTGACTACTCATCAGTTGGGATATCAAACAAGAGGGCAGGTAGAGACCTCTCCCAGCCCCAAAACTGCAGACTGCAGATCCCTTTGCTGCCTGACCCTTTGCTTCCAGCTGGTGGCCAAGATTGGAATATCTCAAGAGTACCATTTGGCTGATCCATGCTTTGGGTGGGCCATTTTCTGAAACCTTTTTGAAGACTGAACCCATCGTAGTGGTCTGTTTGACCTTCCCTAAGGGCAATGTTACCTCCTGCCACCCAGATGCAGCTCTGCACATAGTGACGTCCATGACCCTGGTTCTCAAAGCAAAGATGACAAAGTCCAGGGGGCATCTGGGGAGCATGTGGGCAGAATATGTGGTGTGCATGACCGTTGTTCCCCTGAGAGTTTATATGCCAGAGTCCGACCAGACCACATGCTAAAGGTAGCCTTAGGGAGAAAAAAAGGGGCTCGGGCACATGGAAGTTGGTATGTGGAAAGTCTGAGTGGCTTGGTCTCTTTCTTGTTGCCAGGTCCTCACACATGATGGTTGAGGCAGGGATAGAGAGTGGGAAAAACAAACCTTGTTCTCCATAGGTCCCAAGCATCCTGTGGCTCCCAAAACCTTTCAACCCCTTTCTCTTTTCTATAGCCTTTATTTAAACCCAGGCTGGGGAATGGGGACAGAGGCCATGAAATCCTGCACTGCACACCTGGGCATCCCATTGGGCCTTCCTTTGGCTGCCATGATAGTCCCAGAAATCTGTGCCAGACACTACAAGGAAGAGTATCTAGGTTCAGACTCCCCACCCCTGGGCTTGGCCCCAAACATCACTTCAGCCCCCTTCCCAGTACCTTTTGTCCTGCTCTCTCAGAGCACCTGTAGCTTTTCTTATCCAGCTATCTTCCTCTCCTTTTGTTGTTCACGTTTATTCTCGTATCTCCTATTACTTCCTTGGCTCCTCCTAAATGATCGCTCGCTATTCTCCATCTTTGGGATTCCTGACATGACCTTGACCCAGCTTCCTGGAACTGCCTGATGATCCCAGAAGGGATCTAGATACCAGCCCAGCTCTCCTTGCAAAGGAGAGAGTTTGAGGAGTGTGCCTGCAGGAGGGGAGAGGGCCCACGGCTGATGACGGAGACCTGACAGGACTCTTGATGTCACCTCACTGCCAGCTGCCCTTTCTCATTCCAGCCCTGCAGGGACAGGTGGACTCACTTGACTGGCCGTACAAAGCCGGAGTGGTGATGAGGATGAGGAGAAAGAGGGCAGCCACAGAGAACTTCATCCTCTCCGGGGGACCCTTTAGCTTCAGGGGAGGCTGGTTGTCCACTCTGACTTCACAGCTGCTCTCTGTACTCTGACCACTTCAGAGTGGGTGGAGGAGAGAAGAGGTGCCTCCCTCTGTTTGCCAAAAGGAAGGGTGGGGCTTGGCGCAGAGTTGAATTAATAAGTTTTTTTTTTAATGTTTATCTATTTTTGAGAGAGAGAGAGCAGGGGAGGAATGGAGAGAGGAGGGGGCAGAGAATCCCAAACAGGCTCTGCACTGATAGCCATGAGCCCAATGGGGGGGGGGGGCTCAAATTCATGAATCATGAGATCATGATCTGAACAAAAGTCAGACCTTCAACCAATCTGAGCCACCCAGGTGCCCTGAATTAATAAGATTTAAATTCACCAGGAGAGGAGTAGAGGAAGGGAACATGTGGTTCACGTGTGCTGTGTGTCAGCGTCTTTATATAGGCGCTGTTTGACTTAATTCTCACCATAGTGAAGCGGAGATTATTATTCCATTTTATAAATGAGGCCACTTGAGGCTTGGAGAGGTTAAATTCTCCCAGGTCACAGAGATGAGAGGCAGTTCTGCAAACCAGATCCGTGTGATTTCAACACATTACCTGCCACCATCTCTATTTTGGGGAAAGGGGGAAGAAAGGGGGTGGAACCACCCCAGTACCCTCAGGTGATCGGTCTTTGGGAGGGTGAAAATAAAGCAGGATTAGAGAGATCACAGACTGGAGCGAGGATAGGGTTTAGACCTCTGAAAAGGATGCCTCCCATCCCCAGTCTAAGGACACATGGCTCAACTCACACCTTCTCCCGTCACAGATTGTGTTAGTAATACTGAGAAAAAACAATGTGCGATCCTTGAGTCCTCATTTATTGCTGAGGTCTTTGGCTTATTCGTTAATGTTCTTTTATCTCTTTGGACCTTGGACTCTGAACCACCTTTAGATCTAGTTGGCCAGCCCTCCTGCTTGCCTGCGATATGGGTTTATCCAACCGGCTACCGCGGCCAATCACGGCATGCAGAGGGCGCTCCAACCCCACGCACGTGATAATCTCTTCGGTGTTTCTGAGCTTCTCGGCCAGAGGACTTGACTAGGGCTGACCTGCCCCTCCGCGTCTTCTCTCTTCAGACTGCCTCAGGACCCCATTCCAGGGATTGAAGGTAGAATTCAGAGAAGACATGGAAGATATAGGGGATTTTGGCAGGTGCTTTAGAGGCATAGTGGGGTGCGTTTCAGTAAATGAAAGTAGACTGAAGGAAGCAGGGGCGTATGAAGATCCTTATGGGGCTTGCTGTTTTGCATGACTGCTCATGAATAGGGAAAAACTATATAATGCATTTCGTCCTGGTGGGTTCAAGGCAGTGGTGGTGACACTATGGCTTTTTAGGACGGTAGTATGTATGTATTTGGGTACCCCCTTGATCATTGTTTTTGGAGGTGAGGAGGTCTGAGGAAGCCTGGTTGTACCTTTAGCATATAAGTATCTTCTTGGCCCTGGTGTGTGGAAGATGGTGGCCTGGGAAGGGTGGGCACTGTACCTACACTGGCCATGCTCTTACTCTGAGGAAGAGGATCTCCTCCTTGAACCCCGAAGATGGGTCTGAGAGCTTTTGGGGGCAGCTGGGTATTATTCATGGAGCATAGCATCCTCTTGATTCCTGTATCTTTCTATCCAGCCATCAGTCCATCCATTTCCTGAGTACCTGGTATGGGCCAGGCTTTCTGTTAGGCCTTGGTGGAGGACACAAAAATGGGCATAACAATATAGTACAACCTGATGTATGCAAGTGGAGGGGGAAGGGTTGGATAAAATCATTCTTATCCCAGATAGCTGGGAACAAGGGCCTTGGGAGCAGCACAGAACAAAGGACTTTGAAATTTGGCTGCTACGAAGACTTTATGAAGATTTACCTGCAAAATCAGGTGATAATTCTTAGCATTACACTTGTGTAGCTTATATAAATAAGATAATACACTCAGACTGTTTAGCAGACTGCTTGAAAGGTAGAAAGTGGTAAGGCAATGGTATCTGTTACCATCATGATGATTATTATGTAAAGGTGGCCTTAGCTTCCCGCCACCCCCATCACAGGCCTGACCTGTTTTTTTTGCATCTAGGGCTGACCACATTTCTGTAGAGCAAAGCCTGATGCCAAGAGTGCCACCCAGCTGGGCTCCAAAGAGTAGATCTGGTAGAAATGAATGAGGACAGGGAAGGCATAAATTCTATGTCTTTAATTCAAGGCAGGACAGCTTCCAGAAGGTGTCGGGCTGAGCATTGGGACTGAGAGGGGGGCCTTGGCCTCTTCTTCAGATGGCCAGCTCATTTCTCCTCCAGGTCCTTGATGTAGTCCTGGACCCAGACGTCATTGGGGTTGGCGCATATGGAATGGCCCTTTTTGGTGATGAAGCTATGGAGCGAGAGGGAGAAGGGTTACAGACTCAGGCATCAAGCAGTGAAGTGTGAGCCAGTCAGCCTCCCAGATTCCTCACCCATCTAGGCTGTTTCTCCTTTCTTTGTCAGAGGCAGCTCAAGACCAGTCTCCTCTCTGAGACATGCTCTCCAGCCCCTCGGGGACCCTGGACCCATCTCCATGCTTCTCCTGCCCCTGGAAGTGCCCTCCTGCCTTCCCTTCCCCTCCCCTGATGCCTCCCCATGCATGGGCTCAGCTTCCTCCTGGCTCCCCAGAGGCTCAGCCAGGCCAGAAAGCCCCCAGGTTTCCCCTCCGCTGCCTGTCACTGCACCTGAGAAGTGCTCTGGGGAGTCCCCACTCCAGTTCCTCCCTATCCCCCAGGGCTTGCAGGCTTCCTGTCCCCTGGTATATGGTGTGTGGGTGCCACCTACACCACTCCGGGCCTGGAGCACTGGCTGCTGGTCTCATAATAACCCGTGATCCGATGACGCGCGATTGCCTGGGCAATGTAGTTGAAGCAGCACTCGGCCGGGTGGTAAGGTCCTCCTGAGGAGAGAGCAGGGAGGGAAGTGGACACTGGGTTCTCTGCTAAAGGCCAGAGCTGCTGGCTGCTTCTGCACTATAGAGGGTGGAAGAGGGAAAGGAGGAGGAGGTGGCCTCACAGAATTTGGAGGGAGGGTTGTGCAGAGACTTGGTCCTCCGGCTCCTCTTTCCCTCCTCCTGCATCCACAATCACCCTCCTTCCTGTTCTTCAACCTCTCCTAGAAAGACTGGCTGATGACCTTCAACTCCAGATTTAAGGTTAGCAAAGCCCAAATCTTCTCAGTGAGTACACACCATCCCTGTGGGGCAGGCTCGCACAGGTGTTCCAAAGAGGAGGGATATTCGGAAGAAATGCCAATAGAGACAGGGACACACGCCAGCTGGGAGTGCAGACCCAGCCCTTCCCAATCTGGGAGATTGGGAAAATGGGGTTTTGCCTGTGTCCCAATTAAACCCCTGTCCTGCAAAGAAGGAAGCCAACACCAAGGCCCAAGGACACCAAGGGAGTCAGGATACCCAGGTCCCAACCTCTCTTGCCTTTGCTGGCCATATGCCCATGGTAACTTTGTTCCCCTCTCTGTTTCCTCCTTTGTCAATGAGCCTGTTGGACTGGATTGGTGGTTTTTACACTGAGTTTCTGGGGGTCTTGGGGCTTTGGGGACTATTTCAGAGGTACTGATGCATTTGGGAGTAGAGTTTTAGAGATAGTATCCCATTCAGCCCTTTTTTGCTGTGTCTGAGTAAGCTTTTGCTGGAAGAAAGGTTCCCTGGTCTAAAAAATGTTAGACATCACTGGATTAGGTGAACTTTTCAGTTACTTTCTGATTTCTAAAATTTCATGGCTCTTATAGCAGGTGCAAGAGAGTGACTGGAAATAATCCGTTCCTTCAAGCTTCAATTATGGAGGTAGCAGGAAGGTTACTTCAGAACGAGGGCCCTGGAGAAACAAGTAGGCACTGCAGTCATGGAGTGGAGTGCTGGGGGTGTGCATGTTATGTGCTCAGCCTGGACAGAACCCTGTGTGTGTTGGCAGTGGCCTCTGAGGTTGCAGAGGGGCAGCTGGATGCTTGGGTGGCAAGGGAACAGCTGGGTCTTTTATCCAGTTCCATTCCAGGTAGCATCCTGTGTCTCCAAAGAATGGAATAAGGGGTCCACTGGTTCCTGAGACCAGTCTCAACCTATTCCTCTGAGAGGAATCTTCTCAGAGAGGCAAGTTGAACTGTCCAGATTACCACTAACTTTAGACTGGCTTTATTTCAACAACCCCCTCTGTTTCCTCCCAGTTTCTGAGAAGAAGCTGAGGTAAAGATGAAGGGTGAGGCATGGTTTTGGTTGTGTGTAAAGGCAGCTCATCCTAAGAAATAAGCTGGAAAAAGGTGACCGAGGTGAGACCCCGCACTGTTGTGGTCGCCCTCAGCCCATACCTAAGCAAGGCCACACCTTTGGGTAGGGCTGACCCTGGAAGCCGGCAGCCCCAATCTCAGAGGGCAAGCAGACAAATGGCTCCTCTGTATCCCTGGGGATAATGTCCCCCAAATAAGGTGGGCTACTCTTACTTAATGGCAAAGAGAGATGAACTGAGGGAGTGGAGAGGCAGGTTCACTCCATGGCCTTGGCAGGAGGGGGGACTAGTCCTGGGAGGGTGAGGACAAAACCAATTTCAGAAGATCCCAGACCTCCTCCTTGTCTCTCCAGCAACTTTACTCCTGCTTCTTTCCTCACAGGGGCAAGGATGGAAGGAAGACAAGGTATTGCACTCACGTGAAGAGGATTTAGCCGTGGACACCAGGGCACCGGTGATGAGGAGGAGGAAGAGGGAGATGGCAGCCATGGAGACTTTCATCCTCCTGGGTTGAGGGAGCTGCTGCAGGAGGAGAACTTGCCTGGTAGGGGCTTCTGAAGCTCCTGGGCTGAGGTGGTGGTGAGAAATGACCTTCAAGGCAAAGTATTTCTTACAATAAGGGAACCAAGATTACAAAGGGAAGTAGGAAGCAGTGATGCCTCAGCAATTTCATATCCTGAACATTTGTTGAGGGTGGAGTGAGGGAAGCATGGAGAGCCAAGATTTCAGGGAGGAAATCACCTTCTATTCCCAGTGGCAATACATTTAACTCCTTTGATATAAGCCCTTCCTTTGGTATAGGCTACAGCACAGGGCCTGGGGGTACTGTTGCGCACTTAGTTCAAGATCTAAAGGCTGGGATGTGGCCTGTGACCATTTGGGGAGGTTCAGAATCTGTTTGTCTGGAGATCAGAGGTGATTTAGGGTACCAGGATGAGGTCAGGAGCTCCCCATGTCCAGTCTCACTCATCTGGACTAGGAACTCCTCACTTAAACATTTAACCAGAACCTCCAGCTCCCAGACTCATTGCTACCCTCTCACCGTACCCTGGGGTGAGGAAACACTGTGATGCTCAGTAGATTATTTAACAAACATTACATAACAGCTACACACAGCAGCCACTGTCCCAAGTGTTTTATGAATAATAGCCCATTTTATCTTAAATAAGCAATGGAGGAAACTGAGGCACAGCATAAATAACTTGCCCAAGCTTTGACAGTTGATAAGTGGAATCTGGGTTCAGACCCAGGTAGTCTGGTTCCCAAGTCTGTGTTCTTAACCACTATGCTGTGGAGAAACCTGGGGACCCCAACTGAGCTGTCTCTGAAAGTGACCTGGCTTTTCTACAAAGCCTCTAGTCTTGGCTCTTTCTGATCTCGGGTGTATCCCTTTAGGACCTTCTCCTGGCTTCTGACTTTTGTCACAGAGAAGCTTGATGAGTACCTAGAAAATGCTGTGTTCAGGGATGGCCAGTAGGCTTCACTGATTAGCAGTGGGCTGGAGTTCTGCGTTGCATAGTATTCCAAGGCCGTGTCCACACACCTCAGAAGAAGTGCTGTGACTAACACATGCAGCTCACGTGCTATGTATTTGCCATCCTTAGATTGGTCTAAACTGGCCATTTACTGAGGAGGAATTCAGGCTCAAGAAAGGGCCAGGGACTTGCTCATATTTATAGGATGAGCGGGGTGCAGAATAGATCCACCTCTGCAGACTCAGTCCAATGGCCTTTACCATATTCAGCTTAGGGGCCATTTTGCTTACTGTTGCATTTAGAAGGCTGTTTACATCTCCTCTCCTTTCCTGGACTCATCAGGGCAGGGAACATCTGTTATTTATCTTTGCCCATTCATAAAGAGCCTAACACAATTTGTAAATACATGTTTTAGAAGAACCATGAATAAAGTACTTGAGCTGGTCTAAGTATGTGCATCTCACAGGAAATGGCTGAATTCTCATGCTGAGGTGCCAAGACAGCCATTTATTAGACATGTTCTGTATTTGTTATCATCAATAACAAAACTATTTAAACTCTTTAAATCAAACAATCTAAGGAAATAAGTTGTTTCTGGGGAGAATATGAGTTGGAAGGAAACAGTGTTTACTTTGTTTTCATGGCGACTTAGCCCACTTGCCAAGTTGTTGCTAGGAACCTTACAGGAAATCTCTTGATTTTTCAAGCAGTTATTAAGTTCCTACCTACATTAGTCTGCATATACTAATTGCTAATAAATAACCCCTAAATCTCAGGGGATTAATTAAATGAAGGTTTATTTCTTGCTCATGTCACAGTCCAATGTGTGTGAGCAGTGGAATGAGGGTGTGTGTGTTGGAGAAAGCTGTTTCTATTTATGCATGTATTCAGGGACTAAAGCTTCTTCTGTCTGTAATTTCCCCAAGTTTCAACAATAGGTCTCTAATTTTGCTACCATAGTGGAAAGCAGAAGAATTGGGAGGTTTTTATGTAACAGTTGTGGGAATGATATAAATTGCTTTCACTTATACTCCATAGCCAGAATGAAGTCACCTGGCTCCAATTTAATGACAAAAGTATGGAAAAAATATATCGTCTGTGTGTCCAGGAGGACAGTGGGATGGGTTTCATGATTGCATCACTTCTTTGCCACAATATCAAATTCTAGGTACTGGGCTATACTTGCAGTGTGGGAATGAAGATGACCCTGACCTCAGAGGAGTCATAGCTTAAAGAGGGACTCAAAAAAGTAAATGAAAACTGAAATGCAGTGGGATGAATGTAACTTGGTGGCAACATAGAGGTCCTAAATGTTCTGTTGCCCACTGGTAAGTATGCAGTACCTGTTTAAAAAATATTGAAAATAGTTCCCAAAGCAAGACATATACATTGATTTAAAAAATCAAATAATCCAGAAAGGTGTGTGGAACATAAATTCTCTGAGTTCTTGCTTGTCTGAAGAAGTCATTATTCATCCCTCATACTTGATTGATATTTTTTGCTGGGTATAGAATTCTACACTGAGAGTATGAGAATTTTTTCTGGAGTGGAACTTTATTTGTGGTGACCTGATTTTTCCTCTCTCTAGATTTTTTTTAGGTTAATAGTCTTTTTACTGGAAAAAAAAGACTAGCGTTTATAATTTGGAATGGACGTAAATTGTAATTTCTTGAACAGCAGTGATGATGATTGTGCTGAAGTCTATAGCCACAGCCCACTTGGCTGGCTCCAAATCATGGTTCAAAAGATTTCAAAAACAGAGTCCAAAGGTGCTTCCCTGGTAAAGGTTTCTTTTAAAAATTTGTGTGAATGGTGACAGCCTGACACCCATTTTGCTCTAGCACAATATGGTCAATACTAAAGCAACACATGCAGCATGTCACCAGGATGTGTTTCATCATCACCATGGGTCAGGGCCCATGGAAGTACAAGAGGGCCATCCTACTAAGTGGGGCTATGTCTAGACAGTTTATCCTTCACCCATATTTCTGCACAGCATCCTGAAGTGAACCAATTTTAAATGTTTGTTTTCAGTGAACCAGCTATGACAATTTATACTAACATATTGAACTAGAACTTATTTGAATAGATTTATAAATTTTCCTTCCTTCCTTCCTTCCTTCCTTCCTTCCTTCCTTCCTTCCTTCCTTCCTTCCTTCCTTCCTTCCTTCTTCCCTCCCACTCTCCTTTCCCTTAACTTAGGCTTCCTGTTCAGCATGGAGCCCAATTCAGGGCTTGAACTCATGGCCCTAAGATCAGGACCTGAGCTGAGATCCAGAGTTGGATGCTTAATCGACTGAACCACCCAGACACCCTCATTTTTCATTTTTAACACAAATGCCTGACTCTGCTCAGTTGTCAAGCAGCATGTATGAAAAACTGGCCAACCCAATGTATTAATCATTAACAAATGGAACTGCAAGGGCTCCTCCAAGTACTTTCATATTGTTAAGGTAGTACAAGTATTTATATTGTAAAACTGATGGGTAGATTGATCTTCAAAGGACAGGACCACCAACCAATACATGCAGATTTTGTGTGTGTGGACAGAAGATACCTTTGATATTCAGTTTTGCTGTATGGAAACAGAACAAATAAATTAATTTTTTTTTTTTTGGCAAGAGGTAAGTAAAAGATTCATTTTCTTCTAGAGGGGGAAAAGAAGTTGAAAGTAGATCTTCATTTGCAGTCTTCATCTGTATAAATTATTTATTTATTTATTTATTTATTTATATATTTTTAATGTTTATTCTTGAGAGAGAGTGCAAGTAGGGGAGGGGCAGAGAGGGGAACAGAGGATCAGATACTGGGTTCTGTGCTGAAAGCAGAGTCCAATGCAGAGCTTGAACCCACGAACTGTGAGATTGTGACCTGAGGCGAAGTTGGATGCTTAACCGACTGAGCCACCCAGGCACCCTTTTTATTTTTTTATTTTATAGAGAGGGTGCAAGTGGGGGAGAGAGGCAGAGGGAGAGAATCTTAAGCAGGCTCCATACTTAGCATGGAGCCCAACTCGGGGCTCAATCCCAAGACTCTGGGATCATGACCTGAGCCAAAAACAAAGTCAGATGCTCAACCAACTGAGCCGCCCAGGTGCCCCGTACAAAATCTTCATAGTTGTTTGTCCATCTCCATCAGTATATGGCTCTCTGATCATTTCACTGAATTCTTCATCTGTTAGTGTTTCTCTTAAGTTTGTCATGACATGACATAGTTCTGCCACACTGCTGTAACTATTGGCATCCTTGTCAAAGACTCGGAATACCTCATGAATTTCTTCTTTACTGTATGTATCTTTCATTTCTAACCATCAGAGTAAAAAATCCTGGGAAGTCAAGGGTGCTGTTACCATCAGCATCCATCTCATTGATCATATCCTGCAATTTGGGTTCTGTTGGGCTCTGACCCAATGACCTCATGGTGGTTCTAAGTTCCTTTGTTGTGATGGTGCCATCACCGTCTTTGTCAAATAGGGAGAAAGCTTCCTTGAACTCAGCAATCTGTTCTTTGATCAGCTGATCAACCATGGTGAGAGCGGAGGGTGGAAGAGCAGAGGGAGCCAGGGTGGCTGCCCCAGTGCAGGGGCTCTGACAGCAGGGGACGCCCCACTGCTGCTGCTAAGGTGTGGTGTGCACTCAATACTGAGTAAACCGGCTGTGCCTGTGAGGCTGCCAGCACCACTGCCCCTCTCTCTAGGAGATTTTAGGATTTCTTATTTATCCTTTTTAAAAAAATTTTATTACTTTTTGGCACAAGAAGATGATCCAGGCTCATCTTATATTTTGCCCTAGCTCTGGGAACCTGCCATTTCTCCAATGAGCCCTGGATCCCATTAGCGAAGGATGGTTTTGAAAACCCAGGATCTGGGTGCTTACGGTGCTCATTGCTATGGGAAGGGCATTACTTTTAGGTCTGAGCTCTTAGTGGACAAACTAGGAAATATATTGAAGTATATATGTGTAAATGTGTGTATAAACTTGTATCTATTTCTATTATATCAATTTCACACATTTGTAGCAATTTCTACGTCATTGGTCTAGGTAAATGAAAAGCCAAAAATTTATACCAATACATTCAATTCCAAGTCAACACACAGGGTTTATTTTAATCTTCCCTTTTTAAGTTTCTCTCCCTACTTTAGTAGTGAGAAATCTGGCTCCCATTAACCTCACTATGTTTACTTTGAACTGTCCCCTGTATGTGACAAATCTTCTGGCCATACTGGCTGTGTCTTTTGTCCTGGTCATATTGGCCTCAAGCATGTGGGTCATGCCCTCTGCCCCTGCCCTAGCTGAGTCCTCAGGTGAGCCCCTAGTTCACACTAAGAGAATGAATACACGAAGAAAAAAAAAGAGAGAAAAAGGAATGAGCTGTATATTACTTCTAAAATTTACACTGTGGTTCTAAAAGTAAAATAGTAAAAATATAGATGTTTCCATTTGCTATTTTATGCCTTGATGATTTCTATGCAGCTTTAAGTTTTTTTCAACTTTTAAGCACATTTTTTCTAGCTGCTATGCACAACTCCTAAGGTTTTTACTTAAAAAAATTCAACATTGGCTGTCAGACTTTTTTTTTTAGCCATGTTTAAACTTTCCCCAGTTGTATATTTCTTAAAAAAATTTTTTTTAGAGGCGCCTGGGTGGCTCAGGCGGTTAAGTGTCTGACTTCAGCTCAGGTTATGATCTCGCGGCTTGTGAGTTCCAGCCCTGCATCAGGCTCTGTGCTGACAGCTCAGAGCCTGGAGCCTGCTTCAGATTCTGTGTCTCCTCCTCTCTCTGCCCCTCCCATGATCATGCTCTGTCTCTGTCTCTCAGTAATAAATAAATGTTTTAAAAAAATTTAAAAAAAATTTAACGTTTATATTTTAGAGAGACAGAGCACCAGTGGCAGGTGGGGGGGCAGAGCAAGAGGGAGACACAGAACATGAAGCAGGCTCCAAGCTCTTAGCACAGAGCCTGATGTGGGGCTCGAACTCACAGACCGCAAGATCATGACCAGAGCCGAAGTTGGATGCTTACCTGACTGAGCCACCCAGGTGCCCCTACTTGTTTTATAATTAGACAGCTCTGATGAGTTTCATCATAAAAAAAAAAATCAAATATCGACACAAGAACTGGCCCATTTTGTTGTTTGTTCTTTTTTTTTTTTTTAAGCTTATTTATTTATTTTGAGAGGGAGAGGCAGATAGGGAGAGAGAATTCCAAGCAGGCTCCAAGAAGTCAGCACAAAGCCTGATGCGGGGCTCGATCTCATGAAACCGTGAGATCATGACCTGAGTGGAAATTAGCAGTTGGACGCTTAACTGACTGAGCCACCCAGGTGTCCCTGTTGTTAGGTCTTGAGAAGACCATAAAGATTTATTTTTTCAACTCTTTGAAATTATTTTTTGGTTACTAACAAAACATGTACTTTTTATAAAAGTTGCAAACAGTGCTTAAGTGACAAAGTCAGAAGTGAGAATTCTTCAAATTCCCATTCCTCCCTGTAGCATCAGGATTACCTGGGAACTTGTTAGAAACACTGATTTGGGGGTGGGGCATTCCATCCTCCTGAATTAGAATTTCTGGGAATAGGATGAGGAAACTGTTTTAACAAGCCCTCCAGATTATTATTTTGCACGTTAAAGTTTCAGAAGGCCTGATGTGTAGTATAACTTTGTAACTGGTGTGCTTATACAGTTGACCCTTGAACAACGTGAATTTGAACTGTGCAGATCTACTTACATGTGGGTTTTTTTCGGTACTGTACATATTATACATTAAATACAGTTCGGTGCTGTACATATTTTCTATTTCTTATGATTTTTTTAAACAACATTTTCTCTAGCTTACTTTATTATAAGAATACAGTATATGATACATATAACAAACAAAATACGTGTGAATCAACAGTTTATGTTCTCAGTCAGGCTTCGGGTCAGCAGTAGGCTATTGGTAGGAAAGTTTTGTAGAGTCAGAAGTTATACTTGGATGTTTGACTGCATGGAGGTCAGTGTCTCAAGACTTGCATTGTTCAAAGCGTCAGCCTTTGGGCTGCCTGTATGGGGCCTGAGGAGGTCTGAGCCCCAGGCTCGTTGCTCCCAATATCAACAGCCTCATCATTTTAATCCAGTGTTGCATAAAGCTCGGAGATTTAGTGATGATGAATTATATATATGATTCTTGCACACAGATGTCATTGTTTATTCTTATTTTCAATCTTCTCTATATACTGAAATATTTTTGAAGGGCAGGAATCTAGCTTGTTTTGTTCTCGTGGTTTTCCTGATGACTACCACAACGTCGAACATGAAGTAGCCACTCAGTCATTGTTTGAGTGACAATAAACATCTGTTTCAGGAATCCAGAGAAAAGGAGATGGGTGCTCTGGCTGGGATAGTGAGGGAGGGTTTTATGGTGACATCTACACTGAACCTTGCAGGCTGCACTGAGTTTAGCTGGGAAGAGTTGAGAGGAGGGGCAGAGGTGCCACAAGAAAGCAAGGAAGCAAAAAAGGAACATGCTGTTTTTGAGGACTTGTGAAAATAGAGTATGCGAGTTTTATGTAATTGGCCTAGACATAGCATGCCATCGTCCCCTCCAAGACCCCAAAGACCAGAATGACCAGATGCTCGGTTAGAAAGGAACATCTCAGTGTCTATCCCTCATTTCTGTTCAACTGCCATTGTCATGACCCAAAGCCTTGACTAGGAGACACTTGGTCCTAGGCCATCTGTACTGCTCTGTGGGTCTATGCTCTCCATTTCATTCTACTGAGCTAACGACTTGGCCAGCTAGAGAACCCGATGACATCACACACACACTCCTCCTGGGTGCAGCACAGTTTCAACCCAACAACTTTTTGAGATTTTTCAATGAGGATTCACTGAAGCCAAAAAGTTGCTGTTGTGATCATTCAGTCATTGATTTTAGGGCTCAGTGGGCTGGTGTTAACTCAAAGGTGCTGAATCCAAACAGAATACAGTGAAGTGAAGAGAGCAACAGGAGAGATCATAAATGAGTCAAAATATAAGCTGGAACCCTGAGCATCTGTGTTTGCCTCTTCCACCTCCCCAAGTCCCATGGAAATGGCAGAAGAAATATGAAAATGAAAATAAGTTTGTAGTAGCAGAGGAAATCAGAAAAGGTAACATCAGCTGACCGTAAGATGAGACATTTCTGTCCTATATAAAGGACATGTGTCAGCTTGATGGCAAAATAAGGAGGCTGAAAAACTTGTTTCATCATACAGGTGAAGGAGATCATTGACAGAACATCTTCTCAGTGGCACCCTAGGTAACACAAAGGGCAGAGTCAGTGGATGTTGGGAAAAGAAACTACGACTTTGCCAGTCCCCGTTTCAGGACAGATGGGTGTGGGATTTGCCCCAGGATAAAGCTACAAGTACAGTTCTCTAAGTAAAGAGGGATATCTGCTTTGGGAGTCTTCCAGAGAGGACGATGGGCCCAAGAGAGAACTGGGCAGTACCCAGGACAACCTCTGGTCAAAGACAAGAAAGAAGTCCCACTGCCCCACCCCCTAGAAACAAAGCTCTCTGACAACCTCAGTGAAAGCCTGACCAGTCCCACTTCCTCCTCACCCACCCAAGCCAAGGCCCCCCATCATTGGAATCTGCATTAACAACCAGGGAACTAGGGATTTCCACTTAGGTTGAGAAAAGAGAAAGGCATCCCTGAAGGTGTGAAATTTACCAAGGCACAGGTCCACCAACTAACCTGCCTGCCTTTCTTCCTGCAGCTCCTAAAATGGTACCTTGAAGTGAGGTCCTTCCTAGGACCACCTGCATAAGAATCACCTGGAATGCTTGGTTAAATTGGGTACATCTATGCCCTACCTCTTATTCTCCAGTCATCTTCTGTCCACCCCTACTCCCAAATGATGGAGTAAAAGAAACTTTTCTACACTGAAGTCAAACCTTTAAAATGAGCTATTTTAGCAGAGAGGATAAGGAAAGACATAGTGTGAATGTGTATTTGATTGCTTTAGAGTGATAATAACTCCCAGCTTTAATCATTATCTTAGGGGCACCTGGGTGGCTCAGTCAGTTAAGCATCTGACTCTTGGTTTCAGCTCAGGTCATGATCTCATAGTTTATCAGTACGAGTCCCGCATCGGGCTCTGCAGCAACAGTGTGGAGGCTGCTTGGAATTCTCTGTCTTCCTCTCTCTCTGCCCTTCACATGCTTGCTCTCTCTCTCTCTCTCTCAGAAAAATAAATAAACTTAAAAAAATCATTGTCTCAGGTTTCTTCTTCTAATAGTGTTTATTATTACAAAGGATATTTGGTTATCGATTAGTTTTTTTTCCCTATAGCTTTTTATGGCAAATCACCCAAAAAGTAAGCATAGGTTTTAAACTTTTTTGGAATCAAAAACTGTTTTGTTGTTGTTTAGAATTCAGTGTTTTCTTCTGAATTTTGAGACAGTTGACCTAGATTTACTAATTACAAATATAAACATATATGCTTTAATGGATATGAATGTAAAATTGATATTCACTCCAACTTTGAATGTTTGTCTTAATGTCCTTTACCTTTAAAGAGGAAATCTTTTAGGAAGTTATATCTACTGAGAGAAAACATCCAAAATGTAGAAATAAAGCAGGAAAAGGATGACTGCAGACAGCTCCTCCAATGTCATTTGGAACATTGTCCAAAAGGCCCACCCCAGGGTTCCTAAATCTGCAGGGTGAATGTTCTCTTGAGTGATGTTCTACTTACTATTGACGGGGCCCCAGACTTTGTGAAATTACATTAACATGCAAATATTTATCTAACACAGATGTAAATGATTTTTGTCTAGTAGATAAGATAATCCCCCAAATCACAGTTGTATTGTCTTACAGGATATTACCCTGTTTTTCCCTGACTTAACATTTTAGAATGCCATCCCCAGTTAATGATATAAGTCTCTGTTCCACAGATGACCTTTGGCTCCATTTTATGGTTCCCTCATTAAATAGGTTAAGTACATTTTGGACACATATTCAATCTATGTTTGAATGGGTTTGAATGTTTTTAGCTTTTAAAAAATTCTCTTATGTTTCATTTCAAAAAAGAACGCAGAATCCAGTTTTCAGCAATTCCTATAGTTTGTTTTTCCTCTTAAAGTTCAAGGAAAGCTACATTGGATACTCTTTATTAATGCATTGCTTTTTATAACCAGAGCAGAAAGAACAGTAATGGTTGCTTTTTAAAAAAATAGGCCAAGAAAATCCCAGGAGGTAGTTGGGACAGGAGAAGTGGAAATAGGGGTGGCTGGCACCTAGTATCCCTTCTCCTCAAGCAAGCTTCCTTTTTCTCAGGTCTGTATCATTAGTTCGACTTCAGGGACCTCACGCAATTCTGAACTCCCAAATCAAAGGGGTTGGCACAGACACGCTGCCCCTTCTTGGTGAGGAAGCTGGGGAGCAAGGTGGAGAAAAATTACAAACTAAGGGGGGTTCAGCAAATAGGGATGGGGAGCCCCATCCTCCCTGGCCCTGGGATCCCTCACTCAGCCCAGCCTGTCCTTTTCTTTCTCTGCTGCAGGGGCTCAGGGCACTTCCTCTCTGAGACCCTGCGTCTGCTGAGGTGCCTTAGTGACTCATGGGAGTCTCCTTGGGCAGCCTTTCTTCTGTTCTCTCCTTCTGTCTCCAGCCTCCCTCTTCAGGAACATCTCATACCTGATGCCCTGCAGGATCCTAATTAGGACACGTGCCTATCATGACCTGGCAGGATCCATAGGGTGGGTGGGACTTTTCTAGATACCTGTCCATCAGGCCCTCCCCTCCCAAGACATGGCTGGTGAGCTTGGTGCTTACATGACACCTGGCTGGGAGCACCCGCTGCTTGTTTCATAGTAATCTTCCATGAATCCACATCGGATTTTCCGTGGAGTGTAGTGGGTGCAGCAGTCAGAGGGACGGTGAAAGCCTGCAGCAAGGGGAAAGGGTCATTTAGGGACTGGGTCTCTTTTTGAGGAAGACTAGATCCTTTTCCCCTTTCCTCCAAAGTCCTGGGGAGGGTGAGAAGGCACAGGACTTCAAAGGGAACCTTCTCTTCCTCGGCCAGCACTTGCTTCCCTCTCCTCGGGGCTGAGCTATGTGTCTGGGGGCACCCAGGCAGGGCCACAGCAGGGCCATGATCATTTCTGAAAGAAGAGGAAACTTCTGATGCCTGCAGGAGGCATTAGAGAGCACCTGCTGTCCCAGGGGATCCAACTCAGGAGACAGCTGGGCGGAATAGAGGTCACCCCTAAAATTCTATCCCGATCTTCCTTGGGATGTTCGCCACCTTCAGGATCTTTCCCCCCTTTCCCCCAACCCCCACCTCATAAATGAGGTGTTTTGAAGCCACCGGGCAGACCTGTGCAGCTGCTGCTTTTAAACATAAGCTATAATATAACATATACTTTTACCTTGCAGATGTATCGAAGTTTCATGCGGACGTATTGCCGCCACGGGTTCTATTTGGGAGAAACAAGGGAAGAGAAGTCACAGAGGCAGCATTGCCTCAGTATCTCCACCAGTCTCATTCCTCAGCCCCATCCCCTGGTAGGGAGGTGATGATGCTGGACCACTGGACACTGTCTGTGTTCTAGGTCTGCCTCAGGGCCCATTGTCTCTCTTAGGGCCCTGAGATGTTTCAGGAAACTCTTGAAATTGTTTGGGATGTGAAATCATCCTGTTGACTTTGAAATACAAAAAGCAAACCGAGGGGCACCTGGGTGGCTCTTTCGGTTAAGCGGCCGACTTCGGCTCAGGTCATGATCTCGCGGTCTTTGAGTTCGAGCCCCGCGTTGGGCTCTGTGCTGACAGCTCAGAGCCTGGAGCCTGTTTCAGATTCTGTGTCTCCCTCTCTCTGACCCTCCCCCGTTCATGCTCTGTCTCTCTCTGTCTCAAAAATAAATAAACGTTAAAAAAAATTTCAAAAAGCAAACCGTAAATCCCAAATGAATAAATCAGTTGAATTAGCTACATAATGTGATACAGCCCACAATACTTTCTGTACATTTCCGGAATCCACAGGGCTCAGGAAACAGAAACATTTTTTATTAACTGATTTGGTGGCACAGTGCCACCCAGGGTGAAGAGAAGCTATTTATAATCTTTATTTATTCCATTAGCATAAATATTTGTATGTGTTTGCTGCAAAAGTACTACTATGTTTGAAGTACACTTCCCCAGCTCTGCCAGGGATGTTAAGTAATGTCCAGGCATATGTTGCCTTTTAAAAAATGATACTTATTGCATTGCAAATGTGAAATATACATAATAAACATTTATAATTTTAAGCATTTTTAAAAGTGCACAGTTCAGTGGCATTAAGCATATTCACATATTGTGCAACCATGACCGCAATCCATCCACAGAATGGTTTTCATCTTGCAAAACTGAAACTCCTTACTATGAAGCAATAACTCCCATTTTTCCTCCCCTTGAGCCCCAGGCCACTACCATTCTTTCTGTTCCTGAATTTGACTACTTTGAGTACCTCGTATGAGTGGAGTCATACAGTATTTGTCCTTTTGTAACTGGTATATCTCACTTAACATAATGTCTTCAATGTTCATCCATTTTTTAGCCTTTATAAGGCTGAATAATGTTTCGTTGTATGTATATACCCCATTAAAAAAATCTCTTCATTTGTTGACGGACACTTGGGCTGCTCTTACCTTTTGACTGTAATGAATAATGCTGTTATTAGCATGGGTTTACACATATCTCTTCATGTACCTGCTTCCAGTTCTTTTGGGTATAATTTCAGAGTGGGATTGCTACATCATATTCTATTACTACTTAATTTATTTTTAATTTAAAAGTTTATTTATTTTGAGGAGAGAGCATGTGAGGAGGGAGGTGCAGAGAGAGAGAGAGAGAGAGAGAGAGAGAGAGGGAGAGAAAGAGAGGGAGAGAAAGACCGAGAGAGAGAGAGAGAGACAGACAGACAATCCCAAGCAAGTTTCATGCTGTCAGTGCAGAGCCCGACTGGGGGCTCAATCTCATGAACCGTGAGATCATGACCTGAGCCAAAACCAACAATTGGATACTCAACCAACTGAGCCACCCAGGTGCCCCTATATTACCTTTTTAAAAATGGAATAGTTCTGCATTCCAAAACACATCCAGCGCCAAAGTTTTTGATTAAGGATTGTGGACCTGCATTTTGCTAACTAGTCAAACCCAACCACACTTTTAGCTTATTTCTTATATAGTTACATATGAATTCTATTCAAGGAGGCATGCACTGAGGCATGCATGAATTCTATTTAAGGAGGTATACTTGATATGTTTGCTATGAGGTGTGTGGTGCTTGCAAAATAAAATCTTCAGTGGCCTTCTCTTTCCATAGCAGCCTCCTAACTAGCTCAGACCCTCATTCTACCACTTAATAGTTGTGTAATCTTGAGCAAGTTGTCTAAATTTCTTATGCCTCAGTTTTCTCAACTGTAAAATCAAAATGATGATAATAATATATGCAAAACTATACAAGTTGTCGATAGTCTACCCCACAGGGTTGTTAGGGGGATCTAATGTATTAAGTCCATAAGACACTTAGAACAGTGCCTGCTTGCATATAGGAAGCATTAGATAGTTATTTGTTAAATACATAGAATGGTTAGGTGACTTGGGTGAGTCACTTTCCTGGCTTGTCCCATTTCCTCTTCAAAATGATAGTTTTACACTAGATGGTATGTAATCCTTCTAACATTGTAGAATTCTATGCTTCTTTCTACAAATTTACAATTTTACTACACTTCTTTTGATTTAGCACTTAACCACCCTAGTTCAGCGAAGAGAAGGTATCAAATAATTCTGGTCATGAAAAGGGAGAGGATTATTTCCCTTAGGGGGACCAGTCATTTGTACAGTTTTTCCCAGAGACCAAAGGCCGCAGAGGGAGGTCCACACCCTACTGCTGCTGCTTTTAAACAAGTGGCAAATTCACATCTGCGTCTGGGACAGGGAGCAGTCACAGGAGGACAAAGGTGTCCTTTTGTGTCTCCTCTCCAGATTGCAAGTTACTATGGAGCCTATCACCAGTGAGAAGGCTCACTGAACTCACCATGAAGGGCCTGGACCTGGGCTCCAAAGGCAGTAGCAACAATGAGGAAGGGGAGGGCAGCTGCGAAGACCTTCATTTTCCCAGTGGAAGGTGAAGCTGCTCTGGGGACTCCTGGCACTGTGCTCTCTGATTCCCTGGGATCCCAGTTCTGCTCTTGTATTTATAAGAGAGGAGGACCAGGAAGTCACAGGGCAGAGGGTCAGAATTCTATTCTTTGGTTATACAATAGGCAACATGCTATTTCTGAAAAACGGAACAAGGCTGAGAATGCAATAGGAAGTAGAGGGCAAAGGTGCCTTCATGCTTTCCCAACTGCCCAGTGGATACAGGCACAGAGAGTGACTATTTCATGAAGGACTCTTCCTCCAGGAAATTCATTTCATCCTTGATGTTGCAGTGTTTTCCTCAGGAGTTAAGTACCTTCAAGTGCACAAATAGTTGGTAAAACTGGTCATGAGATTCCTTATGCAGACTCCTGATCCTTGACCCTTCTCTTTGTTTCATGCCCCATATCCAAGCCATTCATAAACACAGTTGATTCTACTTTCAAAAACATATCCAGAATCTCATTATTCCTCAGCACCTCCTCTCTCTCCACCTGGTCCAGGCTACCCTTGTCTCTCACAGAGATTCTTGCAAAAGCTTCCAACTTGTCTCTTTAATGACTTTGTGCCCTTCAGGTCATTCTCAGCGATGCAGCTGTAGTGACCCTGTTAAAATATCAATCAACTCTGGTATCCTGTTCAAAACCCTCCAATGGCTTTAAAAAAAAGTGTTTATTTACTTTTGAGAGAGAGAGAGAGAAAGAGGCAGAGAGAGGGGGAGACAGAATCCTATGCAGGCTTCTCACTGTCAGCACAGAGCCCAATGTGGGGCTCAAACCCAAGAACTGTGAGATCATGAACTGAGCCCAGACCAAGAGTTAGACACTTAACTGACTGAGTCATCCCGGTGCCTCCTGTTTTTTAAAAAAGTGTTTATACTTTATTTATTTAGTTTTTAATGTTATTTTTGAGAGAGAGAGCCTCCAATGGCTTTTTAATCCCACTCAGTGTAAACCCCAATCCTTTTAATAATCTGCAACCTCCTGTGTGATATGTAGTTTGTAGTCGTGACCCAGTGTGAGAAGTGAGATGATTCATTTTCAGAAATACCAAATAAGAGCTGTGCTGTCTTGTTAAAATAGGTTTATAACCTATTGGAAATATGTACGAACCCTACCCCCCGCCCCCAACAATGGAGTCCCACACCCTTAGACACTTCACTTCCTGGTTCTTCTTCCCCTCTCCATTTCACAGGCTTATTTTCATGGGCTTTGCAATGAGCATGTGCCAAAGAACTGAAGTCTCTGTGTCACCTCAAGGAATGTGCATTTGTTCCAATCAGACTACTTTTTGCCTTACATGGGCATAGGCAACTTTAGGTAAGGATGTAGCCTCTGTATACTCAGCCAATGAGGAACCAGGGGAGGGACTTGCCTCTGTATACTCAGCCAATGAGGAACCAGGAGAGGGACTTGCATGCTAGGAGATAAATTGCCTGCTGTAGCTGCCCCTGGTGTGCCTATCCATCAGACACCGGCTCTTGCAAGAACGTTGATTAAAGCCTTGCTTCACTGTGCTCTGAGTCTCTGTGTCCCTCCTTTGATTGGGTCAGTGGGCTTATTTCTCACACCCAGGCAGCCCCGGGTTGGCACACAAGCATTGGCTCTTTTGGATGATGAAACTGAGAGGTGAGAGGCAGAGGATTAGGAGTGAAACCTCCCTTCAGCTATCCTCCTCATGGAATCCTGTAAACTTCTAGATTAGGGCCAGTCTCCTTTCTGAGGGATTGTCCTCTATTCCCCAGGACCCCAGACAGTGTCTTCCTCAGTGATTCGTGTGCCCCTCAGCTGACTCCCCTCTTCGTCTTCTCCCTCCCAGACTCAGGTCCTCTCTACCCACTGGGATAGGCACCCACACCCATCTCCCTGTGGGTCCAGCCCAGGCCAGAAGGCCACAGCCTCTCCCTGTGTCTGTATACTTGGCAGGTGTTCAGAAGTCTACGCCTCCCCCTGGAAAGTACCCACTCAAGCCTTGCTGGCTTCTTATCACCACGGAAGGTTAACTACTTCAAGGCAGAAAGGACAGGTCTTAAAAGAACGTGTCACAGACCATGTGGGATTTTCTGAGAGACAGAAGAGAGACCATAGGTGCAACCTTTGCTTCTGCCCAGAGAAGGGTGGTGTGAGGCTAGGCCATGTCTACTAGGAGACCTGGACCTGCTTCTCTGTTTGTGACAGCATGGGGATGGAGGAAGGATGAGACAGCAGCATACCATGGAGAGGGGATGGCCTGGCCCCCTTCTGGATGCCTATTCCTCCTTATATTTTTAAGTTTATCTTTTTCTTTTTTTTTAAGTTTGTTTATTTTTGAGAGACACAGAGAGAGAGAGAACCAGAGGGGGAGGTGCAGAGCGGGTGGTGGAAAGATCTGAACTGGGCTCTGTGCTGACAGCAGAGAGCCCCATGTGGGGCTTGAGCTCATGAGGACTGTGAGATCATGATCCGAGCCGAAGTCGGATGCTCAACCGACTGAGCCACCCAGGAGCCCCTAAATTAGTCTTTTTCTAATACCTCTCTTCCTTCTGTACTAACCCCTCCTGTCCACTCCTTCCCTCAAACCCTCCCAAAGGCTGGACTATGCCTCTGTGGGCACCCAGGGCAGGCCACAACAGGGCAGACCTGTCCTCCATGCACAAGGAAGCAGTCACTACCATTTCCCAATCCCTCCAGGCCTCAGGAAGATGCTGGGTTGGGAAGGGGAGGTTTGTCTGTATCCACCCAGCACAGCAAAGCATTCACCATGAAGCAGGAAGACCAGGTTTGTCTTTGTTTCTGCTTCTGAAAGCTGTGTGGCCCTAGAGAGGACACTTACCCTTGGTGGGCCTCTGTCCTTGAAACTGTGAATCACACCAGACGGGGCATTGCATTGGGTATCAGGTGTTGGTCCATGTCTATTGACATAACTAAATGCTAAAATTCCCAACCTTTGCAAAATACAGGCAGATGTTACCAGTATTACCCTGTTACAGACAAAGGGCCTGATGAGCCTTTGGAAGTGTAAACGGCTCATGGAAAGTCACAAGCTGGTCAGTGACAGAGCATCCAGAATGGAAGCTCCCTGAAAGCATGTTTGGAAAACGGGTGGCACAGAAGAGGCTCTGAACGAAATCATTGACCAGGTGTATAAACAAATGAATGATTGCTTGATCAATGAATAAGCCAGGAACCTAAATCTGTCTGACTCTAAAGCCTATAATTGTCCTCTTATGTCTTATCTATACAGTAGTAGTTATTTTAACAATAGTTGCCATTTATTAATTCCTTACTATGGGCAGGGATATAACTAGGGTGTGGTGAGTGGAGCGCTGGTTTTGGGCACAAAAGAGGGCACCAAGAAAACTCGATACATCAAGATAAGTAATATTAAAAAATTTTAATGTTTGTTTATTTTTGAGAGAGAGACAGAGTGCGAGCGGGGAAGGGGCAGAGAGAGAGAGAGAAAGAGGGAGACACAGAATCTGAAGCAGGCTCCAGGCTCCTAGCTGTCAGCACGGAGCCCAGCGCGGGGCTTGAACCCACGAACTGTGAGATCCTGATGTAAGCCAAACCCAAGAGTCAAATGTGTAACTGACTGTGCCACCCCAGTGCCCCGAGATAAATAATATTTTAATAAGATATTTTAAAAATGAATTTGCCAAAGAATCCACAGCGAATACAAAATCAGTTTTGAATAAAGACAGGATTATTAACAGTGCTGTGCTACAGCACACTGGAACCTGAGGCAAAAGAAAAATTAGTGGGAGCTTCCTGTTAGAATATTCACCCACCCATCCATCCATTAACAGACTGACACACCCAGGCTCAGTATTAACTAAGTGCCCACTGTGTGTTCAGCCTTCTGCTTGGCACCAATAATACCACGGAGGGCCAAAAGATCATGTCCCTGTTCTCCTGGAGACCTATGTTAAATAAATAATCACACAAATAGACATATACTTACACATTGTAATAAGCAACACTTTGAAAGGAATATATTGCTTCTCTAAGAAGAGAACTTATGAACTTAGAGCTAAAAAATGAGCAACGTTAACTAGGTTGAAAAGCAAGGAAAAGAGAAGTACAAGTAAGGGAAATAGCTTATGCAAAGGTCCTGAGGTGCAAAGTCCTAGTATATGTCACGGACTGAGTATGGCTGGGGAAAGGAGTACCTGATGGGGCTGGAGAGGCAGACTGGTGTTAGATTGCACAGGGCAAATAGGCCATGTTGTGGATATGAGGTTTATTCTGAGGCCAGTGGGAAGATTTTGGTGTGTTTTAGGCAGAGAAAGCACGATGGGTTTTACACTTCGGTGAGCTCACTCTGATAGTCTGTGAAGAATGGGTTCAGGGTGAACAAACCAGTGACAAGGCCATTGCTGTCACAGTCCTCCAGTGGGAAATGATCAGGGCTGGGCTCAGTTGCATCCATGGGAATAGACAAGACAGGGTCTCTTAATGATGGGGGATACTGGGTGGGACCCCTACCTCATTGCCAAAATCGGGTGGGGGTTGGGGACCAGATAGATGCTTCTTATGCGATGAGGAGGTCTGGAGGAGGAGTGGTTCCACATTCCTGGAGAGGCAAGATCCATGCCTCTGTTCCCTCGGAGCTCATCACGCAGATACCCAATGGGAACAGCCACTCTCAGCTGCGGCTTTGTACTCCACAAATCTAAGTGCCTTTTCTCCCTCCTGTGACTCTGCTGTCCTCTGTCTCGGGTGGGCCAGGTGGCAATGGGCTGTCTGTAGGATTACAAGTCTCAGGTTTCTATTAGCATCCCTGACTGCCTTCCTGCCTTCCCAAGCCCTATTCCCTATTTGGCCCTGAAACATCAGACCTTTACCTGTGCCCAAGAGCTTACTGCCCCATTCTCCCCTGCCCTCCCTTCCATCCTTGCTGGAAAGCTTGGGTGGCCCCAAATCCCAGAAGCCACTAGCTGTTCCACACCTCATGTCTGATTCCTGAGTTTTGGTTTTGGCCTTTCAAAACCTGTTAAAGCCTTGGTTAGTCATTCACACTTCAGTATGAAAAGAGACCCTGAGAGCTGATTTTAGGATGGCACCTGAGGAGAATACAATCGAGGACACTGAGCAACTAAGGACTGGGGGGCAGTGGGGATCCCCTAAAGAGGCCTAATGAGGGAAGCTGAGGGACACAGACAGATTCTACTGGTTTCCTGATTTTCCCCTTTACCAGATTGGCAACTTCCCTCCTCTTTCCAAAAGACATGTGGAAAAATATGGTAAATATCACTCATATGGGCACAATACCACCTTGATACAGATCACAAAGAAGGTTCATTGTAACTTTTTAACCTTTGAAATCACATTGAAAGTATCAAAGTTGGGAGGGGGTGGAAAGGGGTAGAAGAAGGTTTCAAGAGGCTGTGTGGTAATGCAGTAAATTCTACTTCTCACAGGGCAGGCTGGAAGTGTTTTTTTCTCTACACCTAATGTTAGAAAGAGGGGCTTCAACCAGGTGACTCAGCAGTTTGGGGGATGCAGTGACCAGCTATCTGACTCGGGTCTAGAAAATCTGAAGGAAGAGAGATGGTCTGGCCAGCTGCTTTGAGGGTGGTACAGAGGGAGAGCTGTTGCATTGGATGGTTTGCTCAGGGCAAGGAGTGTGGGTTTCCCATGGGCCAGGCAGGCATAAGCCTTGAGCCAGAGGAGGGGCCAGTGCAGGTCATCTGAGGTCCTGTCCAAGGGGACCACCTGGAAGGAAGGACAGCCGTCTGCAGAGAGAAAGAGTTAACACTGTCTTTCTCAGGGCTGACAGGTACCAGCCGTAAGTGGGTGGGTGGTGGGCATTGTAAGAGAAAGGGTCAGCTTCAAATTCCTGCCAAGTCCAGAGCATCACAGCTAGATGTCCGGGACAGACCAATCAAGTAGGAACTTTCTAGTTCCCCTCACTTCATTTCTATTGAGTTAAAATTTACCCTTTTAAATCCAGTGGTTTTTATTCACAGGGTCGTGAAACCATCACCACTATCTAATTCCTGGACATTTTAATTGCCACTCTTGGGAATAAAAACTTGTTCTCTACCGACTTAGGTCTGGTGATCAGGAGTCTGTGACCTAATTGACAAAAGACAGATTATCAGGGGGAAAAGTTTATTGCACCCGTGGGAGTGCTGTATCTAGAGAGAAGCTCCCCCACACAGCTAGGGGTAAATGTTTATATACCAGCTGAAGGGGGAGGGGAAGGTTAGTGCTTCTAGGGATGGAAGGTTCTGATAAGGCTCATTTACACAGGTTTTAAAAAATTTTTATTAAAAAAATTTTTTTAAGTTTACTTATTCTTGAGAGAGAGCAAGCAGGGGAGGGGCAGAGAGAGAGAGAGAGAGAGAGAGAATCCCAAGCAGGCTCTGAGCTGTCAGTGCAGAGCCCATTGTGAGGCTTGAACTCATAAACTGTGAGATCATGACCTGAGCCAAAACCAAGAGTCAGATGCATAATGGACTGAGCCACCCAGTGCCCCTCCACAGTTTTGTTTTTTTTTTTAATGACCTTGGAGGTGGGGTTGGTGGCAGCTGACTCTGATAAAGGTCCGCTTTAGTCAGTAAGGGACATTCAGATAAGATTCTTCCTGCGTCTGTTGTAGCTCAGATGTTTTCACTTTGAAATAGTCTTTATACCATTTCTGGTGGATCACTGGTCCCTTCGCCCCCCCCCCCCCCCAATAAACCCTAGGCCCATTAGCACTCACCTGCATTTTCCCCTCCCCGTAGCTCCTTGCAACCACTAATCTAACTTTCTGTCTCCAGAGATTTGCCTGTTCTGGGCATCTGATATAAAAGGGGCCATACAAGGCCTCACCTTTTCTATCTTCCAGCAGGGGAAGCACAAGGGCTGGGTGGGGAAAGCCCTCCGGCCCCGACTACAGGCTTTCTGCCTGCAAGGTGCTCACTGAGGTGAGATTGACGTGGAACTTTCTTTACATGGGATTGTAAATTTTATTCATTTATTTATATTGACACTGTGTTTGTGACTTAAGACACTGCAGAATGGTTGGTCTTATTTGAGAACAACTAGGAAAATCATGGGGACTGCCGTGAGTTTTATCCAGGAGCTGAGGACAGACTAGCCCTTGGAATTCAAGACTGAGCAAGCGACTGCTGTGTAGTTGCTCCCCAAAGTTGTCCCCATTCAAGGTATCCGTGACACATGCACAGGGGCTCTGATCTATGTATATCATGGGACATCTGTCTCTTCCTGGGAGAGAGACTGATGCCAAATGCTTCCCAGTGGTTCGCAGGTACCGCCACATGGGCTGCTCCTGGGAAGCCCCTTCAAGGTCCCTGAGACCCTTCTTTGGGCTCACGTGGGCCTCAGCACCACCTAAACACCCTTAAGCAGACCTGTCCGCTTCTCACCAACATTTCCTTACCGCCCCTCCCTTCCCCCTATATTTGCCACAGCACTTCCTGTCTTTGGATCCCTGGAGGTTCAAAGAGTCCCAGACTCACCAGCCCCATCCCTGCCTGGGGAATTGGTGTTTCCTGACTTTTTGATAATTGTGTCCTTCCAGTTACACAAACCTCAAGATACGTGGTCAGATTATTGCTTTTGCTTTACTGCAAAGCTGTAGAGCAAAAGCCAAACCCCAGGATCTAGAGAGGAGCGATGAGTTTGAATCTTAGACTCTGGGCCTTTCCCCTTGACAATGAGGCAAGATTCACAGGGGGAGGAGGACTCTTATAGAATAGACTCCCCTGCCTCCCGAGTTAAGAGTATGGTGACTCTCTGGACACACAGAGGGCAATACTGCACAGTCCCTGCACCTGGTTTAACTTTAGTTGGGTTTGGAATTTACAAAATGTCCTTGAATGCCATATTGGCAGTGAGGGACAGGTGACAAGGGAATAGCATCCCTCCAGAATGTCGATTCCAAAGCTCAAAACTAACATTACTAACTTGTTTTGCTACAAGTGTCATTGAACCTCTCTGAATGAGCTTCCACAACCTGTGAAAAGGAGCTTGATGATTTCTCTCCGATTTGGTAGTTTTGTCTTGTTGGAATAAATGTTTAGTCCTAGGATGGGGTCGCTCCTGCCCACTGTGCCACCTCTGCAAACCAACTAGCCTGTTCCTGGAAATGCTGTGCTAATGCAGAATGCCCACTAAGCCTGTCCCACACCGAGCCAACTGTGGTAAGGTAACTACTTCCCCATGCACCAAGCCTTTCCCTGTACTCCCCCAGAGCCTCTCTCCCTGAACGTTGTCGGGAGAACAACCGGAAAAGGAGCCTTTCCATTGCCTTATTCACAGGAGGCTCCACTCTGCTCACGGTGCTTCTTAGCCCTGTCTCAGCCCTCTCGAGCCTCACACAAGGAGCCGAGAAGCTGCTGGATGTGAAAGAACAATTCTGTGGCTCCAACCACTGATTTTGGAGACCATAACAGAGTTTAAGTTATAGTAGTGATGAGAGAAATAATTTTTTCTGGACACAAAGAATCTTCTTTACTTCAACTTTTTATTTTATTTATTTATTTATTTTTAAAGTTTATTTTGAGAGAGACAGAGACAGCATGAGTAGGGGAAAGGAGAGAGAGAGAGAGAGGAGAGAGAGAGAGAATCCCTGATGGGGGCTCGAACCTACGAACTGTGAGATCATGACCTGAGCCAAAATGAAACCAAGAGCTGAATGCTCAACTGACTGAATCATCCAGGCACCCCTATTTTATTTTTTTAAATGTTTATTTATTTATTTTGAGAGAGAGAGAGAGCAAGGGAGGGGCAGAGGGAGAGGGAGAGAGAATCTCAAGCAGGCTCTGAGCTGTCAGCACAGAGCCCAACGTGGGGCTCTATGTTACCAACCATGAGATCATGACCTGAGCCAAAATCAAGAGTTGGACACTTAACCAACGGAGCCACCCAGGCGCCCCTTAACTTTTTATTTTAAAATGAATTTAGACTTACATAGAAATGGCAAAAACAGTACAGAGAGTTCCTGTGCAACCTTCCCCAGCTCCACCCAGTGACATTTTACCAAACTTTAGTACAACCACCAGAACTAGGAGATTGACAGTAGAATGGTATTATTAACTAAGGAGATCTTATGAACATGTCAGCACTTCTTACATGCACTCGTGGTTTTTTCTTGGTGTGTACTTCTATGAATTTTGTCACATGCATAAATTCATACAAGCACCACCACAATTGGGGTATAGCCCCATCATGCCCTCGCCCATCCTTAACCCCTGTGATCTGTTCTCCATCACTGGGATTTGTCCCCTCGAGATAAGTAAATGGAATCATATGGTATGTAACCTCTGTTACTGGCTTTTCCCCTCCACTTAGCTTAAAATTGTTGAGCTCCATCCAAGTTATTGTGAATATCAATAGTTAGCTTCTTGTTTTGGGTGAGTAGTATCCCATGGTGTAGATGTGATGCAGTCCTAGCATTCATCCATTGAAGGACATTTGGTTTTTTTCCAGTTTGGGGATATTACAAGTAAAAGCTGCTATGAATATTTGTGAATGGTTTCCTTTGTTTTTAAGACTAATTGTAGCTACACCAAAAGTCTTTTCTCTCCCTATATGAATAAATTAGCCTAAAGTTTCCCATTGAAAAAAGTGCCAAAAAAAAATCAGAAAAATAGACCTTCCCTCCTCTGCTAATAGTATTTAATATATTAAGTATAATATTAGCTATATTAAGCCCAAAATCTTCAAGAAATTTTATAAGCTTTTACTTTTCTGTTATGAATCAGACATTAAATTCTCATGAAGCAAAATTTAAGGTAAACCTGAAACTGAAAACCTATTTTTTTCTCTCAAGATTGTGATTCATAGTTTATGTTGACAACAAGGTGCTGGGGTAGCATTCGTCACTGATTGATTGACTGGTGAATTGATTGGTTGATTGATTAAATTTACAAACAGTTATTGTGTACCTATTAAAGCCCTATTAAAGACAGAATACAGAGGTGAGCAAAAAAGAAACATGTTCTCATGGTAGTAGATAGTAACGAAACAACTACCCAAATAAATCTCTAATTACAAATGTGGTAAGTGATCTGAAGGAAATCCCAGGATACTCTTTAAGAGAACAACTGGAAATCCTAAACTAATCCAGTTTAGGCATTGGTTTGGGCATCAGGGGAGGTGTCTACCTAGGAACTGCCATTTAAGCTAACATCTGCAGAGTGAGAATAAGCTAGGGACCAAGGTTCCTCCAAGAGGAATCTTGAGAAAACTTGTGAAAGATTTTGAAATGAACTACCCCCTCCCCCAAAAAGATTACTAGATATCCTCTCTGGGGTACTCTTTTGAGTTATCTGATTCTATATGGAATCATCCCTTTCATTGTCTTTGAATTATTTTTTGACCCTTTAAGTTAGAGAAAACTAACAGCGATGCAAAAAAATGATTACCTACAGAAATGTAAATGAATTTTTTGGGTGGAATTTAATTGATTATTGCCCTGTGGATATTAGCCAAATTTGCATCTCTTTGTACATTTATTTCAGCTTTTCTGATAACTAATAAATGTGTGTGTTTGAATTCTCCATCGCATTAATTTCTGTGTATGATGTAAGGAAGAGCCCAACTTTATTCTTCACATACGGGTGAAAGAATAAACCCAGTTATACCAGCACGTTTTGCTGAAAAGACTAATCTTTCTCCATTGAATTGTTTTGGCACCAGGGTCAAAAATCAGTTGACAATAAATATAAGGGTTTATTTCTCGACTTTCAATTCCATTTTATTCATCTGTGTTTTTGTCCTCATCCCAGGACCATACTGTCTTGGTTACTGTAGCTTTGTTGTAAATTTTGAGATCAAGAATTGTGAGTGCTCCAGCTTTTTTTTTTCAAGATTTGTTTTCCTGGTATTCTTGGTCTCTTGTATTTCCATATGAATTTTATGATCAGCTTGTCAATCTCTTCAAAAAAGCTAGCTGGGATTTTGATAGAAATTACATTGATCTGTAGATCATTTGAGGAAGTATTATTATCTTAACAATAGTAAGTGTCCTAGTCCATGAACATGAGACATTTTTCCATTTATTTGGCTCTTTAATTTCTTTCAATGATATTTTGTAGTTTTCAATGTACAGTGTTGCATTTCTTTTGTTGAATTTATTAAGTATTTTATTCTTTTCGAAACTATTATAAATGTAATTATTTTCTTAATTTCCTTTTTGGTTGTTCATTGCTAGTTTACAGAAATACAATTGATTTTTGCATATTGATCTTGTAGCCTGCAACTTGGCTGAATTCATCTATTAGTTCTGGTAATTTTGTGTGTGTGTGTGGAATTCTTTGCATTTTGTGTGTGAAAGGTCCTTTTTGAATCCTCTGAACTGGAATAGTTGTAATGTTTTACTCTTACCTTTATTAATTAATGAATGTCTAAGTTTATTTGGACTGCTAAAATGAAATACCACAGACTGGGTAGCTTATGCACAATTGAAATTTATTGTTTGCAGTTCTGGAGCCTGGAAGTCTGAGGTCAATGTGCCATCATGATTGGATGAGGTTCTTCTTCTGGGTTGCAGACTTCTTCTATCCTCACGTGGTGGAAAGAGCTGGGGATAATTAAAAACTTTACATTTCTATTGTGTAAGGTAGGCAACCAAAGTGTTTCAAGCAGGGGAGTGATATGTTCTATTATGGTCTATAAAAAGATCACTCTGCAGAGAAAGGACTGGAAAGGACACAGTCAAGAGGTGATGCCATATGTCAGGTGAGAGGTGGTGCAGAAAGAACAAATGGGTGAATTTGATATATGTGTTTTGGAAAAACAGGCAACTTGGGGATTGATTACATGTTGACGAGGGATAGAGAAGTTGACTCCCAGGTCCCATCACAAATGTCAGGGTGGATGGAGATGCCTTTGATAGAAATATGTAGGGAGCCATAGCACCTGAGCTACAAAAAGTATTATCATGGTATTGAGGTTTTCACCTTCTTCCTATTACTAAAGAAAGACACAAAACTTGCCCTCCACCTCATATCTCCTCTAAGAACCTTTTCTTTGCTCAGCTAAACACACTTCCCTGCACAGAGGAGAAGTGATAAACTTATTTTTGTGTTCTAGGGGGGAGATATACATCTCATTCGATTCAGAAAGCAAACCTGGAGATGTTATTATTGTAGGTATGGAATCTGAAGGTCAACGAGGACAAGTAGCTTGTTGGGGTCACATGGAGTCCATGGCCAAGTTCACATATGAAATCAAAATGTCTGACTCCAATGCTCACACTGGGAATGTTCTGGCTAAAATCATTAACTTTGTAACCTTGGGCAAATCTGTTTACCTTTCTTAGTCTTGTTTTTCATACCTGTAAAATGTGCCAAATAACCCCTATCTTACAAGATGTCTTGATGAGTAAAGCAGTATTTGTAAAGGACTAATATAAAATTCCTCTGTGTTTGGATTTCCAAAAAGCAAGAATAGACTATTGGCAAAGCTGCCTCTTTCTTTGCCTTTTGTCTTTGACATTTCCATTGCTCATGCTTGTTTTCCCTTTCCTGTCTCGCTACAAGTGTGTGCCCACTCTCCTTGCCCCAGGGGCACTCGTTCTGATGTATTCAATGTGTACCTTTGTTGAGATGTGTATTCTTGAACACTAAATAATGCTTTGTGGGATTTTAATGTACATGGATGATGAAGTGTGATAATCTCAATCTGTCCTCTTTTAAACAACTCAGCAGTGGCTGGATAGAAATCCAGTGCGTTGAATTTTACTGCTTCCCACTTTCCATTGGATGCATACCCTTTCTGTTCTGCATTGTTTCCAATTTCTTTTTTTTTTTTTAATTTTTTAATGTTTGTTATTTATTTTTGGGAGAGAGAGAGACAGATAGACACGGCATGATCAGGGGAGGAGCAGATAGAGGGAGACACAGAATCCGAAGCAGACTGCAGACTCACAGAGCCCGATGTGGGACTCGAACTCATGAACCGTGAGATCATGACCTGAGCCGAAGTCAGACGCTTAACCAACTGAGCCACCCAGGTGCCCCTCCAATTTCTTTTTTTTAAGTTTGTTTATTTTGAGTAAGGGAGAGAGAGAGCAGGGGAGGGGCAGAGAGAGAGAGAGAGAGAGAGGGAGAAAGAGAGAGAGAGAATCCCAAGCAGGCTTCCTGACACAGCACTCAATTTCATGACCTAGCTGAAATCCAACGCTTAACCGACTGAACCACCTAGGGTACCCCTGTTTAGTACAATTTCTAGGGATAAACTCTGGCCTGTGCCTGAGATGACCTTAATGCTATCCTCAGCTTTACCAAATCTTAGGTTTCTTTCTGCCTGTAATCTCCTGGCCTCTCCTTCTTAGAGCATTTACTTTAGAAAACTTGAAACTGTAAAATCATTCTCTGCCTCTTTGAAATATATAAAAATCTTCTCCCAGGATCTTGTCAGTTTACTATCCTGGTAGGACCAAGTCTCAAGGACTTAGAAACCATTGCTTTGAAAGGTAATCATCAAGGAAGACAGCACCCCTGTAATCCCAATCTCTGTGGGACTGTGGGAGCCTAACTTCAATAGGTGTCAATTAGCAAACACTGACTAATCACAGAGAAGCACCTTTACAAATTCAGGAACAACTCCATGCGCTGGGTGCATCCCACAGATCCATTTCCTGCTAAGGTCCTTCACTACTTTTCTTAGCTCACCCCAGTGCTTCAGAATCCTCCTGCCCTTTGTTTCAGTTGGGCTTGAGTTCATTCTCTCTCCCCTATTGTAACAGTCTTGAATAAAGTCTTTTTTTTTTAAATTTTTTAATGTTTATTTATTTTTTTTGAGAGAGAGTGAGAGAGCGAGAGAGCATGAGTGGGGGAGGGGAAGAGAGAGAGACACACACAGAATCTGAAGCAGGCTCCAGGCTCTGAGTTCTCAGCACAGAACCCGACGCGGGGCTCAAACTCATGAAGTGAGCTGAAGTCAGACGCTTAAGTTTTTCTTTAGTTTTTTAAAATGTTTATTTATTTTTTTCTGAGAGAGAGAGAGAGAGAGAGAGAGAGAGAATAAAGTCTTGATTGCTTGTTTAACTTTGTCTAGGGCAAGTCTTTACTTTGGCACTGCAAGTCCCAGTGGTGGGAAAAGGTAGGACAAAGGCATCTGCCCATAGCTGCTCACTGACCCATCTCCAGGACTCCCACCCTCCTCTGGCTCCTGCTGTCCCCACCTGCCGCCCAGAGCCCGGTGCCTCCACCCCTGGTTCCTCCTGTGTGTGTCCAGGGTTCTGGCCTCCTCTGCTATGTTTGATCTGTTCATGGCACTCTGTTCATTTTCCATCTTCAAGAAATTTGATGAAAACCCTAGACTATTCATCTTTCTTCCTGCCATACTCTTTGATTTCTTCAAAATTATTATTTCAGTGGGGTTTGGATAGGAGAAATTCTAAATTGAGTAGTTCTTGTCTGCCA
Organism: Acinonyx jubatus; assembly: GCF_027475565.1. Taxonomy (NCBI): domain Eukaryota; kingdom Metazoa; phylum Chordata; class Mammalia; order Carnivora; family Felidae; genus Acinonyx; species Acinonyx jubatus. The sequence continues at coordinate 22,735,159 of NC_069397.1, forward strand.
CTTTGAGCTGAAACATGCTATTGATTTCCAAACTGGCTCCAAGTGTTCTTTCCCTTTGTAAAGAGATCTTTGAACCCAAATTCCTGCCAAGCTAACAAGAGCCTATCAAAAATATCACTACTATCAAAAATACCATCACTACTGGTAATGAAATAAACTAACAGCAAAAGAAAATAATGGAAAATTTGGTTTGCACTGCTTTTCTCAAAAAAAAAAAAATGTTGATGTATGAACTTCCATAAAGCAAAAAGGAGTCCAAAACCCTCAGTGAAATCCCAATTCCTCATCTGATGGTGAGATACTAGAGCCACCTGCAGGTCATTTATCCATGTACTCATTTCTTCCTTCCTTATTGTTGAGTAAGGGGGTGGAAAGACACATTGTGCAGCAATACATCATGCAGGCACAAAGCTAGGTTATGGAGGAAAAACTTATAGCGCCCCCCCAACCCCTTTGTCCCATGGAGAAGCATTATTGGACCAGTCACACCACTGGATGCACCATGGAGAGTGTTCCTGGAAAGATATTCTGCTCCTGAGTTTCTTCACCAATTTATAAGGAAGTTAGGAGGGGGCAGGGAGAACCAGCTGTTTATACATAATCGGAGCTGTCTGGACTGGTCTTGCTGGGGAGAAAAACATCTGGAGCTTAGATGCTGGTTGTCTAAGGACACTTGCATACCAACATAGGTATCATCTTATCCCAGAAAGTAAATATTTTAAGCTTTGTGGGCCATGCAAAGTCTCTGTCACATCTGTCCAGCTCTGTACTTATACAACAAAAGCAGCCACAGGCAATATGTAAATAGACGGGCATGGCTATGTTCCAATAAAACTGTATTTGCAAAAATAAGCAGCAGGCTGATGGCCCCTGACTCATTACCTAGTATCTTGGTAAAATCCAGCTCATTTTTTAGAGTAAAAGTGGGGGTGGAGACATGCTGCCTAGGTCATCATCAAAGGGTTTGCCACTCCTAGTCCACCCATCCAGTACTCCTTTGCCTCATGGGACTGATGGTCTTGTGAAGGAGAAAAACATTAAAGAAATTATCATGTATAATAAATATGTAATTAAAAAGTATGATAAGAGCTATGAAGGATTAGTTGTGGGATTTTATGAAACAGTGTGACTGGAGACCAAACTTACAGTAGGGGCTAATGAAGTCTACCCTAAGGAAGAATCATTTAACCAGTCCTAAATGATGGGTGAGGGCTGGCCAACTAAGGGTGGGTGGAATGGAAGAGGGAATAACATATACAAAAGCTGTGGGGCAACACTGAGGATAGTGCATTTGAGGTAACAAAAGAAAATCAAGTGCGGCTGGAGCGCCAAGACAAGGTATAAAGTGGTGCAGGATAAGTCTCAGGAGACAGGCAGGGGCCCCATTGTGGGGATATCTGGCAGGATATGTCATAAGGGTTTTGGATTTTATTCCAGTTATAATGGGAAACTCTTAGAGGATTTTCAGGTGGTTGCAGTGGAAAATTGAGGGGATGGGGGAAGAATGGAAGTGGAGAGCTCAAGTGGAGTATATTGTGGTCATCAGGGCAAGAGATAAAGATGACTTCTGTTGGTGTGACTTTGTTTATGTCTGCAGGTGAAGTTTGTGTAGGAATCTATTTGCAGTTACTTTGATTTTTTAAATGAATATCATTTCAGTGGAACAGCAAATTAAAAAATTGGTTTCCCATAAGCCTTTTGCTTTACTCATCCTACTTATGAAGTTAGAATTTAAGAGGTCCTTGATTAATGCTTAATCAAATGGTGTAGACGGCCCTCAAACAATCAGTCCCATTTACCAACTTTGTTGATTAATTTTTTTGTGAACAATTTAAGCTACTTTTATTAATTTAATATATTGAATTAAAAAATTTTTAATGTTTACTTATTTGAGAGTGAGAGAGGAACAGAGAGAGAGAGGGAGACACAGAATTAGAAGCAGGGTCCAGCCTCTGAGTTGTCTGTCAGCACAGAGCCCGACGCTGGGCTTGAAGTCATGAACCGTGAGATTATGACCTGAGCCAAAGTCAGACGCTTAACCGACTGAGCCACCCAGGCACCCCAATTTAATATGTCGAATTTTTAAAAGTACTCAACATGCCTGATCTAACACTCAGAATCTTCCAAAGCACTTCACTCCTGTAAGTAACACATTAAAATTAGAAATGAAGAAAAATCAAGTTGTGTTAAACATTCCAGTATTCTCCACTAACTCAACCAAATTATTTCACCTCCCACCTCAAAATCACAAGTACAAAATAAATTATTTAATTACACATTTTATATTGGAATCACAAGGATAATCTGTAATGGACCCCAATATACCGCATTAAAGGTATATTATGTACACTTTAACTTCCAAATAATATGGATGATTCCAATGATTATAAATGTATTTCTAATCTTTGCAATATTGAGTATTAATATTGTGCTTGACTTTCATATTTCTACCTATGTTTAATGATAACTATTCTGTGGCTTGTCCACTAGGGTAAGATTACTGGGCCAGTTATTTATGGTCTTCACCAGATCACTGACCCAGCAGTGGGGGTTGCTTATGGCCAAAAAGGACTTGAGACCTGGGCTTGCACACTTCACAGGTGACTCTACCCCATCATGACTGGGCACATGGAGCTCTATTTTCATAGTCAAGATGACAACAGGAGACTTGGAGTTCACTTCCTTTAAAATGGGTTAGTGGCTTCTAGGTTTTTTTTTAATTTTTAATTTATTTATTTTAACACTTATTCATTTTCAAGAGACAGAGCATGAGCAGGGGAGGGGCAGAGAGAGAGGGAGACACAGAATCTGAAGCAGACTTCGGGCTCTGAGCTGTGAGCACAGAGCCCGATGCAGGGCTTGAACTCATTAACTGTGAGATCATGACCTGAGCCGAAGTTAGATGCTCAACCAATTGAGCCACCCAGGCGCCCCATTCTAGGTTCTAATTATACCCTCGAATGATTCTTCTGTGTTATGATGTAGACAGAAGCCAGTGCTTTTACTGACAATGTAGCAAATATTCCTCATAGCTAGGCTAGATTTTGTCATTTCTTTAGTTCTGTAGGACATTTACTACTGTCCTCTTTGGCACTAAAGATGCTTTAAATTTTTTTTATTTTTTTGAGAGAAAGAGAGTGAGAGCATGTGAGTGGGGCAGAGAGAGAAGGAGAGAGAGAATCCCAAGCAGGCTCCACGCTGTCAGCACAGAGTCCAAGCAGGGCTCAATCTCACAAACCATGAGAACATGACCTGAGCCAAAACCAAGAGTTGGATGCTCAACTGACTGAATGCCTGGCCATCAGTCCTTTAGATAGTCGATCTGTAATTCTTTTCTCTGATCTGTGTGGATGGAATTTTGTATCCCCTGCTAAGGCAGTATCTGGCTTTCTTCAGCAATTTCTTTCTGTATAATTGAATTCTGAATTTTTGTGATCTTTCTGATTGGCCATCACTCTCAGATGCCTGATTGGATTCTGTATACCTGCCAAACCCTCATCTGCTTCTGAGGTACATCATGAGGTCATGCCAATGAGGGCTTGGATTGGGGTGGTGATGAGGGAGCCAAAGTAGATGGATTTGAGAAGGATTTTGCAGAGCAAAGAGATTTGTTCGCAGATTGGAATGGGGGGTGGTGGTGATGAGGGTGAGGGGTTTTAAGGCTAACTTTCTCTTTCCAGCTTTAGTAACTTGGAGAATGGAGATTCTATTTCCTGAAGAGGGAGACATGAAAAAGGAGCACATCGCGTGGCAGTTGTAGTTCCACATTTACGGGACACTCTCTATCCATCTCAGCTCCCTGCAGAGCCAAGCATCCCAGATAACTAAAGAGCCACACCTGAATGGCAGCAAGAGTGAACTGCCCTTGTGCTATATTTTCTGGAACCTCTTCTGTGAAGGTCATTAGCTGTTATCCCCCAGCTGAAAAGAAGTGCCCTTCAAGAGGGAGTTGTTCCAAAAATTCTCATGGCAGCCCTCCCCTCTTTAGGCTTGTTTCTGAGCTTGAGTGACCCCATCCATCTATCCATCCATCCATCCATCCCATCAACAGTGCTTACTCTGTACCAAGTCCTTTCTAGTTACTGAGGATAGAACAAAATCTCTGCCCTCCTGAAGCTCACATTCCAATTATAAGAAGACAGATAAACATAAATAAGTAAATATATAGTAAAATTCAAGTTGGTAAGTGCCATGGAGGTAAAGACAAAAAGTGGGGAAGGAGGATTGAGGAATTGTGTGTGTGTGTGTGTGTGTGTGAGAGAGAGAGAGAGAGAGAGAGAGAGAGACACAGAGAGAGAGAGAGAGAAAGAGAGAGAGATGCTATATAATATTGGATGTTCAAAGAAGGGTTTCCTGATAAGGTGGCATTTGAACATGACCTGAAGGAAGCTGACCAGATGTGGAGCATGAGTATTCTAGCACTGGGAACAGGCACAAAACCCTGGGGCCTGGATCCTGCCTGTTATGTTTGGCAGGACCACAAGGAAGGCATTGAAGTGGAGTGGAGGAAGCTAGGGAGAAAGTAAGAGATGAGGTCAGGTAGTGTGGGGGCTAGTGGGCAAATCATGCAGGATCTTGTAGACCTTGTAAGGACTTTGATTTTGACTCTGAGATAGAGAACCATTGTGGTGGGCTGGAGTTTGAGCAGAAGAACAGAGTGACCTGACGTTTGTGAAAAGTTTCATTGGATATTCTGTTGAGATTACAAGCATGGAGACTCTTTGGAGGCAAAGAGTCTTTCTTGGTGAAAGATGGTGAGTGGTGGAATAGCAGTGGAGGTGGCAGTGAGTGCTCAGGTTTTGGATGTATGAAGTACAAGATACGTGAGGTGGGAAAGAAAAAGCAGAATCACAGATTACTACAGGATTTTGTTCAGAGCCATTGGAAGGATGGAGCTTCCATTTACTATGATGGAAAGACAAAGGAGGAGCAGATCTGGGGACATTCTGGAGTTCAGTTTGGACCAGACAATTTTGAGAAGAGGTTAGACAACTAAGTGGAGATATCTGGGCTGGAGAAGTATAATTTTGGAACTTGGCAGCATACAGGGGAATATGGAAGCTATGAGTCTGGCTGAGATCACCTAAAGAGAGAAGACCAAGGAGGGTTAGGAGGACTATACTCTAAATGGACTTTATAGTAAAATAGGAGTAATGAGCTTGACACCACAGGGAAGTGGGCATGGTTAAATGATGTGTATATAGAGCACTTGGCACAATTCTTGGCATGTAAGCTCCTTCCTTCCCTCCTATAGGCAGACAGGTTCACTTCACTGGGGGCCAGATGGCTGTGGTTACTTGGAGGACTATGAGTCCCAGGTCTTTGTGTTTCCACTGCTCCATCTACAGCCTATTTGACTGGTGTGGTCCTCCTGCAACAGAGCGTCACTGTCCCTTTACCCATGCACTCTTTCCCATCCTTCCCAGAGACCCCAAGCCCTCCCCACCTCCTCACTGATTCTTGTCCCTTTGGCTTTGGGATTTGAGCTCCCTCAAAGCTTTAATCACATTTTAGTGTGAGTAGAGGTGCAGAGAACTGGTTTCCAGATGGGAATTGAGTGAGAGGAAGCCCAGGTGCATTAGGGCTCTAAGGGTTGGAATTTGGAAGAGCGAGAAGCAGTAAAGTGAGGAAATGGGCCTTGACAAGAGAATGTGAGGACACCTAAGATAGACTGTTAATTTCCTGCCTGACAGTATAGGGGCCCCCCACATCCTATACCACTAAACTCACGGATGTACAGAGATCTCTGACCTATGGTGTCAAACAGTATCCTTCTTCCATAGGAACTTAGGATTGAGGCAGAAAGCCATGGTATGTCTTCTCCAAGACCTGAGTTTGGGGGGGCATGACCTGGACTACAGCAGCATCCCTGAGCCCCTTCTCTGATCTGTATCCAGTGTAGTGTGGCCAGGCTGGCATTAGCCTTGGCATCCCCAAGAGCAGAGCTGAGTACCTCCCACCTACCTCCCTTTTCCTCCTTGTACCACACAGAGCTCTGCCACACCAGGCAGCAGGGGTAAGGGCCAATAGAGCAAATGAAGAGATTGCAGGACCTCAGGGTTTGGGGTGAGTGGCTTTTGGTGTGGAGGAGAACGGGTTGCTATTTAAACTAGGTCTGCAGGGGTGGTGAGAGAAGTAAATACTTAAATGGCAGAGGTGTGGGGAAGAGCTCTGAAGGAAAGGTGAGCTGCAGCCCCCGGCATGAATGGTGGGAATGATGAGGTGTGTTAGGTGTGCACCTCAACTATTTACACAAAAACAAACCGTTTGTATTTTCATGCTCTTCCTGTTATGTAAAGCCCTGAACTAGAGTTCCCTTGTTTTTCGTGCTTCTGATTCTAACTCTGTCCCCATCATCCTGCTGTTTAAATTAGTCTTGGGGGCACCTGGGTGACTCAGTCAGTTAAGCAGCCAACTTCAGCTCAGGTCTTGATCTCTCAGTTAATGTGTTCAAGCCCCATGCCCGGCTCTGTGTTGACAGCTTAGAGCCTGGAGCCTGCTGCAGATTCTGTGTCTCTCTGTCTCTCTCTCTCCCTACCCCTCCCCTGCTTGTGCTCTGTCTTTCTCTCTCTTTCAAAAAAAAAAAAAACATTAAACTAAAAAAAAAAAAATTAGTCCCAAAGAATCTAGAACAGCACCTGATACATAGTAAATACCATAGAAGTGTCTGTAAAATAAAAGAAATAACCAGCTGTCTGCAAGAGAACCAGTTCGAACCACCAGGCTTCTTTTCTGTTGCACACTTTTATTTCAATAGCTGGCTGCCTGCAAAGGGAAGACAGATGCTCTCTGGGGGCCACGGTGTCATCAGGTCCCAGAGGGTGGTGTCAAAGAGAAGCTTCAGGAAACAGGGGGATTCATCAGAGAATGGGAGCACAGAACAGCAAGAAAGAGCTTCAGTTTGGGCCAGGACAACTCCCAGGGACCATCTGGCTGGGAGAGTCGGGAGGGAAGAAGGGGGCTCTGTGCATCCTCTCAAGCTCTCTAGGCCATGTTGGCCCCCTTGCTGTTGTCTAGGTTGCTGATGTACTCCTGCACCCAGGCATCGCTGGGATTGGCGCAGATCTGTCGCCCCCTTCCGGTATGGAAACTGTGGAATAAGATGGAGAAAGAAGAGAAACTGAGTCAGCAGGCCCAGAGGAGCCCATTCTCCTCCCAGCATGAGCTTCCCCACCCCTTTCTCTGCTGGATGCCGCCTCTCACAGAGAGAGAGAGAGAGAGAGAGACCCCCTCCCCCCCCCCCCTGTGCTCCCCAGGGAGTCAGTGAAGACCTCTCCCGTAGCCCCGCTTTCCTTCTTTCCTCTTCTTTCTCAACCCCTCTCTAGGCCCCGGAACTAGCTCCCACCACCTCCCTGGGATGACCACCTCAGGCTGGAAAGTTCTCAGGCTGCTGTTCAGCAGCTGCTTCTGGTGCTTCCCACCACTTCCTAGAGAGTCCTGCCCGTCTGCTTCCCTCTCCCAGGCCCTGCTGGTTCTCACATTTGCACCCCCTTCCACCCTCGGGGTGGCAGAACTTACATGATCCCTGGGCTGGAGCACTGTTTATGGGTTCTAGAATAATCTGCCACAAACCGGATAGGGATTTTCCGCAAGGTGTATTTGAAACAGCACGCAATGGGCTTTAATTGAACTGGTTCTGCAAGGTAGAGGGCCATGTGATGCTGGAAGCTTCTCCACAAGGCAGCTTAGATCTGTATCTCTATTGCCCAGAGCATCAGAGGAAGAGACCAGACTAGAGCACCTGGTAGAGGGGCGGGAGTGGGGGACTAGAGTATGTCCTCTCCTTGGCCTCTCTTCCTCTTCCCCCCTGTTAAATTATCCTTCTGTAGGGCCACCTGGCTTGCTTGGTTGGTAGGGCGTGTGACCCTTGATCTCAGCGTCGCGAATTTGAGTCCCATGTTGGACATAGATACTACTTAAAAACAAATTTATCTTCCTCGAAAACCTCTCTTCCCTCCCTACTTCCTTCCCTACTTCCTGTCCCTCCTGACCTCTTCTCTCAGACTCTCTCCTAGGGTTGGGATGACTCTGGTCAAAGCATTTCCAATTTCTTTCTTTCTTTTTTAAAAATGTTTGTTTATTTTTGAGAGAGGAGGGAGGGGGAGAGAGAGAGAGAGCACGCAGTGGAGGAGGGGCAGAGAGAGGGAGACAGAGGATCTGAAGCCAGCTCTGTGCTGACAGCAGACAGCCTGATCTGGGGCTCCAACTCACAAACGGTAGGATCTTGACCTGAGCCAAAGTCGGACACTTAACGGCCACCCAGGCTGCACAAAGTGTTTCCAATTTCTGACAGGCTTCAGGATTTGGGAATAAGAAATCAGAATTCCTGGGAATTCTTAAATCGTAAATTAGTCAATTTTTTTTTTAAAAATTGAGATTTAATTGATAATAAAACATTGTATTCATTTTAGATGCACTGTATATTTTCAATAACACTTCATTTTCATGTTTTTAAATAATAATACATGACCATATACTAAACAATGAATCACTTTTCCGTGATCGGGTTGTACTGAAAATTTCAGAGCTTTTCTCTAAAAAAAAAAAAAAAAAAAAATTAAATGTAAAGTAATAAATGGTGTCTCTAAATGTTATGACAAGATTATACGTTCAATAACATGTCAAATGTCCTCTAGCAGATATAATCGATTACTGAAAATATGAAAAAAGGGAATATTAACACAAAATAAATGTCACGAAAAATTATTTAAAAATTGAAAAAAAACACTACTGATTTTTAATATTTAAGGTATTTAAAAGGGGGTGGGCACCTGGGTGGCTCAGTTGTTTAAGCATCTGACTTTGGCTCAGGCCATGAACTCACTTTCATGAGTTCAAGTCCCACATTGGGCTCCGTGCTGACAGCTCAGAGCATGGAGACTGCTTTGGATTCTGTGTCTTCTTCTCTCTCTGTCCCTCCCTCCCCCCTCTCAGAAATAAACATTAAAAATTTTTTTTTTAATATTTAAAAGTTATCATTCAAAGATGAAATTTAAAAAAACAGAAATCATTAATTGTCCTATTTGTAGTCTTTATCTTTGTTTTGTAACAAATATTGCAAACGTAGAAACATTTTTTTCCATTTTGTATTGCTGTTGGCTAAATTGTTCAAAGTATGTCCAAATGCATCTTCAAGCTGGGTGTTCGTGTCTATAATTTTTCATACAAGTTTGTTTCCTTTTTAAACAATGGGCATTTTTTGTCTGTACTGACTGGTTTTTCCAAAGTGATATTGCTTTAGATAATTTAGAGTTTGCATACGAATTAGCAAACATTTCTGGTTTCATGTCCCAGGATTCCACAACGTTTACATATTTTTTCTTTGTATTTCTCCTGCCAAAGCATTTGTAAAGAACTAGAGCCTACAGCAATTGTCTGCCAAACGCCAGATAATGTCAACATTATTGTTCAAATAACAATATATTCACATCCTATAGCAAGAATCACAGTTAAAATTTGCCCATTGAAGGACTTATTTTGCTTTCAAATTTTTTTTTTGAAACAGCAGTTATATGATTTGCCCTAAGTATATTTGGTATGCAAACTCATTAGCATTCACATAGCAGCAGACAGGGCCATGGACGCATACTTGTGACGTGGCTATGGCTTCAGCCTGTTGGGTCCTGACAGCTTCTACCCTACAGGCTCATGTCCGGGTTTCCCAAAATGCTGATCTTAATTTTGAATTCTGTGTGTTGCATTTCCCATTCTTGCTCTAGATGTCAGTAGATTCCGTTAAATCAGTTAACACTTCTATGTTGATTGTTAAGCTTTAATTCATGCAGGAGAATTATAATACTTTCCCCCATTTTCCCAATTTCTCAACTGAGTTTTCTTGGGGCTTGGGATTTGGAAAAACATAACTTCCTAAGAAATACTGGGAAGGAGTTGCCATATGAAATTGCTAGTGGATGCCCAGGGTGGGGCACAACAGGGCAGGACTGGTCCCCTCCCTCCAAGAGAGTCCTCCTTCATGGGCCTCGGAAAATGATAGAAGGGAGAGGTTTGCAATGTTATGAGGAGCAGAGCCTTGGCTACAAAGCAGGAAAGCTACACTTGTCCTTGTTTCTGTTCCTGAAAGCTGTGTGACTCCAAACAGGGCTCACCCTTTCTGAACATGTATCCTTAAAATAGCAAATATTGATGGGGCAAGCACTTTGTATTGATATATAGTGGTGATTGTTACAATAAAGGCCTTATTACCCTTGCATAACAGATCAAGAATCTGAGGCTCAGGAGGCCTGAATGAGGCAGAGAAGGTCACAGACTGACCAGTGCAGAGCTTCCAGACTGAGACTCCCTGGGAGCAGAGATAGTGTGTGCCTCTGTCCATCACCGTAGCAATGACAACTGGATTTAGGGGAAAGCATTAAGGAGCTCTATAGCTAGCTGAAGTCAAAATTCCTGGAAAACCGGCCATCATGCCTTGGACTAGTAGGGAAGCCAAAACAGAGTCCTAGGACTAAGTGTATTTCCATCTCCGATTCTGGTTGAAATTCAGCTCTGGAGAGCAGTTTCCTGGGAAATGTCCTCCCAGGGCCCTTCTGTGGCCAGCCCTCTGCAGGGAGGCAACCATTCCAGTTTAGGGTGGAAAGAGTAGTGAACTGGGGGATAGGACACCTGGGGTCTAGCCCTGCCTTTAAAAAAAATTTTTTTTAACATTTATTTTTGAGAGACAGAGAGAAACAGAGCATGAATGGGGGACACAGACTCCGAAGCAGGCTCCAGGCTCTGAGCTGTCAGCACAGAGCCCGACATGGGGCTCAAACTCACAGACCATGAGAGCATGACCTGAGTCAAGGTCGACATTTAACCAACTGAGCCACCCAGCTGCCCCTAACCCTGCCTTTTTCAGTCACCTGCTGACTTAGAGTATCCCACAGATATTTATTAAGGGCTTACTCCATGCCAGGGGTAGCTCTATGCTGTGAATGGAACTAGACAAATCTTAAAGGGAGAGGGGGAAGGCTGATATGGGGCTCAAATGCCCCCACAGGCCAGGCTGACAGCAGGTCGATATGACTCTGGCAATGGGGACTCCCAAGACCTGGGAGCTCATCCCCTGTCTAAAGGGACGGCACCTACCACCTCAGTTTCAGTGTAAGGTTAGCTTGTGGAAACTTGGGCTCATGTCTGGTAGGTCTTTCATATTTGCAAAAGAGATGGGAAATACAGATTTTTAAGTGCTTCCAATTTTTAAATGTTGGCAACTGATCAACATGTTGTAAAACCCCATCTATGCTATGAAGACAGGTTGATTCTTTCCAGCTTCCTCTCTCCCAGCCTATGCTGATGCGTGGACTCCCTACAGGAGGGGGCAAAGCAGGTAGCTTGGAAGGTGCTGGATCAGCTTCTCTCTGCTGGGTACCCAAGGGTCAGGGAGGCTGAATTCAGAGGCAGGTTTTCCTCTCCCCAGAGGAAGCAGAAGTGACCAACCAGGAATGGGGAGATACCCTTGGTAAAGATGCTGTCTGTTTTTCAGGGACCCATAGGCAGCCTATTCTGGACCATCTCTGTCTTCTCCCCACAGCTCCCTGCCCTTCAACCACTGTGCTGTCTTTGTTAGAGGAATGAGGGTAACAGGCCTCACCTTCATCGGCCTCAGAGTGGAGGGCGGCGACAATGAGGAGGAGAAAAGCCAGCATAGCCAGGCTGCCCCTCATCCTTCCGGTGGCTCACCAGCTGCAGAAGCAAGATGGGGCCGAAGACTCCTGGGTTCTCTGACTCTTTGAAATTTGGGCTCCAACTGTCCTTTATGAAAGGTTGCTGGTCAGGAAGTCACGAGATAGAAAAATCTGAGATTGCATGTAAGTTTTGTTTCTTTGGAATTATGACATGTGATGACATATCTAAATATGAGAACTGAGTCAACTTATTCAAAGAGAAGTAGAGGCAGACAATGACCTCAGGTTTCACATTTGGCTTACATCTTGTGGGTGGGGTAGGGGAAGACCAGAGATGAGGGCTTTGGGGTAGAAACTATCCTTCTTTCCTGCTCCTCCCCAGGCAGCCTGGTGAAGCCTGCTCTTCAGGTCCTTAATTAAATACTGGTGTGTTGGGGGATGTCCGTGGGAGGAAGTCAGACAAAGAAAGTAGTAGATGGACTTACAAGTGAGGAAGAGAATAAAGCAGAGTGAAGTCATAGAGAGAGCCAGCGTCTGAGTGGTGGTTGCTTGGTAAGCCTGGCTAGGAGCTTATTCAGAGGAGGTGTCATTACAGCTGAGACCTGCTTGTTGAGAAGGAGACTTACTTGCACAAATCAGGAGCCCACATGTCTTGGGGAAAGGGAACAGCAAGGACAAAGCCCCAAGGTGGGATAGGTTTGTGCATCGCGGGGGGGGGGGGGTGGCAGGTGGAAGAGCAGGTGACAAGAGTGAGGGAGTAAGGGTGAGTGATTGGAGATGAGGTCCATTGTCCAGGTCCTTTTGGTCCTGTCTCTCCACAGTTTACATCTCATTTCACTACTGTCCCATCCACACAGGCACTGCAGGCAGTGACAGAACAAGCCAGCATGGCTCATATTCCCAAGAGCCTTCAGTCGCTATATCCTGGAGAGCAGGTGGGTGGGTTCAACAGGAATATGTAAAGACTTCAGTCTCCCTCCTTTAGGTGGATGCAGAGGATTTCAGCTGCCTGCTTTCTCCTGACATATGAAGACTATTAGTGGGGGTCTGATCTCCCCATTTCTTGTAAGTTAAGAGAGGTGGAGGTACTTAGAGGGATGCCTCTGGTGGCTGTCTCTCCTCCCTATGGGCTACTGTGTGTGCATAGGAGAGGGCAGGTGGCAGACAGTGGCCTTTGCCCCCTTGGTTAGCAGAACATCAGATGGGAGGGATGGGGGGACACACATGGACAGGAGGGTGGAAGAAGCTGATTTGTACCATTGTTTGGGTCACCATTCTGAGTTACTGGTGACACTGACTCATGTGCCTTCTATGCTCTGGTAAGCAATGTGCACCCTTCTCTTGGACCTTCAGTCCTACTTGACTGACTCTGCTTTCCCTATTCAAAGGAGAAGAGCTGGACTGGGGAGGGGGACTTGGGGAGGATTAAGGCTCCAAGGTTTTACTTTTTTTGGTAAAGTTGTTTTTGTTTTACATGCTGGAGCACACAACACTGGTGTGGCCCACGATACACTGTACCTTAGTTTCCTGAATTACTCTTTCCCCAGCTGGTCCTGGGGCACTTTTGTTGAATGCCAAAAATCAGAGCCTCTGTCCACAGCTCTTTTCAGCCCACTCTTCCTCAGGTGTTCATTGATTGCTACTGGAGAAGGCAGTGGGGTTCATTTAGCTGGACTTGGCCCAGCTGAACCCATGCTGACTTGCAGTGAGCACTTCCTTTTTAAAGTGCCAACAAAGGGTTTCTTCTCAAGAACTGCATAGGTGTAGAATCTTGCCCAGAACAAAAGTGGCTGACCACTCTCAAGTCCATCCATCTTTCCACCTCCGTTTTGGGAAAGTTGCTTGCCATTTGCTTGTCACCAATGTTTTACAAGCTCTCTGCCTCCCAAGGATCCACAAAGGTGATCAGTCTCTATCCTCTTTTAGCTACTAGAAAGGACTTCATGCAAGCCAAGGAATGAAATGTCATACAATCTACCCAGCCGTCTTGGGCTTTTGATATATTCTCATCTATGTGAATTATACCCTTTCTAGGGAGGGGCAAATAAAAACTAGAGACTAAGAGTTCTGTTTTGTATCTTCCACCTGTTCAGCTAACACTCTTTGTTCAAAATTAATTCATTCATTGACTCATTCATGTATTCTGTAAATAATTATTGAATGCATACTATGAGTTGAGCATTGTCTAGGAATCAGAAAATTTTTTAATTAATTTTTTTGAAGTTTATTTATTTATTCTGAGAGACAGAATGAGCAGGGGAGGGGCAGAGAGAGAGGGAGAGAGAGAATCCCAAGCAAGCTCCACACTGTCAGTGCAGAGCTTGACATGGGTATCAGTCTCATGAACCATGAGATCATGACCTGAGCTGAAATCAAGAGTCAGATGCCTAACAGACTAAGCCACCCATGCACCCCTAGATTTATGGGGTCTTCTGTATAGGGTCTTCTGCAAATGGAAGCAAGCAATGGGCTTTTGACACTTTTCTCTTAAAACAAAGGCTTTCATCATGATTCATTGTTAAAAATGCCACAATATGGAGAAATTTAGAAAATAGTTAAGCAAAACTAAGTAAGCAGAATCCCCTGTGATCCCACAGTCACATTTTTAGATGTCTCTTTGCCTTTTCCTCTACATGCTGTCTCCCTAGCTGACATCACATCAAATAAACCAATTTCATGGCCCGTGCTTTGACACATTGTGAACCATTTCATTTCATTATAAAATTGTACGTGTAAACTAATTTCTAACAAAAATGGTGTGTGCTTTTTATAGAATTTTGAAGAAAAGAAAAGAAAAAAATACCCTCAGTTGTAACACTATGAACATTTTAATGTGTAGCTTTCTGGTCATTTTCCTATACATCATCATACATATTACATACATATACAATGAAAAATGGGGTCATGCTTAAAATGTTCTTTCCTGTAACCTGGTTTTTATAATTTTATAATTATTTTTACTTAATATTGGGTAGCACAAAATATGGCTTGAGAATAAAGAGACACAATACAACATCACTGCACCTGGCACCCCATGGGCCCCTCTGCATTTCTATGCCCTTCGAAGGAAGATCACTTCCTTTGAGTGATCTCTCTCCCAAACATTGTTTATACTGCATTCTGGCTTTTCTTATGGTTTCACTATGCATATTTGAATCTTAAACAATGTATTTTTAGTTTTGTCTGTTTTTGAGCTTCATATAAGTAGAATCATTATATGCATTCACACACAGCTTTTTCTCTCTCTCTACCTTATGCTCCTGAGATTCACCCATGCTACTATGTGTAGCTATCATACATTTACTTTCACTCCTGGGAATAATTCAGTGTATGGGGATACACAGTGTGTTTTTCATTTGCTTCCTTTTATGTTTGCCAATGTCACCATGGCCGCCATGTTTCCTGGCATAAGTGTGTGAGAGTACATATGGGAGTTATGGGGGAGTGGGGGCGCTGGGTCTTAGGCTATGCACACCCTTACTGTACCCAATGGCAATAGTACTTTTCTTTTCTTTTAAATTTTTTTTATGTTTATTTTTGAGAGAGAGATAAAGTGTGAGCAGGGGAGGTACAGAGACAGAGGGAGACACAGAATCCAAAGCAGGCTCCAGGCTCTGAGCTGTCAGCACAGAAACTGTGCTAGAAGCTATGAACTGCGAGATCATGACCTGAGCCGAAGTCAGACACTCAATCAACTGAGCCACCCAGGTGCCCTGGCAACAGTACTTTTTCAACATGATAGGACTGGTCCACACTGGTAGCAGCAGTGTGTACCTGTCAGTCACTCCATAGCCTCCCCAATATGGATACTTTCACATCTAATGAAATTTGGAGGGAAGGACACAGGAGGAAGGAAGGAAGGAAGGAAGGAAGGAAGGGATGTAGGTAAACTTCATTCTTTCTAAACTCAGAACCTAGAACTGGGTACTCTGAGCCAATACATATTGCTGGTCTGATGAATTTCTTACATTGTCTACCTAGACTCTGCTCATTACAGCCACTGAAATCCTCTGTGTGACTGAAGGAGGAAAGGTGAGGGGCAGTAAGACAGAGCCAGGTGACCTCCCAAAACATTTAGTAAGTAACAAAATTGGAAATTGAAAAGGAATTATAACCATAATGTAGCACGCATAAATTTAAAACAAACATAATCAGAGCGCCAGACCATGTCTGGAAGCAGCTTCTGACGTTTCCTGGCTCAGGTCCCTGTGCCCAAATCTGTTCACATATGTAGTGCTTTCCTTGCTGGGTCCAGACTTCTTGGGGATTGAATTCCAGTAGCTGATGGGTTTCTGGACCCACACATTGCTGAGGCTGGCACAGACCTTTCCAGTCTCTTAGATGGAGGAAGCAATGGTGAGAGGGAGAAGTATATAAAAAAGGAACAATTCCACAACAGAACGTCTGAGAGATTGCATCTCTCTCTGCTCCATGTCTCCTTCTGTTCTGGAGATCTCAGAGCCAGTCTCTTTCAGAGCTAGGCATATTCCCCCAGCCCTCGAGGTCCCTAGACCTTTTTAATTGTTCACAGAAGCTGACTTCCCTCCTCTCAGCTCTTCCTTGATTCCCCGTGGGCCCTGGGCCAATCAGAAACACCTCAGGGATCCCTCCCTGTGTCCTGCACTCCTGGCAGGGCCCACCTGTCTGTGTGTCTGTCCATTCTATGTCCTGCAAGGACATTCTATGTCTCCCTGGGATGGGCAGGAGGACTGGCCCAAACATGGCCCCAGGCTGGGAGCATGAGCTGCTGGTCTCTAACAGGACATATGTGAGGGGCCCAGTGAAAAATGTACAGAAGCAGCAAGGGCTTATCAGTAATGTTTCCAAATGACCAATTTTTTACTTTGCTGACTTTTTTCTTTGGTCTGTTTTCTGTTCATTGTTTACCACCAATCTTATTATTTTCTTCCTTCTACTTACTTTGGGTTTAATCTGCTCAAATTTTCCTAGCTTCTTAAGGTGGAAGCGTTATTAATTTATTTCACACCCTTCTTTGTTGTACAAGGAAACATTTAAAGCTATAAATTCTCTTCTTGGTTCTGCTTTAGCTTCACAATGCCAATTTTTAATATGTTTTCATTACCATTTAGTTCAAAATGTTTTCTTGTTTCCCTTGTGATTTCATCTTTGGTGCATAAACAATTTAGAACTGCATTCTTTATTTCCAAATATTTGGCATTTTCTATATATCTTGTTATTGATTTTTTTAAAAGTAGGCTCCATGCCCAATGTGGAGCCCAACATAGGGCTTGACTTCATGACCCCAAGATCAAGACCTGAGCTGAGATCAATATTCAGATGCTTAACCGACTGAGCCACCCAGGTAACCTGATTGTTATTGATTGCTAATTAAATTCCAGTATGCTCAGAGAATATACTCCCACTTCTGTTAGCAAACTTCAGGCTTTTTTCAAAGTAAAGTGCCATATTTGTTGTATTTGTGTTAACTATTTAAAATGTGTAAGACTATGCTAACATTTTTGTTACATTCTTATTTCTTTTTTGTGTGTCACTGATGAAGTGTTTCAGTGTTGTGCCCCAACTCTGTTTTCCCTAAGCCCTGTGGTTTTTATTGCATGATTTTGCAGAGTGCAGTGGTTTTTAAGAATGTACATGTCATGTTCTTGCAGAACTGACTGTATCACAATTTGTTTATCCACCCACCACCCTATGGACATTTGAGTTCTATTTTTTTGTTTATTTATTTACTTATTTATTTGAGAGAGACAGAGATAGTGCAAGTGTGAAAGGAGCAGAGAGAGAGAGGGAGAGAGACAGAATCCCTAGCAAGCTCTGCACTGCCAGCACAGAGCCTGACCGAGGGCTTGAACCCACGAAACCATGAGATCATGACCTGAGCCAAGGTCAGATGCTTAACTGACTGAGTCGCCCAGCACCCCAAGTTCTGTTTTGAATAAAGTTTGGGGATAGGCTCCATACCCAACATGGGGCTTAAACTCAGGACCCTAAGATCAAGAGTTGCATGCTCCACCAACTGAGCCAGTCAGGCACCCCTGTTTAGGGATATTTGAAATAAACTGTCATAATGACTTGTGTACAAGTCTTTGGACATGGAGATGAAAATTGTGGGAAATCAGAGGGAGCAAATGTAAAGGTCTTGATGTGGATAGAGCCTTGACCATATCTTCAGGTAGGAGAACTTGGTCAGGAGCTCACTCTTCATTTGTACTCCAAGTCCCTGGTTACTTTTGTATTCAGTGCCACCAAGACTTGCTCTGGATGGACATTTATTTTCAATTCTAATAGAGTCGCTAGGAAGGACAATGGGGAAAAGGAAAACGTTAACTTTTTTTAGAAGCAAAATTATAGAATTCAATACACATAGGTATGTAATATGTCTGTTATTTTCTTTGTATGAAGAATATTAATCCTTATGTAAATTGTGTATATCTTTTCTAAAATTGAAGAAATAGTTGTAGATTCCCTGTATACAAAATAGAGTCCTGTTGTAATCTTATGAGTAATTATTCTCCTTTATT
Organism: Acinonyx jubatus; assembly: GCF_027475565.1. Taxonomy (NCBI): domain Eukaryota; kingdom Metazoa; phylum Chordata; class Mammalia; order Carnivora; family Felidae; genus Acinonyx; species Acinonyx jubatus. The sequence goes on from NC_069397.1 coordinate 22,753,283, forward strand.
TTCCAGCATTAGGCAGTGTCACTGCCATGTGTTGCCTTGGAATTTTCTGTGTCATTTAACTGGGTGTTGACTGGGATTCATCCTGTTACAAAGTTGTTATTTCATTCAAAAAAGACCATGCTGTATACACCCCTCCCGTGGTCATATCCCCTGATGATGGCAGGAATACCCCTATTCCTCTCCCTAGCCTTCTAGCCTACTGAAGCAGGATATCGGAGAGAGGGGACAGGAGAGAATCATTGCCCAGGGCAATGACTATTATACTTGCACTGCTCCCCTAAATGCGGATGAGAGAACTCCTAGGGGAATATTTGTAGAGATTAGAGGTGCCATCTAGGAAAGAGGAGTCTTCTCGCTATTCAGTTAGAGTCTACATAGAAAATGTATTTGTTGCTGTGCCCTGAGTGTATCTGAGTAAGGGAAGGGAGACAGATAGATGGCAAGCAGGGAAGACTGCCTGCACTCTGACTTTTGGCTTGAGAAGCATTAGCAAAGTGAAGATGCAGTATCAGGTAAAGGGACTTGAATCATCTTGTTTTTGCACACCCAAGAGGATGATGTCCTGGTTAGCTGGAATCAGAGGGGACGTTAGGTTAAGTTTGTTCCAGGTGCAACAACACCTTGGGTGATAGGGGTCTGATGGTTAAGAACACGGGACGTGAACATTCCATCACGGGTAACTAATAGCCATGGAGAAGTTAACCTAACCTCCCTGAACTTCTGTTTCCTCATCTATGATTTGGCTCAAGAACAGAATAAGCATCACATTGGTATTGTGAGGACAAAATGAGTCAGTGCATGAAAGTTCTTAATTCATATTAAATTCAATAGAAGTAAGCTACTATTCTTAAGAAAGCTTGGTTTCTTTAAAAATGCAAAGATGCACGTGAAAGAATGTCTTGCCCTTTTGTTCATGTCAAGCGCTGATTTTACTTTAGAGAATATAATTTATGGCTTAATTTATAACATGTTTCAGCTCTGGCTTTTTCTGGTTGATATCGCCATTGTAAGGTGAGGTGTCATTACAGTGGCATGTTTTATTATTTTTTCAGTCTTTTATCACTTCTCCAATTTGCTTAAACTTCCCCTTTCATCCCTCCCAATCAGTATTATTGCTGTTCAAGAAAACAAGCAGCACAATGGCTAGAAGTCCAAGGCTTACTTTTAAACAAACAAAAGCCTGTTTGTTATTCACAAGGTTATACCATAGTGCAAAGACCAAATACTTATTGAGAAATGAGTATTTAAAAACTCTTGTTTGTTGATGGATTTGTTCAAATATCTAGAGGGAAGATTTAGTAAAACCATTCAACATCACCTTGCGTCACCATGCACTATGTGACTTCTCAGAGAAAACATTCAATAGAAAACATAATTCAAAATAAAAATAAAGATGAAATAATTTAAATAAACAAAAATTTAAGTAGGGAAGGCTCCAGAGTTTGGTTAGTGGGACATGGGGTTTAGACCCATGAAAGAGGGGTTCCAAGTGCCATTCTTCTGGCTTAGGTCCCTGCTTCTCAATCTACTGGTTGATTTGGCTCTTTCTTTCTAGACCCCTCAGATTTAGGACTAGCTTCATGATGGGCCCAGGCATCACTGGGGTTGGCACAGGCCAGCTGGTCTCTTTTAGTTTGGAAGTTAAATGGACGGAGGAGTCAGAAAGATTAAGGAGGATATATACAGCCAGCAGGGAAATTTCTGAGCCCACAGTGGCCCTTCAATCCCTCTTTCTGACTTGACATCTCAGGGTCTGTCACTTTCTCAGCAATCAGCTCTTATCTTCAAGGCATCCAATTTCCTTGAATATCTCATGAGGATCTCCTCCTACACTTTCTTTCCTACTATTAGTTCCTTTCCCCTCTTCTCCTGCACTTGGTCAGCTTCTCCTGGTTCCATGTTGGCCCTGGACTGGCTCAGAAAACACCTGAGGGTCACTCCTGTACTTGTGGTGGGCCAGAGATCTAGATACTCCTACAGTGGTGCCCAGTCTACCTCCTTCTACCAATGCATCTACCTCTTCTCTCCAGGGCTTCCCCAGTTTGTCACCGGGAGTGAGCAGGAGGAATGCCCTTATGTGTCACTGGGCTTAGAGCACTGGCTGTCGGTCTCATGAGAGTCAGCTACAAACTTTTGAGAGCACCTCAGCTCAACACCAACTGTTGGACAAGGCATAGCAAGAGACTCAAATTATTTATTTATTTATTTATTTGCTTGTTTTTATTTCAAATCTATTTTTTTATTTTTAATTTATTTTTGAGAGAGAGAGAGAGACCATGAGCAGGAGAGGGACAGAGAGAGAGGGGGACAGAGGAACTGAAGTGGACTCTGTGCTGACAGCAGAGAGCCCAAGGTGGGGCTTGAACTCACAAATGGTGAGATCATGAACTGAGCCAAAGTTGGATGCTTAACTGACTGAGCCCCCCCCACCCCGTTCCTCTATTTATTTATTTTTGAGACAGAGAGAGAGAGATAGAGAAAGGGAGTGGGGGAGGAGCAAAGAAAGGGAGAGAGAGAATTCCAAGTAGGTTCCTCACTGTCAGTGCAGAGCCTGATGGGGGGGCTCAAAACTACAAACCATAAGATCATGACCTGAGCTGAAATCAAGAGTCAGACGCTTAACCACCTGAGCCAACCAGGCGTCCCAAGACTGAGTCATTTGAAAGCCAAAGAAAATCAACTTCTTATCCCTGACCCTAACCCTCCAAAAGGTCAGAAGGAACTAGGAGCACCTGTGTGGCTCAGTTGGTTAAACATCCGACTTCAGCTCAGGTCATGATCTCACAGTTGGGGAGTTCAAGCCCCTGTGTCAGGCTCTGTGCTGACAGCTCAGATCCTGCTTTAGATTCTCTGTTCCCTGTCTCTCTGTCCCCCCCGCCCCTCTCTCAAAAAGAAATAAATAAACATTGAAAAAAGAAGGAACTAGAAATATCTAGCATTTCTTAAAGTTGGGGAACTCAAATGGGGCATGTGCTTTTTTCCTAGAAATTTCCCTGTCTCTATCTCTCTGTTTTGGTTTTTATTCTTAAGGGAACTTAAAATGTCTTATCTGTCTTTCTGCCTTCTTTAGAATGGAAATTCGTCTAGCCAGGGATGTCACAATAGAACAGAGATCAACCTGGGATATCTCTTATGTCACCAAAACAAGTGGGCTTTTGAGAAGAGCTGACATGACTCTAAACTTACACCAATGGGAAATAAATAGACCTGGAGTGTGCCTCTTGCCAACAGTTATTCAGTGAATTTGGCTTCAATTATTTTATATATAAAGTGGAACTTACCTCCTCTGCTCGCTCTCTCTCTTTCTCTGAACTACTTGGTAGAATATGATATCCTGGACCTTTTTGGAAGAGGGAACAGGGGTGTTCAAAACCCCATGTTGAGGGGCGCCTGGGTGGCGCAGTCGGTTAAGCGTCCGACTTCAGCCAGGTAACGATCTCGCGGTCCGTGAGTTCGAGCCCCGCGTCAGGCTCTGGGCTGATGGCTCAGAGCCTGGAGCCTGTTTCCGATTCTGTGTCTCCCTTTCTCTCTGCCCCTCCCCTGTTCATGCTCTGTCTCTCTCTGTCCCCCCAAAAATAAATAAACGTTGAAAAAAAAACAACAACCCATGTTGAATTCTCTATTATCACTTGAGTGATCTTTGTCATCAGGACATTTTTGATGTAGTCTTACCTGCGACCAGAGAGGGTAACATCTGAAAAAGGCAGAATGGATAATAGACTGACATGGTATTGAGAAGGTCTGGGAGCAAAGGGTCATGGTGAGTCTCAAATGCCTCCATGATGCTGGGCAGGCAGGAGATTCTGAGATCAAGCATTGGCACAGATAAGACAAGATTTGGGTACTTGCAGCTGGCCCCAGTTTCAAGCCATTACTACTTCTCTTTATAGAAAGCCCCATGGCATCAGAAGATGGAAACTGGGGGTAAAGGGAGGGGCAGATTTTAATGATAGTGTTGGTGTCATGCTGTGAGTTGCACAAACCAGAGGTTGTCAACACCCTTGGTTAATGCACGGGTTCAGAGTATCTGCAAAAATAGTTCAACTTCTCCATCAGTTGGTGCACTTCTCAGAAAATTGTTTGCTACTTCATCAAGAACGTTCTGAAGAAATTGTTTCTCTAGTTGGTGGGTGGCCAAGAGCTGATCTCACCACAGGTCTCCTTGCAAAAATAGATATATCTGTAAACTGTGGGCTGGTTGTTACTCTCTCATAGAGCAGAAGGTGCTGATGTTATTTTACAACTCTCTGGCTACACAGATGTGATATAAATTATGATGCCACAGACTAATAATAAATAACCCTCACCTCTGGGCTGGAAGGTCCATTTTGAGGATGGCTTCCTCCATCACCTGTCTGGCACCTGGGCTGGGCTTGTTGAAAGATAGGGTCAGCATGGACCATCAACAGAAGCTGTCTGCATGTGGTCCTTCCTGGATGGCAATCTGTCGGCTCAAAGATGACTGTTTCTGGTGAACAAGGTGGAAGGTGCATGACCCTCTATAACCTAGCCACAGAAGAAGTCACATATTGCATCTCCTCTGCTGTAATAGAAGCAGTCACAAGCCTGTCCAGACTCAATGAGAGGGGACCTAGATCCCGCCTCTCATGAGAAGAATGTCAGAGAAATTGTGGCCATGTTTTAAAGCCACTATGATATCAGAGCACGTTGGTGGCTCAGTGGGTTGAGTGTCCGACTCCTGATTTTGGCTCAGGTCATGATCTCATGGTTTGTGAGTTTGAGCCCCACGTGAGGCTCTGCACTGACAATGCGGAGTCTGTTTGGGATTCTCTCTCTCCCTCTCTCTCTGCCTCACCCCTGCTCACGTTCTCTCTCTCCCTCTCCCCCCCCCCTTTTTTTTTAAAGTTTATTTATTTTGAGAGAGAAAGACAGAGAGAGGGCCCAAGCAGGGGAGGGCAGAGAGAGAGGGTGAGAGAGAGAGAATCCCAAGCAGGCTCTGGACTGTCAGCACAGAGCCCCATGTGGGACTCAAACCCATGAGCTGTGAGATCATGACCTCAGCCTAAACGAAGAGTCCAACGCTTAACCGACTGAGTCACCCAGGTGCCCCTCTCTAATAAACAAATACACATTAAAAAAATTTAAAACCACTACGATATCATTTTATCTGTAAATATTTGTATTAGCTCCATATTGTTGCTGTAACAAATTATCACACACTCTGTAATTTAAAACAATTTAAAACAACTCAAATTTATTCTTGTACCATTCTGGAGGTCAGAAGTCTGAAATGGGTCTCACTGGGTTAAAACTAAGGTATTTGCAGGGCTGCATTCCTTTTTGGGGGCTCTTAGGGAGTATCTATTTTCTTACTTTTTTTTGGCTTCTAGAAGTTGCCCACATTCTTTGGATGTAGCTGGCAATGACTCAGGTCTTTTTCACATTGTGTCACTCTGACACTGACACTCCTGCCTCTCTTATAAGGATCCCTGTGATTACATCGGGTCCATTCAGATAATCCAGGATAGTCTCCCCATCTCAGAGTCAGTGGATAGCAGTCTTGATTCCTGCAGGCTGTGTAACATAAATTCAGTTTCCGGGGATTAAGACATGGACATCTTTGTGGGGGTGGGGGGAAGGTGACATTATCTTACCTACCTCACTATTTCAGTCTATATATTTAAAAATAAGGATCAGGGTACCTGGCTGGCTCAGTCAGAGGAGCTTGCAATTCTTAATCTTGGGGTCATGAGTCTGAGACTGACATGGAGTGTAGATATTACTTAAATAAATAAAATTAAAAACATAAAAAAAACCACAGTCACAATACCATTGCTTATTTACCATCCATATATCCTCTTCATTGAAATACTCATTCATGCTTTTCCCCATTTTCTAATTGTATTGTTTGTTTGTTTACTGTTGAGTTTTGAGAGTTCTTTATATATTCCAAATACAAGTCCTTTGCCAGATCTGTGGTTTGTGGATATTTTCTCTCACTCCATACCTTGTCTTTCACCTTGTTGACAGGATCCTTGGAAGAGCTACTCTAAAATTTTTATGAAGTCCAATTTATCAAATTTTCCTGTTATGGGTCATACTTTTGGTGTCAAACCTAAAAACTCCTTGCCTAGTCTTAGGTCCTGAAGATTTTCTCCTACATTCTTTTCCTAAAAGCTTTATAGTTTTATGTTTTACATCTATTTTGAGTTAATTTTTGTGTAAGTTGTTAAGCTGAAGTCAAGATTTTTTTTTTTTTTTTTTTTTTTTGGTCTATGGATGTTCAGTTGCTCCAGCACCATTTGTTAAGAGGCTATTCATCCTCCATTATTTTTTCCATAAATATTTGACAGAACTTGCTTATGCAGCCAGCTAGGTATGAGGTTTTTTCCCCAAAAGAATTTAATTACTGATTTAATTCCTTAATAGAAAAAAGACTATTCATATTTTCCATATCTTCTTGTTATATAGCCTTCTTGTATCAGTCAATTATATTTCTGAAAAGGGAGAAAAGGGACTACATTTCAAAGCAACAGCAAAATTTAGCAAGCATGTACTAGCCTGAGCTGGGGAAGTGACTTGGGTTTGGATTTTCAGGGTGCTTGATCAAAGAAGCTGGAACACCAGACTGGATAAGGAGGAGCTTATTGACTTGAGAGTACTCCTTGGATACAGGTTATAACTACCTGGCAAGGATCCCAGGGATTAATAAAAATTTGCTGCCAGGAAAGCTCTGGAAGCCTGGAGAAAGCAATGGATCATGCTGACTGAAGTTAAAATACCTGACTTGCCATGACAGATGGAGGAGAAAGGTTCATAGAGGTGAGCATGCTGGAATGGATATATTGTGTGAAGCTGGAAGACCCACCAGATTGTGTTCCATGGTAAATCCCAGAGACCACACTATCCACCGAAACCATCAGGATTCACTGTTACGAGGGCACTAGCAACTCTTAAAAGCTCTGTGGTATCTCTCCTCTGCAGGCTAGGGCTGATGGGAGGAGTGGCTGCATTAAACTTGGCCCATTGATAGCAACTGGGATGATGTCTTCCCTCTTTGAATCTTCGAAAGTATATCTTTGATCCGTTTTGTAAAAATTTTAGCCATTATTAGTCTTCTCTCTCTCATCTCATTTTGGGATTCCAATTTACCAGATGACAGATACCTTCCTCTAGCCTCTATGTCTTCATATTCTCTCTTTTGTATTTTCTATTCTCCTGTTTATCCTTGCTTCATTTTGATAGGTTTTAACTTTATTAACATCTTTTCTGTTGTATTTAATCTGCTCTGAATTTTTATTTCAGTTATTGCATTTTTCAGTTCTGGAATTTACTTTTGACTTTTGCAAATCTGCAGTCATAGTCATTACAGTTTTTAGTGCCTTGCCAAAAAGTTCAAGCTTTGTTTGTCAAGCTTTTTGTTCACTAACATCTGGAATCGTGTTTTTAAAACTTTCAGAGTTTTAGATTTTGAGACCACCCAGGCACCCAGGTGTCCAAAGACGGCCCTCTGTCTGTTTAGAGGCTGGTTCACTTTTTTTTTTAAAGTGTTTATTTTTGAGAGAGAGAGAGAGAGCACGTGAACAGGGGAAGTGCAGAGAGAGAGGGGGACAGAAGATCCCAAACATGCTCCCCATTGACAGCAGAGAGCCCCACGCAGGGCTTGAACCCACCAACTATGAGATCATGACCTGAGCTAAAGTCAGATGCTTAGCTGACTGAGCCACCCAGGACCCCCAAGGGCTGGTTCACTTCTAATTTACTCTTACTTCTAAGGCATCAGCCCAAGCAGAGAATGGTTTCCTAAGGTCTCTTCACTGGGGCAGCCCTGGACTCTTCATTTTCTTCGAAAATGAAAATGTAAAAGTGTAAAAGGTTCAGATTACCTCCCCTGCAACCTCTTCTCAATTGCAAACATCTTTAGTCTAGAGGAGATCTCTAATGCCAGGCTCACATCTATGGATTTCCGTCTTTTCTGGGATCTTAGACCAACAATTCCTTACTTCTTGCTTGCCTAGCTTAGGCTCACTCTTATTAGGGAACTGTGCATTCCTGATAACTCTGTTTCAGGTAGAACAAGGGCACATTAAGAGAGGGTTAATTAAGGGCTAATTAAGAATGTGGTACTTGCTCTGATCTGCAGGCTTGATTCCAATGTTACTAGCTGTGTGACCTCAGGTGACTTTCTTAAACGTACTGAGACTGTTTCCTCATATGTCAAAGGGAGATAATCAGTATATACAACACAATGATATTTTGAAGACTAGACAATGCATGTAAATTCCTTGGTACAGGATGTGATGTGGCTCATAGTGAGTCCTCGAAAACTGTTAGTTTTTATTCTTAAGAAAGCAGAACTTAAGAAAATGCATAAATACACATGATTGAATGCCTTGATTTGTTGTTCATACAAGTGGCAGTTTCCCTGGTGCATATAAATCTGCATTTGTTTTGAATACTTTGCTTATTCTTCAGCCTATGAGGAATGTGTCACCAGCCTAAAGCCTGGTATCATTAGAATGAGACTTATCCTTTTTCTCTTGTCTTCCCTTCCTGCTCAGATGTCCCTAAATATTCCCTCTCATTCTTTCCAACCAATGAAACTGCTTTGTCAGGAAAACCAAACCAAAGCAAAGAATAGTCAAAAGTCCAAGATTCACCTAAGAAAGCAAAAATAATCTTTATTATTCTGACATGTGTAACAGAGTACAAGGCTCATTAAAAACTCAGTATGCATCTATTGATGGATTTGGTCCAGTGTCTACTCAGAGACAGAACAGTTTTTCACTATCACACTGAATATGGCAACCACTGTATGACTGACTGGGAAGAGACTTGGGGATAAGAGGGTGTCATATGATTGCTCAGAGAAAAACACCAAATAATAAAACAATTTATAATATTTAAATAGCTTAACTAAATAAAAGTTTTCAGAATGCGGTTAGGAGAAGGGAGAGGGAATTTCTGGAGTTGTGGCAGCAGCTCTCTGGTTCAGGTCCCTGCTGCTCAATCTACCCACACTTCTAACGGGTTTCTTCTGGACCATTTGGATTCTCCTCCAGGCCCCTGATGTATTCCTGGACCTAGGCACTGCTGGGGTTGACACAGAAATACTGTGTCAATTTGTTTGGCAACAAATCTATGGAGAAGGCAGAAGTATTATATAGAGAATGAGTAAGGACATTCTTGACCACCTGTGGGCACTTCATCTTCATCCCTGTGGGCAGCTTAGGGCTGGTCCACCTTATCAAGCATCATGCCCCAAACCTCAAGGATTCCTGGTTCTCCCCTGAGTGATTTATGGAGATAACTCAGGCCACTTCCTTTCTGCTGTTTCTTTCTTCTCTCCTCTCTCTTTCTGGGCATGACCTCCTTGGCTCCCTGCAGACCCAATCCCATGTCAGGAAACAGCTCAATGGCCTCTCTGTGTGTCCTGCATGCACAAAAGGCCCCCATAAGACTAGGCCTTCTTAGGACAACTCCTTATCTACCAGCTGGAGCACCCCCTGCTCTGACTTCTGTGAACACTCCCAACCCCCACATCTTGTGTCTCCCCAGGGCTAGGCGGGAGGACTGATACTTCCACGACACCATGTTTGGGGCACTGGTCACTGGTCTTAAAATAGGCAACCACAGGGTTGTGGGAGATCTTCAGGGACATACAGGCAAAGCAGCAGGGGGATGTGGTATAAACCTTATCTGTGAGGGAACAAGAATAGCAAAAGTTGCTCTGGAGCCCAGGCAAGTCTGAGAGGGTCTGGAAGAGGTGAAGAGAGATAGCATAGCTCAGAGTTGAGGCATGGGAGGAAAGGAAACTGGAAATAATTTGGCTTTTTAATTAATTTGTTTGTTTCTCATTAAATTCCCTAGTCTTGTCTCTGGATTTGTCTGTTTTGGTCTCTATCTTACTCTGCAGGGAACCAGCCTATAAAGCGTCTACTCCCTTCTCCTAACTTTCTTTAGGGTAAAAAAAAAATTTTTTTAATCCATTAAATCATATGGAAACTGAGTGAAAGTTGGAACAATTTTTATAACTCTTGGGAATTGCTGAGGTGATTCTAAAATTTACCAGCACCAATAAGATCTCAATAGACCTAGATTCTACCTTATGTTAATAACCCAATAAACTAGACCTCAGTGATCTCATCTGAGAAATAGGATAACCTCTCCTAACTTCCATTCTGCAGCCTTGATCAACGGACTCCTTTTGAACCCTTCTGAGGAAAACAACCACATCATTTTGAAAGCCCACTTGAGTCTCTCAAATGTCACATGATGGTTCTCAGGCCACAGCACTAGGAAGGTGTGGATCGACTTCTGGCCAACATATGGGGAGCAACTGTTGAAGGCAAGTGGACAACAGACTCACTTTGTGCATAAGAGCAGGGGGCCATGGTGCAGAGGAGGACAAAGATGGCAGGCATGAGGCCCCTCATGGTGTTGGACAGGCAGAGCATTGTGGGCAGAGCTGAGATGGGGCTTGGGAACTCACTACTGCCAGACTCCTTCTGGGATCTGACCTATGTCTATTCCTTTTTATAGTCAGCCTTGGGCCATGGGAACACAGAA